>NW_027445437.1:685000-1027500 GCF_035582795.1 Mycteria americana
AATAAAAGCTATATCCTTTCTTACAATTTGATGAGAAACTTTGCAAGTGCATTAAAAGAAACATTGTAGCAAGGCCAGTAGAAGCGAATCCACTTTTAGCACGTCTGAAGTGAGAATGCTGGAGGGCTCATTCAAGGTGTTTCAATTCCTGGGCAGAAATGGTTTCTTTTTTCCCAAGGAAGCTTGTTTTCCTTGAAACCTCACTACTAATAAGGTGAGGTGGCTGCTTGATCACAGAATAATCTTTTGGGGTTCCTTATCCCCTTCCTAGTCCCGGGTGAGAATGACTTCTCGGTCTTTGCTAGAAGCCTGCGTTGCACAGCCACCAAAGCTTGAGGCAGAGGAGTTCTGCTGTTTTCTGTGCTGAGTGATCAAAATTTGCTGAGCTGATTCTTTTTTTTTTCCTCCTTTTTTTTTTTTTTCCTCCTTGTTAGGAAATGCTCAGTTAATTGGTATTTGGTAGCTGGCAGAGAATGAGGCTTTGAAGACATTTCTGCCCAGAGGACGGGTGTGATGAGAAATGCTGCATACTGTGTGCGGGTTCAGAAAGCCGGTTTCCAACTAAAAACTATACATCCTCCAAGGAAATTCGTATTGACAACTTTGGATGTTATTTGGGCAGTGTCTCTTTTAGGTTCTACGATATCTTTGAAATACTATGGTATTTAATACTTCTTCATTGGGTCTTTATGAATGACTTCTGATACGGATCTGCCACAAAAGCTGGTCCTCTTATTCTGTGTTTTTTGGAAAAAGCTCTCCATCATGTCACGTTGCAGACTTCAAAATATAGGTCCAGATACTCTTGTGGATGTAAACTAATTTAATGTCCCTGTCCAAGTCAAAATCTGACCCATCATATATTGGGCTTGAGCTCCTCTAAAACCCACGGAACTCAGGTTTTAATTGTTACGCTTATCCAGCGAAACAAAAATCAGGGCTCAGATGCTGGTGCAAAACTGAGAAGTAAGGGATATAGGGATATGCTTAAATGACAAGGTGCTTGGTTGGAGACAAATCCGTGGTCCTGGGCCTTGTGATATGTGACAAACTCCCAAAGGAGAGGTTCATTTTCTAGGCAGTGATTTTTTTGTTTGTTTGCTCATTTTGTTTTAATTTTTTTTCCAAGGTCTGGATTCTTCCTACGGTTGTGGGGGGTGTTGGCTTTTTTAATCTTTTTTTTTCTTTTTTTTTTTGTTGGACTCTGGGAATATTTGAGGTTGGAAGGGACCTCAGGAGGTCATCTAGTCTAGCCCCTCAAATTTTCCTGTTACCGTAGTTGAGAGACATGGAGTTAAAGTAAAACAAGGAAACTGTGATTTATTATGAAACGAAATGGAGTAGTTTATGTGGTTTTTTTTTTTTTTTTCCCCCCCTGCTGGAAAGGCTGATGCATTAAGGGAGTGTGATGGGAACAGTTTGATATTCATTGGTTATCCCTCACAACAGCAGTCTCGATTGCTGTTGGATGTTTTATGACTCAGATTATGCTCAGATTAGACTTTTTTTTTATCTTAATTCTTTTGGGTTTTTCAAAAGCTGAAATGATGCATTCAGGGCACACAGTCCATCGGCTTTGCTGTGTGCTTTCATTGTGCGAAGAGGGAAGGGCTCTACATCTGCGGTGAAGTCCCCATTTGTTTCTTTAACGTTCACATACATTATTGTAGCACTGCAGTTTGTTTCCTTAATGAACACCATTCTGGTGTTCCCAGAAGCCTTTTACTAAATAGAAGTGGGAGAATTTTAATTTCAAGGATTGAACGAGAAACTGTCTTTCTCTATTTTTGTCAATGGGAATAGAGAGAATGTTACGATAAAGATATGGTATGCTCAGTAATGGCAGGAGGACGCAACCGAGGTCCTGTTACCCTGCCTGGGGTGCTGGTTTGCTTTCTGCATGTGTCAGTCTTGGGTACGCATAAGGAGATGCAGGCACGTTTTTGAGGTCTCTTTGGTGGTGGGGACCCCGGCTGGTTCCTCTGTACCATGGGACTTGCCTTGGCAGGGGCACCCTACAACACAAGGCGCAGCGGTAGCATCCGATACGTTGAAGGTGCTCGAGAAGGCTGCAGATGAGATGATAACGAAGACCAGAAGCAGTCTTGGTGAAGTCGTCGGAGGTTGCTGCTGGCGGGTACACGCTCATTCTTTTTGGCAGCTATGTCGCCCAATATGTTGAAGGAGATAACCCACCCCCCGGGTCGGATGTGCCAGATCAGTCCCGCTCATCCTTCAGTGCGAACACAGCTCTAGTTTCAAACAAAACCAGGAGAAAACAATTTGTCTGTGTATCATTAACATAATTGATATTTATGACTTTCTTTGTAATTTTCTGAGTGTTTTTTGGTTTCAGATGCTGGGTTTAAATCACACCCGCAACAGGCACTGTTGATGCGTTTGTGTCTATTATGTTGTCCTGATAAGCTTGGCCAGTGGTTTTCACCTTCCTGATGCGAGTTATTGAGATTGATTGAAGCTCTATGCTTGTCCTATCCAAAATGCTATGTAATTAATGTTTCATTATGCTAACGCATGCAAATTCAGGAGTAGGCATTTGATGGGGAGGGGAGAGAACAAAAAGGATTAAAGAGTTCACTCTAAAGTACAAATTAATTTATTGCATTACTAAATGGGCTGCAAGGAAGGAGGAATGCATTTAAGAAATGAACAAATATGAAAACAAAAAACCCCTGTCTAAATGTTTGGTCTTCCCGAGAAGCGGGTTTATTCGGAGCGCTGCCGTGTGTGTTTGAGCAGCAGTATGTGTGCTATAGGCTGTTCTGAGCTATAACGATCTCGAATTCAGCACAGAGTTCTCATTCATGGAGTCTGGGGGTTTTGTTTGTTGTGGGTTGTTTTATTTTTGTTTTATCCCCCCCCCCCCCCATCCCCTTCATTCTTGCTTCTCCCTCCGCTCTGTTTTTCCCCTAAATGCGTCACCATCAAAAAAAAAATCCAACTGTGGAAATACTGGCTTTTGTTTTTGCTCCTTCTGCCCGTTTCTCTAGCTTAAAGCTCTTCCAAGGGAATTCCTTTCTCAGCAACCGATGTGTTCTTTTGACATTTTAACTCGCTTTTCATTATCTCTTCATCCTCCTCTTAAGTCTCTCTTTCACCTGACTTCTTTCTTTCTCCTTTACATACCTTTCCATGTCCTTGCCCTCTCCAGCTATTGCCCTCCTTTGCCCTTTCATCTAAGCACGGAGGTCTGTTCTGTTGGCTCATGTCTCCTTCTTGGAGTCTGATTTTTTTTTTTTATCCCCCCCCCAATGACTGATAAAAACCTGCATCTGGCCAGATCTGTGGGCCTTTTCTTGTTTATATTCCACTCAACTCTCCCCTTTTAGCCCTTTTCTGTTTGGCTTGGATTCAGTGCTGGATTGATTTTTATTTTTTTTTTCCCCCTTTTTCTTTTTTTATTTTTTCCCCCCTTCTTCTTGACTGTTCCTTCACCACTGCCCTGGGGGATTTTCTCTTCCCTCTATGCTTGCTGTTGCTTACCGCTCTGCCCTGACCCCCTCGTCCCCTCCCCGTGCGTTGTTTTTTTTTTTGTCTAGGTGATTTAATTTAATAACAACACAATCAAATTTAAGTGATTTTATTTTGTTTTCTGCCTCTACAGTCATATACCCACAATTCACTTCTCCTCTTTGCTCTGCTTTATTTAGTCCCGTATCTGTAGCCGGGCACCTCTTGGGTGCCTCTTCTGCGTCATCTTCTGCCGGTCTGGACCGTGAAATGCATCTGTGGGATGCAGCAGACTGAAACGCTGTCAGAAGAAGGCTGGAGCTTGGAAGATTCCGTGCAGGAACATCTCTTTTTTTCATCACTTAGTAAACGAGAAGGTTGCACTGTAGGTCTCTGAGATGTGAGAGAGGGTGTTGGTAGACAGCTTTTGACATACTGGAGCTGTCAGGATGGAGTTGACTTTTCAGCCCGGTTCTATAGGGCTATGCTCTGCTGACTCCTCAAATGCGCTATTTCAGAAAACGGACCGCTTCTGATAGGCAAACCTGAAGTCTGGGATGTCTTGGATGGGTATTTAACAGTTGTGAGAGTCATAGGGTTTTTTTTTTTTTTTCAGTGTCAGAAAGACAGAAAGCATCTGCTGGGGAGAACATTGAAACCGGCAACACGCTGGTGTTGCGCCGTACCTTGGGGAAGCGAACCTAGCACAGCCTCTTCTCTGCTGGAGTCTTTTGCTGAGAGCTGTTTGAAAACTTAATGGGATTGTTCAAAGCTATAACAACATCCTAGTTGGTAATACCACTTTCAGACATCTTAAAACACTGTTATTCTCCAGGAATTTGCATCTTTGGCTATGCTTTTACACTTTTTTTTTAATCTGGAAAAGAACGTTAAAGCTAAAATATGGGAAATATGGAAAGTCCCAACAATGCTGTGCTTCTGTCTGTAGATACAGCGCTGTATCTTTTTTCTTTCTTCATGGAACTCATATGTGCAAAGTGGCGAGTGCAGATACCGGTTATCTTGAGGAAAACTGAGGAAACCCAGCAAATAATATGATTATGATTTTCTGATAATGCAATTAATGCGTTTGAAACAAAAGCACGTAGGAAAAAAATTGCACTGCCGAGTCAGTGTGACTAAAATGTTCAGAGGTCTTCTCTGGGTGCTCAAAATGAAAATCAAGTTTGCTATCTCCTCCGCTATAAAAAAACCGCCAGTCTCTGTTTGGGTTTCCCACAGGCAGCGAGGTCTGCAGCGGCTGCTACCTGAAATTCCGGAAAGCTTTGGACTAGAAGAGATGCTGTATCCTGCTGCGTTGAGCAAATCTCAGTCCTCCAATCCTACCTACATTTTTTTAATGGAGCCAAATACCCTTGTGCCGTACATCCAAGAATCCCAGAATGGTATAGGTTGGAAAAGACCTTTCAGGTCATCGAGTCCAACCGTAAACCTAACACTGCCAAGCCCACCACTACACCATGTCCCTAAGCACCTCAGCCAAATGTCCTTTAAATACCTCCAGGGATGGGGACCCAACCACTGCTCTGGGCAGCCTCTTCCAGTGCTGGACAACCCCTTCAGTGAAGAAATTTTTCCTAATATCCAGTCTAAACCTCCCTTGGTCCTCTGTGCTGTGAGAGAAGCAAAGCGATTCTCTCGTTTTGTTCCAGGGGTAACTGGATCTCCTGAACTTGTTCCCGTGAACTTGTAACTTAAATCCATGTATAAGCTTGAAGAGGCAGTGTATACTGCAGGGCTTGTTGGTTGGGGAGACTAGATTTTGGTTATCAGACTGATTTGGCTAAATTTAGGCAATGAGAATCACTTGTACTGTTTTAAGGCAAGCCTACCTACACCTGACATCAGATGATCTCTGCTCAGAGGACCTGAGCTCTGTCTCTTCCAGAGGCTGCCATGGACTGAGTTTCACTGAGCGCATGGGCAAAGTAAGGAAATTGTGGCTGCGTGTAGGTGCTTGTTCAGATAGTTTTATCTAGCCTAGCCAATGTGTTCTCTTGCCCAAACCAGATTAACAGCAGGCAGCTGGCAGAAGACTTGGTCTTGTCTTTTTTTTTTTTTTTCCCCTCCCTCCTTGGCCCTTGTCCTCCAAATCATTGTGCTCTTGCCCTCTGCCTTGTGTTTTATGGTTCGGTTACAAGGAATCGGATCTGACAGAGCGTGGTTTTCTTTTGAGGGTTGGTTTTCTTGCTTGCTGGAGCCAAAGCGAGGGAAGCCCCAGGAGCGTACGGCGGGGGCTGGAGGAAGGGAAGGAGTGCCCCTTTCGCTGCCCTGTGGTCAGAGATCAGCTTAGGCCAGCCATAGAGCTGTTCTCTGAATTAGCGGGCTATTCTAAATATCCTTGCTGGGAAAGGAGTCAAACGGGGTGCGATCAATAAATAGCGCTTTTGGAGGCCTTGACAGCCGGAGGGGTAGCGGAAAGGAGCATCTGCATGTGTGCGCGCTCTCAAATCTTACCCCATCGGCGCTCGCTTAACGTCCGCAGCCTAAGTCTGAGCACGGAGCGGGTAAGGTGGTGTGGCAAACCCATCTGTTGCCCAGGGGTCACTCATTCATTCTTTCTTTGGCAAGGAGAACCACACGTGAAAGTCGGCTTCTTTGGTTTGATACGGGGTTAATTTACTTTTCTTTTATGTGACTGTGATGTTACCCTAGAGGGGCGGCTTGAAGGTGGCTCAGAAATGATGATGGATCTGCTCTGTAGTCTCAGACTTAGCCCTGATAAAGCCCTTTTTCTGGGTGTTGCTTATCAGTCGTGCCCAGGAAAGTTCTTTGTACCTGATGCTTTGAGCGCTCTGGATCTAAGCAGTGGGGTAATGTGGTGTGGAGGCACTACCCTTAGTGATAAATCACCTAAAACCCCCTTATTTTTATCAAACTAAAGCTTTCAAGTAAAACTCAGCCAGCCAGTTGCTATGTGTTCCTAATGAGTCATTGAATATGGAGGAGTTATAATGGAATTGAGGTTACAAACACTTTTACTTTAGTACAGTCCAAAATCCTGTGATAGCACCATTTAAAAAAATCAGTGATTTGGAACATTGTGATAAAGTCCTGATAAAAAGTATATGTTCATTTTTTTATATATAAAAATGGAGCAGTGCTTCCATATACCATAGGCTTCTGTGTTGCACTGGGCGTTTCTTGGAGCAGGAATTTTTATTTCCACATCTGAACATCAAATGCAGGCATGAGGCTTGATTTTTCAGAATTTCATAGAGCTGAAATGAAATATTCAGCACCCCAGAAGGCACATCATAAGCTATAATAAAAACATTAAAACAAGAGTTCTCCTCTTAATGTATAGTAAGCTTCCTCTTAGTGTATTTTGTGCGAACAGATAAAACTGTATCAAGTTTTGCTGTATATTCTGCGTTACCTAAGCGTGTAAATAAATGCTTATTAGCCTGGCTGTTAAGCTAATTCATGCAGGCTCTGTAGATGAAGGGGAGGGGGGGAATCCTCTGGGAAAATGTATACTCCGAGTGTCCATAAATACATTTCCCTGCAATAGACTTAGTTCAGCTACAATGCTCCGCTACCAAATTTCAGTTAGACTGGGGGGTATTTCTGTATTCACAGATTTCAAATGGTCTGTGTGCAAAAGTCTTATTTCTTTAATGTTTATTTGAAAAAGAAGAAAGCTCTAGGGGTGGCCCGGTCAAATGCTTTTGCAACTGCGACATCTCTTCTCTCTCTATAATGGAAGCAACTGATGCAGAACATGAAGAAGAAAAAAAAAAAACCAAAAAACAACCAACAAACCCTACTCTGGAAGATTACATTTCACAAAGCCAGAACAGAAAGTGGAGGATTCAAAGCAAGGGACTGATTAAGAAGCACATCAGAGATCATCTTTTAAATGTTAATTTTGTCTGTGGCCTGGAGAATGATAACCTTGAAGTTGCTCTGATGTTACCTGTCAGGCTGAGAAGCCCATTAGTTTTCTTCCTGTATCACAAAGCAGGTCATCACATAGGGTAATGTCTTGGTTGCTAAAGCAGCAAGGGACCAAGGATGGGGTCTTTTAGCATCAAGTTTTCTTCTCCTTTTATTTGGCTAAGGGATGTGTGGGCTATTGCCGAGGGCGCTCTCCTTGACCTCAGAGCTTCAGATCTCCAAGCAGTGCTCCAGGCTTGTTTGATGACACGGATGTGCTTGGAATAGCTGACACGGTAGCTTTGTGTAGCAGGTATTTCATCTTTACAGCGCTTCCATGCCAGTTCGTAGTTAAGCCATAGATCTCATAAATCTGTGTTCGTCGTCGTTCCGTGCACGCTGTAGTCGGAGGGAAAAGGAAGCGCTAAGGTGCCCCCGACCCATCGGTTTCAGCAGGCTCAGGTTTGCAGGACTCTTAATTTCCTTTAAGTCTGTTTTCTTCAAATATGAGAGTGCTGGACCTTAAATGGCACCTGTGAGCGCGCACGTAAAAGGTGAATGTATTTACCGCAACAGATGAGGCGGCTGTAACGGCCTTTCCCTCCCTTGTTCTGACTTTTAAAGGCTCTGAGAGGCAAAGAGCCTGGAAGCAAGTCCCAGGCAAGGCAGGGTGTCCTGAAGCAACTGCAAGGATGTCCTTGCTGTGCTGCAGGTGATAGAAGCAAGCGTTAACCACTACGGATGTAGGATGGGTTTTGCAAACCATACTGGGGGAACATCAAACCGGGGCTCAATGTGTATGTGAACAAGTGCGTTCCTCACGACGCGGTGACTGTTAATGACCGTAGCCTTTTTTTTTTTTTGCTGTTCAATGTCTTGGAGCTCTGTGGGATTGCAAGTAAGTGCGGATGAAAAATGAAGGGCATTAGCAAAAATGCCAAGTAAGGGGAGAGACCCACTCCTACTGAGAGCAAAACCTGGAAACAGAAAACACAAGCGTGTTTTACAGCAAGTTTTAGAAGCGTTCTTCATCTCTTATTTCTCCTGCCTGGCTGCTTTTTTTTTTTTTCTTCCCTCCTTGCCTTCCATTTCAGTTGAGCTATTGCAGTAAGGCTTAAATTGTAGGTTTAGCATCTCTGTTTTAAAATGAGTCCCCTACCCTGCTTATGAAAATGGCAAAGTAGCTTACACTTGCAGCTGTTTCAGCTACGAGACGCTTACTGTAACGTACAATGGCAAAGAAGCTGCCCAAGGAGTAAATTAAAGAACTCGTTCATCATCTTCACGTTTCCAGCTGTTGAAAGGCCGTGCAATAGGTGGCTGGAGAGACGGCTGGCTGGCTAGGCTCCGCTTTGCAAGCCTGATATTTGGGCTGGAGACTGAAAGGCTGCTCCTGCCTCCTTGGTCGCGACTGGGAGTTTCCTCCCGGCTCTCCACCGTGCAGGGTTGGAAGCACTGCGTCTTTTGGAGATAGCGCTCCTGCTTTTGGAGAATACGGAAGGAGGAGAGCGCGCTGCAGCGAGTGCCTCGGGAGGAAAGACCTCCATAAGCTGAGCTTGGCTTTGTTTTGGTCTTGTTCTCCAGAGCAAGGGGATTTTAGGCAGTAGAGACCCAAAGGATCTATAGGAGCAGGGTAAGTATGGGCTGTTCTGTTGCGCTGTCTCAGTTTGGCTTACCCTTGGCTAGCAGTAGCATGGGTGGTGTTTGGCTTAGGCTTGAGCATGAACTGAAATCCTGACGCTTTAAACAGGATGCATAGATACTCTAATGGAGAAAAGGGATCCAGGGAAATGCTTTTGAGCTCTGACTTAGGCCTCAAATTACATGGGCTATTAAGAAAAGTTGCTGGAGAAATGGCACTCGCTTGTGTGTTGTACAATGTCTTAGGAATTGTTTCACAGGCTCTGTTTTGTTTTGGGGGGTGTGTATATGTGTACGCACAATTATACGCTGTTCTCGGTGAATATACAATGACTACAGAAATCTTTGCTGGGAAATTCTTCCCCCCCCCAATAATACGAAATATTATATAATATTTATATTATATATAATAATACGAAGAATCCCCCAATAATACGAAACTGTAAGTAAGCTTTTTTTTTTTTGAGGCAAACCGCGTTGAAGCGGTCTTCTAGAAATTGGGCTGTATCTTACGGCTACTTGTCCTCTACAGCAGCTGAAACTCCCATCAGCCTGGTTAGAGCACGTTCGATGCGCGTTTCATAAACTGCGCGAGCAGAGTTTGGTTTCTTCTTGGGAGTAAAGTTTAAAACTTTTCTTAATTTGATACGTGGATCTTTTTGTTTCATCGGGTGACAGTCCTTAGTTTAACGCATATAGAAGGAAGGCGTGGAGGTGTGTTGTGGTCTGGCTTGATCAAGTCTGGGATTAGTCTCTCCCTTAATTCAATAAAGGCTGAGTTTGTTCATCCTGGGTTATATTGTGAAATTACTTGATTTTTTTTTTTTTTTTTTTGTTTTCCAGGTGCTGAAATAGGTTTATGTGTTAGATGTAGTGTATTCCTTCTAACCTGGCCTAGAGGAATCGGGTTTAGTGTTTGCTGCTTGAGGTAAAAATGAGGGAGAGAATTTTGTGGAAGTCAAGGGTGCGATAAGATGATGTGTTATTGAGAAAGCTGTCCAGGCTGCCTTGACTTGAGGTGTAACGTTGCACCTGGGCTTTGCAAAGTGAGCTAATAGTTCAAGTATGCAAATGGGTACTAAAGGGATTTTGAAATATTTTTCTACCTTTCTCCTTCAGCACCTACATACTCCAAAACCGTGGCCATTAGATTCTTATCCTTCCAAGTAATCTCTTCTGAAAATACATGGTCATTTTCTTCCATTTTTAAGATGTCACCGTTACTTTATCTCCAGGAAAAATATTTCCAAGAAGATTTGAATTTTCCTCACATTCAGAAAGCTTTCCAGGTTATTCAAGCTGTTAGGTTCCTTGTAGTAAAGCAATTTAGGTTAAATATGCCTTTTGCAAAGGATGTGAATAGCTGAAATTGCAACTGAACTGCAAGGGTAATTGCATGAAAAGAAAGTTAATCTTTGTTTAACTTCTGTAACTTCTGCATTTGCTGCACTGGAAGCTGTCATAACCCCATTTCTTCTGCAGAAGTGGATTATTTCCTTGTGATAATAGCCACATAAAATCATTAACATGCTGTCATAAACAGCTGTGTTAAACTGTGCTATAAGTGTTGGTGACATCAATAAAATGTCCAACGGGAAGCTGTGATTTACAAACAGAACACGGTTGCCTTTGGGAGAAGGGAAAGGAGCATGTGTTTTGAAAATAACTACTCTTTCAGGTATTGTAAATCTACCTCAGATATACCTCTCCGCTATTACCGTGTTTTACGGCAAAAGCGCCCTGTGCTAACGTGCAGCTTTTGGGCCTGATTCTGATGTGCTTCCTCCAGTAACGGAAATCGGAGCATTAAGATGGGCGAAAAACAAATCGGGACTCGACTACTCTTCTTGATGGTATTAGACAATGCCTTTTGTTCCGAGTTCTTATGGTGCTATTGTTGTTATGCCTGAAATACTCTACAAGTAGAGGCTTCCAACTCTTGCGTTCTCCTTTGCTAATATTTATTAATTTTTTGAAGCCCCGACGGGTTTTATTTATGTGCTTTGAAGGAAAATCTGGTACCTAGCTACTTCAATTAGTGTATGGGTGGAACTAAGTACTTGACAATAAAATTAATTTCTATAAAGAAAATGCCAAGTGGCTGTTTATGCATTTTTATACATACATTCATAGAAAGCTTTAGTTTTGAGGTATAAAATAGAAATAATTACTATTTTTCTTAGGACTAAAAGGCTTTTTGAATCTTTTTATCGCTTCAGTTTTTGTTTTCATTTGCTCTAACGAGGTAAAAGGATTCATTTGATGATGATGAATTAAAAAAAAGCTCTTTTTGCATTCGTACGCAGCTGTTTCAAAACTCCGTTCCCCACGCGCCGGAGCGCAGAACAGCGGTGCTATCGCTGGGACGGAGTTTGGAGGTTGGGGAGCAGCTGCCTGCCCGGGAACCGCAGGTCTATATCTCAACCTGGAAGCACTCGGAGGTGCTGCCCCTGGGACAGGGTGGGATAGGCAAGCCCGTGATGTGTCAGAAACTTTAGATTTTTATTACGACACAGTGGAAACTACTCAAAGTTTCGCACTCAAGTGTAGTCACTTGAGAAGAGTTGAGAGGAGAGACTTGAGAAGACTGCGTTGTCTAAAAATACAGGTTGTGCGTGCTTCGCCTGTTTATGAAGTATTAGAAAATGCTTGATGCAGTAGAGAAAACGGATTGTTTTCTCTTGTTTTGAGTTGTGCCCTTTGGTGTAACTGCATCCACATGTTCTTAAGCATTTTACTGATTTTTCTGTTCTGTCGCAGAGCTCGTATCGTAGCTCTGCTCTGAGAGCGTCTCCCTCTGCCTTTACAGTCCCATTTGTCTCCTAACTACACCAAGTTGATTGGCGTCCTGTTACCGAAGTGACCCGTAAGAACTTGGCCTCTGCTTTCTTGCAGCTGGTGGAAATCTGAGGTCTTCAGTGCCGCGGTAGGGATGTTGTGCAGCTTGCAGAGTTGGCACTCTCAACACCTCCCCTGCCTTTTCTCTCTACAACGGACGTGCTTGCATGGTTTTTTTTTGTCCTCTTGCTGCCTACCGGAGAGCAGTGGCCAGAGTCATTGGTAGTGGGGAGAACCTTGTTGTGGTGAGGTGGAAGAAGATCGCCCAGGTTTGAGGTTTTGGCGCTGTTTCTGATAGATGGTCGGACTGCGCTCTTGCGTGCTTTCCTCCCGCTTGTTTGCTAACAGCAAAGAAAGCGAGGCCCGACTCCAGTTTTGTGCTTGGCACACTGAAATGCATCTCGGTGCACGTGGCCGGAGTAGGTCCTGTAAGCAATTAAATTCTCCGAATAAACCTCAGGAGGTATGGTGGTTTTATGCTAATCTCCAACTCAGCTGTATATAGCTGTACAGATTTTTAGCTTTGCTTTATCTCCATGTTTTACATATAAGAGATCTATTTATCTACAAATATTGGTTTTGTAGTCATGGGACAAAAATAGAGTTTATGCTCGGCGGTGTTTTGTGTATGTGTGTGTTAACAATTTGCAGAGAAATATAGCTTAATTTCTTACAATATTTGCCAGCCGTATCTATGGTGCCTCTGAGGGTTCCGTATATTGAGTTTCTGTATCTAATATAGCATGTTTCTTCCTCCACAGAAACGTATAACCAATATTTACTCCGTGTCTCTGATGGTTTCGCTGTTTCAGGTTCACAGATAAAGACTTTTACATCATTGAGGTTCTTGACTGAGCCTTCAGATGCTGTCACCATGCGTGGAAGCAACGTGCTGTTGAACTGCATAGCAGAATCGGATCAAGGAGCTCCAGTTATCAAATGGAAGAAAGACGCAGTCTTCTTAAACTTGGCAGTAGATGAAAGGAGGCAGCAGCTGGCCAACGGCTCGCTCTTGATACAAAACATAGTCCACTCCAGGCACCACAAGCCAGATGAAGGTCTCTACCAGTGTGAAGCATCTCTAGAAGGCATTGGAGCCATCATCAGTCGGACAGCTAAGGTCATGGTAGCAGGTAGGCAGAAACATTCCTACATTCCTGCCTTTAGGATTGCTGGAAATACTGTTTGCAAGAAGCTGCTTTTTTAAAAAATAAGAGTGAAAAATGTACTGTGGGTTTCCTCCCCCCCCCCCCCCCCCCCCCCCCCCTTCTTCAAAAGAAGTAAAGGTAGATATGACGCTTCTGCAACAGTAATTTATTTCTGACAAGGTATTATTCTTCTTTAAATATGTCTAATCACCTCTTTGTTGCTGCGAGTTATTTGCTGCATATTTATTGTCTTCAAAATAGATGAACCTCTGCAGTTGGAGATTAACTACTTTTCTGATGAATTGAAGATCACAAAAAAAAGCCAAACTTCTGTAAGGGCACTGAATGTACGGATTTTTATGGTTTAGGAACTTGTTCATAGACAAGAACTCATTATGCAGCTTACTGAATTGGCAGCCCCTTTGTATTTCCTTTAAAGCACTTGTGTAGGTATACGGCAGAAGGAACAGAAGTTTGTTACCAGGCATCTGAGAACACTTAAGGCTTCTCATTGACTTAACAAATACCTCTGTAAAGATGTTTGTCTGAAGCTTTGAAGTGGTCTCTTTGCCTCTTCATCAGTCTGTAGAAGGATGTAGCGAGTCCTTAATCATCTAATCATTGGGGGGAAAAAAAATTGGGAATCCTTTAAATAAAAGGTACAAAGAAACCCCAAATCGCTTGGTAACTAAGACCAAGTAGAATGTGCTGGAGTTCAGCATAATTTTCTTTCTGACCGTTATTTAAGAATTTTTCCAATTCGAAGGGGTGCTTTTTTTCCTGTTCTCGCTGTATGTTTCTGTATAGATGGAGCTACTGCGTATTGCCGATTGCTCTAACTTAGACCTGTTACAGAATGCCCTGGTTGCCTTGCCAAGGGTTGAGCAGCCATCCGCAGGTGCTAACTTAGTAACCTCGAGAAAAGAGGATAAAATATTGTTATTTTTTTTTTTATGCTGCGGAGAAGATTGACGCTTATAGGCTTTAGCGCCCAGGTGAGCTGTGAGTTTGCTCAGGCGCATTGGTTATCTGATGGAGCGGTTTGCGTTGACAGTAAGGAATATTAAAAGGCGGGCCGTATCGAAGCTTTCGGTCTGACCTGGCATCGCTGAAATAGCCTGGTAGGGGAGATGCTCTTTTCTCCAGCTCTCGGGCACCCAGTCTATGCACTGCCTAGTCTTGCTGTCCTGCCACATTTTGAACAACGTGGGGATGTGGAATAAAACTGAGGTTTAATCCAGTTCAGTCCAGGAACTCTACAACCTTTTGCCATCCTGTGTCTTCCTAAACTCTCAGCAGTTATACTGGGAGGGAGTCAACAGCTTTCTTCTCAGCTGGTCGCTCCAGTGCCCCTCGTGAACTTGGTGCCTTTTCCAGGCTTCAGGTCCCTTTAAACTGAAGATTGCTTCCCCTCCTCCAAACCCTTCTCTACCAGCTAGAAAAGGCATGTTTTCTCACGGTACCCGATTAAAACAAGTAATAAGTCTCGGCCCTTTCCTAATCTACCTCCTCCCCACCACTTTTCTGTCTGAGTCTCTGGTCGTTTAACCTCACATCCTCAGCAGTGCGTGTACTCCTATCCAAAGTGATGGAGAGCCCTACAGACGCAAAGAAATTGGTCATTCTGTTATCAAGTCACCCTCAGAGGGAGCCTGCAGAGCCGCCCTTTGCCAAGTAGGGCTTTTTGCCAGTTCAAGTTGTTATTTGGCCTTGATCTTGGTTGTTGGCAACCGCTAACTAATAAAATCACTCCAATTATTCTTTTTAAGTGAATGCACATATGTGAGTGTTCCCTGTTGTGCCGTGCCCAGCTCTGTAATTTTGAGCT
The DNA here is from genome assembly GCF_035582795.1 of Mycteria americana. Lineage (NCBI taxonomy): Eukaryota > Metazoa > Chordata > Aves > Ciconiiformes > Ciconiidae > Mycteria > Mycteria americana. Next base: position 699,827 of record NW_027445437.1, read on the forward strand.
TTTCATAGGCAGAACTGTGCTTTGCGTGGCAGGTCCTGATCTCATATCCCTGCAGCGATGGTGGGAAATTTGGAGGGGGAGGACAGGACTGACTCTGTTCAAGACCAATTTGGCTGAAACTGGAAGAACCGATAAAGATTTCTTAATTGGAAAGGCAGCGAAAAGGACAAGAGGCAATGCACGCAAACTGAAACACTGGAAATTTGTTTTAAAAAGAAGTATTTTTTCCTATTAAGGGTGATGGCACAGTGAAATGGGTTGCCCGGGCGTGCTGTGGAGTCTCCATGTTGGAGATAGTCGAGACCCAGTTGGACACGACCCAGCCCAGTGTGCTGGTAGCTGCCCCTGCTTTCTGCAGGGTGCTGGACTTAGAAAGGCCCCTGCAGAGATCGTCTGACCTTGGTGATTCTGATGTTTATTTTTTGTTTCCCGATTGTATGCAAATGGTTCCTATTATAAGGTGGAATATAAGGTGTGTGGCATTTAAACTGGGCAGCAAGTTCTTGAAGCAGAAATGGTATTTTGCTCTCTGAAGGACACTGATTCCTGAGCGAGCAGAATTATTGTGGGTTGGTTTTTTCTTTTTTTTTTTTTTTTTTTTGAGGGAGTCACTGTGTAATGTTGGCAGAACATCATTGACTTAAGGCACTGGCAGATGGAAACACGACAGAGCAAGGGAAGGGAGGGCAAGAGGAGAAATGAAGGTCTCGCACTCCAGTATGTTGTGTTAATCATTGCTTGGCAAAGCAAATAAACTTCTGATGTTCAGAAAAGCCTCCTTTTACCGAGATGAGGATTGGGATAGGATAGAGCTATGGTTAGTATTATAACACTTGAAAACTGCATCTTTCTGATCCGTTGTATGATGTACAAGGTATCGCCGCTAAACAGACTTTTTTCTGGAGAGCCTGATGCTTTCATCCAAAGGAGGAGATGATGGTATGTGTGATTGCAGTGTCCCGACGAGCGGAAGATTGCGTTCGTGTCAACAGTATGTATCCTCATTTCGCTTAGTCTTTCATTTCTGTGCAAGATTTCATTCTTGCAAGATTTTCAAGGAAGGATCGTGAGCTTTAATATTTCAGGCAGGTTTCGGGAAGAGATTCATTCACTGAATTACAATCTAATCTTGGGTAGTGTCACTTTTAAACTATAGGTCCGTTCACAGCATTTTAAGGACTTACCGTGCTGTTTGGCAACATGGAATACATCAACATTTATGTCTTTGGAGGTTAAAATTGCCAAACCACTGGTATGCATAAGGGGCATATATCTTTCTCGCAGTAAAGACTCCGAACGTGATTTCACCGCACTTTTTAAAGCATTAACAGTCAATAAAGCAGTCACTGCTAAAAGGTAACAGTCAACTCCGCGTGGAACGGACTGCTCAGGGGTACTGAAAGTATATTGCCCTTTTAAAGCCCTTCCCCTTATACTTTCATGGCTTAAAGTGCTTTCAATAAAGAAAATGTAGCAAATGAAGACTGTTTTTAATCGGTTGAGAATTTTATGCATGAAGCCTGCCATGTATGGGAAAAAACACCGTTTCTAAGAACTTCTCAAGGATCCTTATGGCCCCGACGTGCTCCAGCTGTCAAAGTGTTCCAGGCTGACATGGAAATGAGAGCACTGGAGAGAAACTAAGAGCTGCTTCCTTCTCCAGCTTCTTATTAAAACTCCCAATTTAACAGACTGCTGATTATTGGTATTTCTAGTAATTGGTAGGATTTCAGATGGAAACCACACTACCCTGTCTTATGACTCTATTTATAGACCGTTGGAGGATCAGTCCTTCGAAGGTTCTGGCTTTACTGTTCATCTGAAACGCCGGTCTTTCAGAGGATGATAAAAAGCAGAATCCATGGTGGCTTTATAGGGAAATTCCTGCACTTCAGCATCCAGCCCCTTGGGGAAGACCACCAGCCCCTTGGGGAAGACCACCTCTCTGACATGATGAGAGGCATTTTTTTGTGTGTGGTCATGATGATTTATAACTAGAAAATGATTTATGCTGAAAATTAATTATAATAACTTTTTCTTGGGAAAAAAAACCCCAAACAACAACAACAACAACAAAAAGACCCAAAAAACCCAAACCAAAACAAAAAACCCCAACAACAAACCACCCACCAAACCAGAACCAAACAACGGATAAGCTACATCACAGCTATAGACCCATTTAGACCAGTGTCCTGGCTTTGGTAATCACCAATAGCAGATGTCTAGAGACTATAGGAACAGTGTATATCCATACAGTTCACCTGAATATTCTATCCGTCGCCAGTGTGGGCTGTGTGTTAATAAAATTGTTTCCGCTCTCTGTGCGGGGGGTTGGACTAGCTGACCTTTTAAAGGTCCCTTCCAAGCCAAATCATTCTGTGATTCTATGAGTTGAAATTCTTACGTCATAAGCGTGTAGCATTTGTACATTTAAATGCCTTTGAGTTGATTTTCTTCAAGAAATTTGTCTTCCTTAACCCGTATAGACTTTCAGCATTGCATTCCTTGCACTTGTATGTTGACACTGATTTAGTCCTGCCTGAAATCAGAGGTTACTTTGGAGGGAGGGGGGACCCCAACCATAAAACCCACCTAGCTGGCGTCCCTTTGATAAGATAACAAAGTGGACTCCGTTTTGCTGTTTAAAGATGATAAAAAGCAAATGTGGAGGGTCCCTGGAAGGGCTGTGGGGAAGTTTAATCTTGCTTGAACCTAAGTGGAAGACACTTCAGAGTTTCAAACTTCATGTGTAAGTTTGTAGGTTGAAGAGACCATTAAGAATAAGAATAGTTGAGATGTACTTTGTCGACAAATTTGGAAATGTTTCCAGTCTGATGAAGTCAGTGGAGAAGTGGAGCCGGCTGGTGTTGCCCTTTGAGCTCCGACAAGACTATCGATGTGGTGTTACGGCAGGTGTCAGGAGATGGCACCTTCTGTGTGGTCTCACTAAGCTCCTCCTTCAGCGCAGGAGGAATCTGCAGGATATTGAACGAACTTTGGAATTGGGAGAAACGTTGTTCTGCAGCTTAATATCCAGGGAAGAAGAAAAGAGGGGACTTCTCCAATTGCCCTTGCAACCACTTTTCTTCTGGGACCAAACTGTATGTGTTGAGCAAGTCCCACTGAATAAACGAAAAGCATTTGTGATATTTCTTCTTGAGCTGGAAGTCGGCCCATATGTTCCCAAAAAACCGTCAGCCAAGCAGCAACTTATATCTTCAAGAGCTTTAAATGATTTAAAAGAGATTTTTTTTTTTTTAGATGGTGTTTGACACCATCAGCGTGTCCCTCAGCCTTGAACGTGCGACTGCCGCTCATGCCACGGTGTTTTATCAGGGTTGCTTCATCAGGATGAGAAAAATAAAAAAAATCCAAGGAGCGCGTTTTATAATTGTGCCGGTGAGAATCAAAACTTTGTGTGCTCGTCTAGGCAGAATACCAGCGGTTTCCAAAGAGACGAGGTAACTGGACTTAAAAAATGACAGCCCTGTATTTATTGTGCTTGCACCTTGTGCTGTATTGCTGGTTTTGTAAGAGCACTGCCAGATTTTAGGTAACGGAAGACTAGTTGCTAGGACAGCTGTTGAACCCTAAGGTTAAAATCTTGCAGATGTGAAGAAATTATAATCCCCACTTAGGAAAACAATGAAGCTGTAACACTAAATTCTTTTTTAGACTATTATAAATCCTCTGATAATTCGAAAAGATCTATCGAAGCGCACGCAGAATGGCTAAGGAATTGTGCGCTATAATATTAGATGCTATTGCCTACCGGTATTTTTGGATTTGCATTAAGTAAGGGTAAAATTAAATCATTTAAAGTGACACAAGGAGGTATCACTTGTAAGAAATGATGGGATAAATGCAGGAAAGCTGCTATACCGAAATTTAGGAAATACTGTTTTGGACAGAATAAACAAAACATAGTCTAAAGTGTTACACGCTTCTCATTCCCTGGATCTATGATAGTAATTTTCCTTTTTTATAAAAGAAGAAAATTATTTTCAGAAATTAATCGTTTGGGAGGTATAACTTGATTTATAATAGCTAAAATTAGCCAATACTGACTTAATCTTTTTTTTTTTATTCCTACCTTTTTTGATTCCTAAGCAGAGGGGACTTTGGGCTATTTACTGTGAATTCATAAGCCATAACAAACGTAGGGAACAAAACTAAAATGCCACTTCCCACCCAAACTAATTTTGGAGCTCCAAAAATGGATTTTCTTGCTAAATGGCAAAATAAATAATAAAAATAAAAAAAAGCAAGTTTTAATAACTCTGCAGAACAACAGACATTATAGCTGGAAAACTTAAATTTAAAGTATCACCCCTTGACAGTGAATTTGGCAAAATAAGTGGACGTTTATGAACTTTTTGGCCAACAGGTTCTTCTCTAATGTGCCTTTTTATGTTTCGATTTTATATAAATACGGTGCACACAGCGTGTACTAGATAGTGCATAGAGCACTGCTTAAGGCTCTATCAGGAACTGGTTAGGTTCAGTGTTTAAGAACTAGCTAGCTGATTTAGATCTTTTTTCCCCTCTCTTTTTTTTTTGCTACATGCCATAATAATATATGCCTGTGGGACCCCTTTTTATATCACTTCATGACCTAGAGTGCTTAATAGTGGTGTGTGTTTGGTTTTTTTTTTTTTTTTGCTTAATGGAACGGACAATTCCCGAGTGCTCGCTCCGTGCTATCGCTGCTTAATGTTCCTTTGTTGTATTTGTGAGATCCACGTGCCTCGCTCATGCACAAATGTGCACTCTGTCATGCTGTTAAAGCTCATTAGCACATTGGTATTTAAAAACAGATCTGAAATGTGAAAGGAAATATCAGGAAATCAGGTAAATATTTGACTCTCTACATGCCATTCTGTTTTGGTCGCAATTTTTTGATTTGCGCATAAGATGCGCCTACTGTCTCTGATGGTAACGGGGTTGCAGGGAGATAGGCAACCAGAAAACCCACACACAAAATGCCCAGCATATCTAGGAAAGTAGTTGTCCTTTTGATGCGATCACTGATGTATTTATTTTTTTTTCTTTTAAATGGTAATTTTCAACATTGTTCATGGCTGTCGCTTTGACCATAGAAAGTGAAAAGCTATGGGAAGGGTTTCTGTTGTGTATGGCCGCTTGTGTGCGACAGGCTTTGAGCCGAGCCTTGTATGTAATCCTTACATCCTTAAGGATGTAATCCCTAATTCCTCCATGCATGTGTCCCAGCTTTAGTCTTGTGGAACTCAAGTGGCTCCTGTAGGTGCCTCGTACACGGAGCTGCCGCAGGTCCCTCTCCTTTCCCCTGGTAAGCTACGATGGGATCGCTCATGGCAGGACCCAAGAGCTGTAGGCGATGGTTGGGAGTTCCTTGGGTAACTCCCAAGGAAGTTACTTCCTTGGGAGTAACTTCAACTTACGGAAGAAAGCAAGATAGTCCTGCCTGTATTACTTAGATATTGAATTGACCATTGAATATCAGAATGCTTACATCTTGACCATCCACTCCAGTGAAAATTAAGGAATAAGTAACTGGCTCCTTCGTTAACTCCGGCTGTTCCTCTTTAATCATGGTTACCCTCAAGCACCAAGCGGTTTTGAAGAGAATTAGCAGCTTTTCATGATACGTATCTACTGACTTCTAGTGCCAAGAGACATATGGCAGCCAACTTCTGCCCTATCCCTGAAAAATATCAAATTCTTCATTCTGAACAGGTAGAAGGAATAAAAAAGCTTTGGTGTATTTGGAGCCAGTTATCAAAGCCTGTTAGGTGAAAAAGCAGATAGAAAGTGGGCCCAAATGGCAAGAAGGAGAGAAGGCCGAGCATTATATTGGTGGTTATTTAGGTATAGTATATTCTAGATACAGTACAACTGATCAGATATCTTGCTTAACCTTCACTTTAAGCATGCTCCTTAAATCTTTAAAGGTAACAACTACTACAGTTACTTAAACAAGTATTTTCACAGAATCCCAGAATGGTATAGGTTGGAAAAGACCTTTAAGATCATCGAGTCCAACTGTAAACCTAACACTGCCAAGCCCACCGCTACACCATGTCCCTAAGCACCTCAGCCAAACGTCCTTTAAATACCTCCAGGGATGGGGACTCCACCACTGCCCTGGGCAGCCTCTTCCAGTGCTGGACAACCCTTTCTGTGAAGTAAAATTTCCCAATATCCAGTCTAAACCTCCCCTGGCGCAACTGGAGGCCATTTCCTCTCGTCCTATGGCTTGTTACCTGGGAGAAGAGACCGACCCCACCTCTCGACAGCCTCCTTTCAGGTTGTTGTAGAGAGCGAGGAGGTCTCCCCTCAGCCTCCTTTTCTCCAGGCTGAACAAGCCCAGTTCCCTCAGCCGCTCCCCATCAGCCTTGTGCTCCAGACCCTTCCCCAGCTCCGTTGCCCTTCTCTGGACACGCTCCAGCCCCTCAATGTCTCTCTGGGAGTGAGGGGCCCAGCACTGAACACAGCATTCGAGGTGCGGCCTCACCAGTGCCCAGTCCAGGGGCACGGTCACTGCCCTGCTCCTGCTGGCCACACGACTTCTGACACAAGCCAGGATGCCACTGGCCTTCTTGGCCACCTGGGCCTACTGCTGGCTCATATTTAGGCGGCTGTCGACCAACACCCCCAGGTCCTTCTCTGCCGGGCAGCTTTCCAGCCACTCTTCCCCAACCTGTAGCATTGCATGGGGTTGCTGTGGCCCAAGTGCAGGACCCAGCACTTGGCCTTGTTGAACCCCATACAATTGGCCTGGGCCCATGGATCCAGCCTGTCCAGGTCCCTCTGCAGAGCCTTCCTCCCCTCCAGCAGATCAACACTCCCGCCCAACTTGGTGTCATCTGCAAACTGACTGAGGGTGCGCTCCATCCCGTTGTCCAGATCATTGATAATTGATTTTACTTTCCTATAAAAAGTTATTAGTAGTAAAAAATCTTCAAATGTGCGAAGAATCCCTTTCTTATGGATTAAGAATCCAGGGGGGTCCCTTGGAGATGAGGGCAAAGAGGAACATGCCTGTGACGGCCCCTATGGTCTTCAATCACCACCCAATTCTGGCTTTTACTCACTTCTCTACTGCAACTCTCTGTACATACCCCCTACTCTTCATTTGTTTTCCTGTGGTGGGGTTTTGTTGTTCCCTCTACTCCCAGAAAATCAATCTGTCCAGCATTATACCTTTCTATTAGACAGCGTGACCAGATCCCCCCGCCGGCTCTCCCCGAATTGGGAATAGCTCCGCCGTAATGTTTCACCGTAATGTTCCCTGGTTTTAAACTAGCGAGTGAAGAAGTAGGCTACATCTGAAGATACGCGTCTTTGCTAGTATTCTTCTTTGCGTTCAAATACCTGAATGCCAACACAATAATTAGCAGAAACACTTTCATCGGCTTTTAATTTTACTTTTGTTGTTGACTTCAAAATCACCACAAGTGAGTGACTTGTGAGCAGCAGACTCCCGAGGACCGCGCCAGTCACTCATCTCTCGATGCGTATCCACACGCGTTGCTCTTCGGTATGCTTTCTGTCAGGAGGAGGAATAATTAACTCTACATTTCACACAAAAATAAGAAGCTATCCGTTCATTTGCGTTAATCCTGCAAGTCCTCTGGGACACCCGAGGCAGCGGGCGGAGGCATACCCAGGCGCTGGCTCCCATTCTGTCACTCCAGCGAAGAAGGTGCTTCTGGATTCATAACCATCAAGGTTCTGCTCTGCGTTCCCTTCTCCTCCCCTCTGAGGACTGAGCAGAAACCCAGTGCTGGGTAACAGATGCTTTGAGCCAAACTTACTATTTCACGTGCATATTTTCCATTTTTAGCAGAGGAAATGGGAGTATTCAGTGAGATTGTATCAGTGCTTTTGACTGCCTGTCCTAAATGTCTTTCTCTGTACCAGGACACCCCGTTCCATCCTGTTTTGCCTCTCCCGTTGCTTAGTGTTATTTTCGGTTGGCTTGGGCAGTCCATCCCCGTGAGCTGCGCCGCTGGGATACGGCGTAGCCGGGAATTGGAGCTCTCCTGGGAAATCGCCCCTGAGGACATGGCTGGACATCTACAGCGCTGTCGCTTCTGTAAGCTTAAGTTGTGACTGCACGTAATTCGTGCCTACCCACATGCTGCAGTCCTTCCTTAACACCCTCCTTTGCACTAAGATGTCCGAATGCTGAGACGACGCTGAGCGGTGCTCCTTGCGTCGCACAGCATTGTCTCGTTTACTTCACCTTGTTCTCTTGCCCGTCATCCATCTGTGTCTCTTAACTTTTACAATTGAAGCAGGAGATATCTTTGGACAGAAGCAAGTTGTGGTTTTTTTGTTTTTATTCCATATTGTACGTAGCTTCTTCCAAGACTGAGGCGACTGTTCCGTACTCCTGTTCGTCGTGCTTGGTGTTTCTCGACCGCCCGGTGTGGATGTGCCGTTATTCCCGTTCACGGCGTTAATGCTGTTTCTGTTGGCTGCTCTTCCTCAAGCTGCTGCAGTACAGTGAACGGCAGTAAAGCGGTGATGGTAGACCATTGCCTGCCTTGTGCAATCCCTTATTTTCATAATTAACGGTAAGGTGGCTGGTGCTTACGACACCTAAATAGCTAGGCTAAAAATGGAACCGTTGTATTTTTTTTGTTAAATGGATACTAGCGAGCCAGAAATTATTTCGCTCATACAAATGAAGCTTGAAAATCAGTAGCGAAAATGACGAAATTTGTGGCAACACGCTGATTCTTTCCTCATTTCTAACGTCATGAGTTTATCAACCCGTAAGAGAGCGACATTGCAGAGTAATAAAGCGTTGGAGGCCTGCGTTTCCGTACAACGCTCCTTTTATTTGGGCGCGAAGTGACAACAGAAACGCTGTCTCTCCTGCGCTGTGTTCCCTTCTTGTATCGGGCTGTTGAGCAACGCTCAGCAGGAATGCCTGCCGTTGCAATTCCCGCTTTTCCTATCCTCGTGCTGCGCAGAAACGTGGCTTTAATTAGCAAATTTCATTTAGGAATAGCAAATTTCATTTAGGAAAAAGGTTTTGCTTTTGGGTTTTGTGCTTGGCAGAGATTTACTCTAGGCTGAACTTGAGGAGATTGGATTGAAAAAGGAGCAGCCTTGGTTAGCGAGGCCACGCGGTTTCGGTGAATTAAAATAATGGGGTGTAATAGATCATAGGCACTGGGGATGGTTATCGGCCCGTAGATCATCTGGCCAGTTTACCTGCCAGGAACGGATTGTTCCCGCACCGTGTTTGCTGATCATCTGTCTGTTCTGGTTTTACAAGCTCTAAGTGATAAGACTCCTACGGTCTCCCTTGGGACTGTGTCCTACTGTCTAATAGATCTGTCAGGATGTTTTTTCTGGAAACTAATCCGCGTTTTCTCGGCGTCGTCGCTTTGTCCTCTGTCGCGCAGGACAGAAGTGCTGGTGGGGTATAGTGGTCTAAGCCTGGAGACTTGATTTCTAATTTCTTTGGGGGTATAAGTTAACTTTTTTGGATTTTCTTTTTTTTGCTGATATAAAAGTACCTTTCAAGTTGCTCACGTTCCTGGGGCTGCTGTGACAGAACAGGCGATAACCGATACAATAATTTTAATGAGAAAATTAAAATTACCTTTGTGATTCTCACCTTCCCAGGCCCTGTTGCTTCTCTGAGACGTGCTAAAAGCCTTTTTACTCTTCGCTGCTTTTTTTAGCGTCTCCTCTTCTCCCTCAGTCCATCTCCCAGCGGCAGTCATCTTGAGCGAAGGTAGACCTGCCTGCATTTAGTTCCCAGCGCTGTCAGCTTCGCGTTCGGGCTGTTGAAGGTAGTTTTCATTTCGGAGCATTTTCCTTTGCTGCTGTGAACAGATCCCCTGCCCGAGGCCAGTCTCCTGCTCCCGGCTGGCAGGGCAGGCTGCGCTGCTGCTGGGTCCGAGCACGGCCGTGGAGGTCGGACCGCTGCGCTGTTCGTGCCTCCGGCCTTCCTTGCTTCCCGTTATATAATCTACGTTTCCAAGGGCTCTGGATTTTTTCCATTTAAAAACGTCAGCTTAAAATTTCTCTTCTTTAGGATCTTTTTTTGTTTTCTGGCAGTAGCAATGCTCGCACCTGAATTTGCAGAGGTCCGAGTCCTCCTCCTGTGTTTCCTAGGAGCCTTTCTCGGTGTGGTATGCAAGTGCTTCAGATGTGTTTGTCAGCCTATTGCTACGAAATCTTTTGCAAAACCAGAAATAACGCTCTCTGAAGCAATACTTACCCCACCTTTACAACTAGGGGAAATAAATAAAGAATAGGAAAAAAAATAAAGGTAATAAAGAAAAAAAGGCTCGCTCCTATTTAGATGCTGACACTTAAATTTGCTGCCCTGAAATTCCTGCTCAGTTGCTAGCTGACCGCGGAGGCAACTGAAGCCCGAAGTTACGTCGGCTTTGACCTCTGCGTTTCCTCGGAGTCTGGTTGTTCCACCCCGTGCGTGTCTGCTCAGCCCTGGCAGCACGCCCCAGCCCTCTCATTTCTTAGCTCGGTGGGAAAGGAGACATTCACCTGCCTTTCTCCCCTTGATACTTATCGCAGGGTAGGTAGTCGCAGCATGCCTTGTCCGTGCAGGCAGGATCAGGCCCTCCGTGGGAGACGGTGGCGGGCACCAGAAGCTGGAGGAGCTGCCCTTGCCGTTGTATACAGTGCTCCGGGTATTACAGTGCTCGTAACGACAGGGGAGCAATCACAGCCTTATCTCAACAGCCTTATCTAGCCTGGCTTTGTTTCAGTACACTAACGAATTTTGTGATGTCCAACCTATACCTAATATTAAGGAATCTGATCAAATCTTTCTAGTTATGACCGCGAAGAATAGAGGGATCATAACTTCTTTAATTACAGTCTAACACACGTTAAGAATCTGTCGAACCTCTTGCTCATCCTTACTCTTACTTTTTCTGGACTAAATAAACTTGATTAAACTGACGTATATCTTCCCAAATACCCTACTGGTTTTGCTGCTTAGTTGGTTGTGCAGGTTATACGCAGTTGTCCAACGGCAGTGTCGTCAGCGTCTTGTGGCACAAGGTAGCAGGAAAGAAGTGATGGATATTTGTATATACTTTAACGATATATATTATGGGGAGGTTCTTGTAAGTGTTCTTCTGGGCGATGTGTAGCGCAATTATTACGTACAAGGCTTTAAATGAAGACATCTTGCACGCATGTCTAATACAGAATAAACAATCAGGACTTTTTCCCTGAAAAAAGCCTGTAGTATAAAGCCAGTAAAAATGAATAATTTTATAGCTGTATTTATCTTCTAAGATTATAGAAGAACAAAGAGCTATTTCTTTGGAAACGCTTTGGCTACATTTGCTGAAACGGGTTATTTTCTTAACCATGAGCAGTTCCGTATAATTTGATACTTCAGTTTCAAACTTGGTGTCATGTCGTTTGGGGTAGTTGGATATAATATCTGGAGTTCACCGTGAACCTAGACTTAAATTGCTCACCCTGCATATCTTGAACATTAGGGACCTGGCTCTCGGAATAGCATTTACAGTGATGAATTGGATCCTAAGTGTCATTTACAGTGAATGAGGAGAATTAAATGCCCAAGAGCGAGATTTGTAGGAGCCGGCGTGCCGAATGCCAACGTCTGCTGAGGAGGAGGAATGTGTCTGCGGTCTCATCTCCCTCCTTTACTGGGTTCCAGAGCTGGAAACTACTTTCTGTACTTAAAATAGGCTTGGACATAGGTGGAATGATCGTTCTTGTTATAGCATCATTAGAGGAAGAAGTAGCCGGGGTTATTTTGTTGAAGGTTCTGGCAAATGAAAGGGGAGACTGGAGTTTCAGACCCATTCTGGTGGAGGGGAGTGAACCCATTGCACCCATTCTCCAGGAGAATCTCTCTCTTACCCTTCCTGTGAAACCGCGACACAGTCCGGCCAAAACCACCAGTTTGCGAGAGCTCAGCGCGGGGCCTTTTTTCACACGTTTTTAATGAAAGTAGCTGTAGAGCACACTGGAGTCTGTCAGATGTTTCCTTGCGTGCCTGGAAAAGCGGGTGCTTCTGTGCGTTTTGGTTATCTCAAGGAGCATAAACTCCTAGGCGTTCAGAGAGCTGGGTCAGCCGGAGCAGAAAAGCTTTGTGATAGACTCAGCAGCATCATTTTAGGTACTAAAGTACATTTTCTGGTGGCAGCTTAGTCATCTATGCCACTTGATTTGCTTAAGTGGGTCCTGCAGAGTGTTTTTGGCTCGCTCTCTTTCTAGTTTAGCTGACCAAGTTCGGAGCGAATGCATTCTTTAGATGTCTACGTGCTGGTTTGCCGGCGGTATTCTTCCGATCCCTGTTTTGGATGAGCGCGCAATGTGTTTCAGGATGAATACAAGTGCAGCAGATTTTAAAACGTGTCTCCGTGTGATTTGTTTGCTTTATGCTGACATCCGTACTGGTAAAACTGCAGCAGTTGCTCCGGAAAAGCGAATGTGAAACATCGAACAAATGGGATCAGATGGAGGTGGGGAAGAATTCCAAAGCAGCAAGGCTTTCTAGGGAGCCGGTGTTTTGCATCTTTTTTTCAATAGCTCTTCCCCTAGTTCTTGATTTTACTTTTGTCCCTAATAAAAGTAATGAAGATGTAGTCACCTTTAGGGATTTTTTTAGGTTAATTTAATTTTCTGACTTGGAACAATCTTGTGACCACCTGGCATGCTCTCTTTGTTTGCAATTTAACCTTCTCTAATGGTTTCTTGACCTCGCTTTCTCGAAATCTATCCACGTTTCTGAAGCGATGTTTAATAAGATGAGAGAAGCTGTTTACAACCCTCTCATTTGTCCTCGATGACCTCGGTTGGGCAAATGAGAATTTAGGTCAGTCGCGATGCCTCCGCGTCGCTATGGGGAGAGAGATTTTAAATTAGCTGGGTCAATCTTAAGTCTTATAAAAGACATCATCCAAGCAATTTAATTAAAAGGGGTCGGGTTGCTCTACCCTCGGCGGTGCCCGTATCTGCCCAAGAGGAGTAGTCGATGTACGTGCTAGTTTGGGACTTGATTGACACGCAGCAGTACAGAAATGTAGGTTTCCAAATTTCTCTGCATGCGGTGATGGATGTAGGATGATTACGGGTTTACGAGCTAAAATGTATAATTCTTAAACCTTCTTACTCCATATTTACCAGCGGATGATACAATCCAGCGCTGACAGGGGATTGAAGGGATGACATACAGGTCTCTTCCATCTCTAATCTTGGATTCTATGCAAACCTTTAGAATGTAAATTGGAAGCATGTTTTATATTCGTAAATGCAGAAATACTCTTGAAAAGCTTTCACTTTGAAAAGATTATAATGATTAGCATTTATTATGCTGTTGTTTTCATGCAAAAAAGAAAATCCTGCCCAGATTTTACTCAAATGGAACTTTTGTGCCTTGCATAATAGCCCTGCTTTAATTTGAATAAGATTCAGAATAAAGTGGCCAGATAGGAAGTTAAACACTATAGAGAGAAAAATCCCAATTTAAGGCTCTAAATGCATGTGTCTAAATACAGAGACAAAAATGAGGATGTTTACAAGGAAGTGGTATCACAAAGGGCACACCAAAAAGTCTGGGGAAGAAAAAGCAATTTAGCAGAGAGCACGACGTTAAGTTTCTTAATTTTCTCTACAGCAATAAAATCCGGTAAAACGAGGTGAGCGATTGCGTTCGTTTTATTACAGTGGTTCCCACCAGTGTAGCTGTAGCTGAGAGTCTGTCAGCATTTCCATTATAAACTCTATTTTCAGGGGTTTATAATTCAGTCCTAAAAACTCACCTGGGCTGGTGTCTGGCATCCAAGATCTGAAGTCAGAAATGAACATTTCACACTTTTGGAAAATAACGTGTTTGCCTAGATCTAAATTAACTAGGGATTTTAAAATGGACACTGCCTCTCTTCCTCAGTGCTACGCTTGTGATCTTGCCTAAAACTTCTAACCCATGGTTTTGGAGTCACTTTTGTGGTGTTAGTGACTACGGTTACTAGTCAACTCTTATAGAAGAAAAATCAAGGGAGAGAATCATGCCTCAGGTTATAATGTAAGTAATGAAACCAAAGGTTCAGCAGGGATATTTCAGTTTCCAGCCTGGTTTGTTTTTCTCACTTTATTTCCCTCTTTAGCTCATTTAAAGCCAACTCGCACACCTTTATATTACACTGCGCTTCGCCGTGGAGTTTTACTTCTTGGGGGTGTACGGAGGGAACGACTCCAGCTTCGGGGCTGGCAATGAGTCATTGAGGTTTAGGCTCTGCTCTGATGCGCTGCTCACGCAGAGGAAAATTAAGCGGTCAAGATCGAAGAGGATTCTGTCCCAAAATGTCCAGTAGCTTGGGGTGGGGGGCAGTGACTTGGAAGGCCAGGCCAGGTGAAATTGTATCAGAAGTCGTGTGGCCAGCAGGAGCAGGGCAGTGACCGTGCCCCTGGACTGGGCACTGGTGAGGCCGCACCTCGAATGCTGTGTTCAGTGCTGGGCCCCTCACTCCCAGAGAGACATTGAGGGGCTGGAGCGTGTCCAGAGAAGGGCAACGGAGCTGGGGAAGGGTCTGGAGCACAAGGCTGATGGGGAGCGGCTGAGGGCCCTGGGCTTGTTCAGCCTGGAGAAAAGGAGGCTGAGGGGAGACCTCCTCGCTCTCTACAACTGCCTGAAAGGAGGCTGTCGAGAGGTGGGGTCGGTCTCTTCTCCCAGGTAACAAGTGATAGGACGAGAGGAAATGGCCTCCAGTTGCACCAGGGGAGGTTTAGACTGGATATTGGGGAATTTTCCTTCACGGAAAGGGTTGTCCAGCATTGGAAGAGGCTGCCCAGGGCAGTGGTGGAGTCCCCATCCCTGGAGGTATTTGAAGGCCGTTTGGCTGAGGTGCTCAGGGACATGGTGTAGTGGTGGGCTTGGCAGTGTTAGGTTTACTGTTGGACTCAATGATCTTAAAGGTCTTTTCCAACCTATACGATTCTGGGATTCTGTGAGTCCCCAGGGAGTAAGACCTGTCGTGTGCTTGAAGGTATTAAGGATGTGGACTTGTTGAGTAAAGAAGAGTAATCACAACTTCCAGTCTGCTTTCTAGCCAGATCTGTTTTACAGATTTCATCAGGATTTCTCAAACGAATTGTGGAAGACAGAATATTTTTTTGGGGGGGGATATAGGGAATAGGGATAGGGCTATAATGCTTAACTTTTTCTTTTGCCTAGCTTCATCCAGATAGCGTGCATACACAGATCCCTTAAATTAACGAATGGAAGGTATGTGCCCCTTTTCAAATGTTTACCTTCTAAATATCTAATGTTTAAAATACAGAGGATGTTTCCAGGACCATCCAACCAGACAAGAAAGTTGGCAGCTCTCTGGAATCTGAACACAAAATGTAGGTTTACCCGGGTGCGAGTAGCACGCGCCTCCTCCTGTGGTGCTCTCCTCGGACCTTCAGCGATCGTTGGCTGGACAGCCAAAAGCTATGAGATTGGCTTTAAAATATGAAATCTGTTTTGAAAGCTTTTTATGTGTTGCCTGGCTGTGGGGTTGGAGGTGTACTTGTGTCAGCTTTTTCCACAGTCGGTAAGACTAGAAATAATTGATTTGAAGAGAGAGCAGAAAAGAAAAGGAAGCTCTTCTTCAAGTTCTTGTTTCTAGAAGCTGTTTCTTTAAATTTGAACCAGAACTAATGAGCAGCTGTTTTGCTTGGTGAGTGTGATTTTTTTTTTTTTTCCATTGGCATGTTACACTGTGATCAAACATGAATTTTTTTTATTTTATGAAAAACCTTGGTGGCACAGCATCCACAGCTGACTGAAATGAATTTCCTTCCATTGCGAGCTGTCTTTACTCTTGCTAGTTCCTGAGATTCAGAGGAAATATTTCTGTGCTATTGGAAGCGACCGGCAATTTGGCCAAACTCTCTTATGGAAAAGAAATTTTTCTAAAAAAATTATTTTCATCTGCTTTCCATCTCTGTTTGAAATGTTTCCTCTAATCCTCTGAATTTGTAGCCTGAACTCTAATGCTTTTATGTGTCTTCATCCTTTATTATTTATGGATGCAGCTTCTGGAATCGCGTTCAGCCTGCGAGCTTGTTCGTTAAGTACTTTTCGAACACTGAGCTTCCCTTCTACGCTGCGGGATGGGCTCTACTTATTGAGGGAGACATTACAGCAAAGAACTTTTAGGCAGATCAAAATTATGTCAGGCAGGACTGAGCACTTCATAGCCTGGCGGTCCCATCTCCTCAGCTATCCTTTCAACAGAGTTTCATTTTACTACGATTAAAACCAGCCAGTAAACCGTGAATATCAGGAGGACAATAACAAGAGGCCAGAAAAGGGTACGTGGTGAGAAACTACTTATTTCGAAGAGGACGCAGTTAAAGCTGTTTCTGTGGATTGCTTAACTTTATGGCAGAAATGACATAGCGATCGGTGGTGCAGTTTAATGGTCCTACAGCCTAAAATTTGTCTTCTGGCCTGTGGCCCCAAGGATGACCCTCCGGGCTGAGCCGATGGCGTGTGGGCTAAAAATCCAAGGTAACCCGTGAAGCGGGGTGCTTCACCAGCAAGGGCAGGCAAAAGCCTGTCCACCTCGGTGCTGGAGGAGTAGGACTCGCAGCAGAGAGCTTGCTCTGTACCGCACCGCAGGAACGCAGCCCGTATCCAGGTTGCCACGGGCTTGTCCGAATTTTCATGTTGGCGTGGGGCTTTCCTTGCTCTCCAGGGTGGTAATGGCAGAGGAGGGACTGCATGGGAGCTGATGCTGGGTCGGTGCATCGCTCTGTCAAGCTTTTCCTCAAACGATGGAGCCAAAGGCATGTTTTTCTGCGTTTCCTTTGCCTGGGGGTAAATTCTTGTATGTACCAGTTACATAGGAAATGCTTCGATAGCCTTTGCTTATTAGTGCAAGAGAAATGTTCTGGATATGGGCGTGCTTTGCCCCAGCAAGATGCTTCTGGTTCATTGTTTGGAAGTCTAAAAAATTTCTTGGAGTAGGACAAAGAGGACTTTAAAGGAATGGAAGGAATTGTTAGTAAGGGATGTTTCCTTCCCTTCAGGCTACCCAGAAAAAAAAAAAATCTTCATTTAAAAAAAAAATCAACCTCATAAATAAAGGATTTTTAAAATTCCTACTCTTAAGATAAGCAGGAGCTATGTCATGACATCCTGTGCTATGATGTCCTCTTGCATGAATACCTGATGAAGGCAGGAGCCTGGCAAAAGGATGATGTCTTCAGTAGCTAAAAAGAAAATACCAAGATAGAACACAGCTGCCAAAGGTAGAAATTTGTTTACTGACTGTATTTTCTGTGCTGCAAACCAAAAAGTACTTTGTCAACAAAGGAAGCCTTTATATGGATGCTTCTTGAGGACAATATTTTTAAAGTACATCTTTCTTCACGATTAAGTGGTTGTGTAAAAATGATATTTTCTGACTAAACAACCGTGTTCTTTGTAAGAGTTGGGAGTTACATCTTCAGCGACAAAAATAAACGTTCAGTCCTTTCTACGTACTTTAAAAGCGCGAAGCCCAGAGGGAGTCCTTTCTGTTGCGCACGTGTAAACTAGTAACTAGTGATGTGGCGGCGTGTATCGCTCTGTAGGACGCGGGTGGAGATGGTGGAACGATTCAAGTCCTCAGAATAGGATTTAATTTGCTTCTTGATGTTGTCTTCATGAAGGGACAAGAGACTTGGCGTTTGGTGGGTGGGTCAGGACCTGCACAGACTTGACCGTGTTGCTGTGATGTTGTGGCTGGTAAAACATCTTTGTCCAACCCTTGCTGCTCGAAGCACTGCGTATCGCTAATGAAAGAGGTGATGCAGAAGGAGGAGAGAATCCAAGTTGAATTCTCATAGCTCCTGACGGACCCAGGAGATGCAAAAGCTCATGAATTACCATGGCAGCTGGTTTAAAAGAAGCCTGTAGCTGCGTTGTGAAAGTAAATAACTCTTCCAGGTAGTAAATCTGAAAAAAAAATGCTTAGTCTCCTCTTAGGTCCCTTTGCACATCAGAGACGCGGTGTTTCCCTACATGCCACCAACTCTGCTTGTCTTTGGGATGAATATTCCCCCCCCGCCCCGTGTGCAGCACCTAGTACCAACGTTTGTGATTCGTGGTTGAAGCTTTGAGTCACTATGAGATATTCTCCTTTGAAAATATCCTATTATTTGTACTACACAGTGGGAAAGCCAGTACAGGCCTTCAGTTTAAGGTAGGCTTCACTTAATCCAGTGATGGCTTTGAGTGCAAAACTACTTCTCAAGATGTTTAGTGTTTTGTTTTTTAAAAAGTTTGCAATTTTTATTAAGCGCCGAGTAATTTGGCGCTGCTGAGATAAATGAGTGCAAAGTGCAGTGGTGTAGCGGGCAATGAGATGTAAAATTAATTTTATAAAGTCTGTTTTTCAGAGGGTATGAGGGTTTGTTTTTTTTTATGCCGTGTCTTATCTGCCAGCATAACGCAAACACGGGCCGTTCGGAGGCTGTGAGCATGGGAGAGCTCGTGGTCCTGCGTCCCTACGAAGGAGCCAGCAGTCGTGAGCATGGTATATCATACAAATCCTGACGACCTTTTGAGTTCACAGCTGATTTCCAAGCAGGCAGAGAGCGATGTAAGGAAGCGGCGTTTTCTGTGGGAAGTCCCAACAAAAAGGAGATGAAGCAATAGGACTTGTTGTGTTTGAGGGGTTTTTTTGTTTGTTTGTTTGCTTATTTGCTGCTTAACTTGAGAAGCTGAGGCAAATAGGGGTGAAATCTGGTCCCCCTATTTCAGCAGGGCTGCAATACCATACCTCGCGGAGAGGTAATCTTTTAGGAAGAATTTCATTAGGGATTTTGAACCTGGGCCTCAAAATCGTTTTGGTAGGTGATGCTTTACATTTTTTTGATAGTGATTTTATATGAAAATATTATTGAAAACAAGCTTTTAGCTGCAATAACGGTGAGGTTTTGGTAAAACTGTCCTTAGATCAGCTATTTTATAACTCCGCTCTGGTCAAAATGCTAAGGGCTCCTAAGGGGGTAGGGGAGAGCCTCGTTAAACTCTCATCATCGTTGGAGTGACCTGACCCTGGGATTCCCATCCCACGGTGGCTCTGGGCAGAGCCATCACCAGATTTCTCTTTCCTTCCAGACCCCAACGAAGCAAAAATAGAAGCTTTTTTTGTACATTCTGTGATAACTTAAATATTTTCATGAAAATTGTCTGCTTGTTTCACTATGCACGGGGGAACGTATCAGCTGTTTAAACTGATTTTTGTTCCCTATATTCAGTACGGTAGTAAGCTTGTGCTCCCCAAGGCACGGGGCAGGGTCCGTGCGTGTGCCCGGAGAGCACCGGGGAGGGCAGGCAACGCGGAGCTGAAACTCTCCGATACGCAAGCAGGTGCTGGCTCCTTGCAGCATGCTCCGAGGTTTCTTGTGGGAAGAAATGGCTCGTTATATACCCGGTAACAAGAAGGCGATGTTGAATGTGTTAGGAGAGATGAGGAGAAGCAATGCGGAGAAGTGGGGGGAAAGCCCTTAATTGTGGCAAAGCCTGCGGGGCGGCCTGGCCCCAGCTTGCTGGTGCTGCGCCTGCAAATCACGTCGCCAGCAAAATCGTAGAATCCTTAAGGTTGGAAAAGACCTCTAGGATCATCTAGTCCACCCAACACCTCCATGCCTGCTAAACCATGTCCCGAAGTGCCCCATCTACACGTTTTTTTGAACTTCTCCGGGGATGGTGACTCCACCACCTCTCTGGGCAGCCTGTTCCAATGTTTGACCACCCTTTCAGTAAAGAATTTTTTCCTAATATCCAGTCTAAACCTCTCCTGATGCAATTTGAGGCCATTTCTTCTCGTCCTATCACTAGTTACTTGGGAGAAGAGACCGACACCCACCTTGCTACAACCTCCTTTCGGGCAGTGAAATAAAGCGTAAAGACTGCGTACTTGCGGCCTGTGCCCCAAAACAAATTTGACAATGCACTTATTTAAAGGAAAAAAAACCCCAACAACGGAGGATAGTTATCCTCAAAGTGAGGTAGGCTCTTTTTTTTTTGTGCTGTCTGCGATAGCATACGTGTGAATTTGAAGAAAAGCTCTTCTGCCAGTATTGCCAGATCACCTCCCACTTCGCCCTGCGAGGGAGGCACGAGGCTTCGTTAGCGACCTGCCGCTGGTTTCCCAAAACGCACCGTGTAATTGTGAGATTGCCAGCGTGATGTTTTGCTGTGATCTCAGGGAGAGGGGGGGAAAAAAACAATCAAAAAAACCCCACTAAACCCCAGGAAAACCCCCAAACACCCCCAAAACACCCCTACAACAACTATTATAAAGCTTTGGGGATAGGTGCAAATCTCTATGTCAACATACATATGGTAGAAAAAGTAGTAATTAAGGAATAAAAGGCAGCGGGGAAGGCGGGAGTACGCTACACTTATTCACGTTGAGGCGTTTCTCTCCTGGATTAAATGACAGTGTAACCCCAGTGTAAATATCCTCTTAGGAGAAGGAGCAGAGTCCCTTTGTAAAACAGCGTCGTTTCTGTAGTAGGTTGGTTAATGTTGCTTGGGGAAACCGTGATGCCGTGTGGGTTTGGAAAAAGTAATAAAAGACATTGCTTATCTGCATTTTAAACACATGTATAATAACAGGCTAGCTGTAGCAGCCATGCCCGATTATTACAGTGTTTAAGACGAGTAATTTTCTAGTTAAGCATTTCTATGTCCTGCATATGTTATGGATCATGTGCAAACTGCTGGTTTTTTTCCGACAGATGTGACAGTCTGGCACTTTGATCAGCCCGACACGGCGCAGTCGTATTTATGGGCTGGCAATCATATGTATCGCAGGAAGGGCTGGGGAGCGAGGGGACCGGCTCCAGCGGTAAAAGGCACATCAAAGTGCTGATATCAGCTTAGGAACAGACGAGCGAGGGGGGAGAAAGGCAGAGCCGCTCCAGGCTGTGGGGAGAAGTGGAAGCATATTACAACGTTGTCTCAGAAATCTGACTTTTCATTAAAATCAGTCGGAGAAAGTCAATTCCCCACCATAATCCTCCCCTCGGCCCCTGGAGTAGTTTTGACAAGATCCGTAATAATCCCGGAGCGCTGTGTAATTTTACAAACTCCGACACAAACAAGTGCTTATCCCAACCTATGGGTTTTACCATAGGTGCAAGCTTAAGAGTTTAACGTGATTTTTTTTTTTTAAATTATTATTTTTCAGCAGTGGCTAAAGGCTCATCCCATTATATAACAAGTATTTCTAATCTTAGTATGACAAAAAAAATTAAATATAAAGTTCCCCTCTTAGATGCATCTTCCAGGCCAATGTGGGACTGCCCCAGTTTTTCTCCCAAGGCAGAAATATTGACTGATGCTGTAATAAAATAGCCAAAGGGTCATTGCATTACGGTTGCCATGACCACTAATGCTTTGGATTGCTAAAAACTCTCCCCTGCACTTTGTGGCTGGGAAGTGACTCGTGGCCCCTTGTTATTTGGTGAACGGCGAGTCCATAAATAGGGGGCTCAGGAGAGACCGTGCCAGGGACCCCAGCGAGGAGGCAGGCGGCAGCCCCAGTCCTTCTGGCCTCTGATGGCGAATAACAACCAAGTGCTGTGTCAGACTAAGAAGTTGAGGAATTTATATACACGTATCGGAATAAAAACTTGTGGGAATACCAATTAGAAAACAACAAAAGCTGTGGTATACGTCATTGACTTAAATCAAGAGTGTCTTCTGTTTGGGAAGCCCCAGTGGGCAAACTTGTTGCTTTGGGTAAGAAAAGAAGATGTTTTGTAAAAGGAGATTTCCAGGAGCAGCATGAAATGTTGAAGTGATTGGGAATGAAGGGGGCATCTGTTTGGGAAGCCCCAAGCAGATGGCATGGCAGAAGGGGAACAGGAGGGGAACAGAAGCAGCAACGGGGCAGGAGCAGAGAGGTGACCGTACATCTGACCACTAAATTGTGGATGCTGCTACTGGAATCCTACGTTCAATAGTTACCTTTTAAAAAGTTGTAAAGTTTGGGATGGAAACACAAGATTTAGAGCTGAAGGAAATGGGGCATAGCCATAGAAAGCTCTCTGTTCAGTTCATGAAGGACTCTCCTGATGAGGAGTTTTGTGTCCATGGAAGCAGGGTTGGGCGGGTGGCTCACCATCGCCGTATCCTCATGTCTCACCCACTCCCACTGCTATTTCTTCCATGAAAACTGAGAAAAGTGGGTAGGTTGGGTGGACAGTTTGGAGAAGAGGAGACCTGGAGCCAGCAGCGAGGCGGAGAGAGGCAGACAATCCCGTGCTGTGACACATCAGCCTTGTCGCTGGAGCCCGTCTCCGGTTCCCGGGAGCGGAGGAGCCAGCGCAGAAGAGGGGTCAGCACGTTGTGTGCGCAGTGAGGGGCTGCAAACGTTGTGCTTGAGAAACAGAAATGCTTTGGTATGAGGAGGAAGACGGAGCTTGAGCTTGGTGCTCAAAGAGGGGCTGAGCTAGTGAAAACATCTGAACTTCCTCGGTCTTTGCCTGAAGAATCCAAGCGTGGCTTGCCGCTGGGCGTTGGCCAAGCGTGCGTGTGCCGAGGCGGGTGGGTGCTCGCGCCGTGCTCGTTAAGCGTTAGTTAATGCCGTTTCACCCCGTTTGGGTCGAGGGGAGTTGGAGAATTGGTGTTCCGATGAATTCTCGAACGCGTCTTCCAGGAACAAATGTAAGATATGAAATGCAGTTACTGAGTTTTATTGTCAACTCTTTAATGAGCAGCTGATTGAAGATAAACTTAAATATACTGTGTATATAAAAGGGGGAAAAAAACCTCTTGGCGCTCTAGTTTAAGAAATAACCTTTATAATGGAACTAAAATAGCTAATTTTCAAAATTAATGAATACTGGGGGTAGCACAAGCAAGATGCGCAGTACCGATGTGGTGAGAAAACGTACGAGTTGGTACTAATTACGTCGGTAGAAGGCTGTTACGCCATTTAGTCCTTCATTGAAAAGGGCGTGATTGTTTTTTAATTGGAACGGAACAAAGAAACTGAAGAACCTGAAAGCCAGGAGAAGGGTTGGTGAAGAATCACGTTGTGCCTTTGCTCTTTGCCGTGTCCTACCTGCTGTGCTCGGGTCCCAGCCCAGCCTGCTGTTGTGGTAGCACTCGCGTCCCCCCTCCCTGATACGTAGCTTAATTTTTTAGATGAATATTGTTATATTCATATAAGAATATATTCATTCTTATATTGGTATTACATGCATATTCATTCTTATAGTCATATAAGAATTCTTCGTAGTCTTGGAGCTAGTAGATGTAGGAACTTTTCCTAGCGGAATATATTTATATAGGGGGAGGGAAGTATTTTTCTTCAAGAAAGCTTAGAAAACTAAAATAAAACTTCATCCGGAAATGTTTTAATTAGGCAGTATTACTTTAATGCCCCTTTATAATGCTAGTATTACTTTAATGCCCCTTTACAACGCTAGTATAAGTGATTCACGCGACTGGTCTATAAGCTGAACTTTATTTTGAGGGACAGTACCCCAATAATTTGAATTCCCAAGAATTTTGATTAGGGATGTGATGGGAGATGTGCCTCATGTGCTAGAGGAGCTTTTATGCAGGGGGGAGTCCAAATGTAGCTCCATGAAGCAGCATAGTAGGATGTTAAATTAAAAATATTTTTACTATCAACCAAATGCTCGATGGACTGTTTTAGTTTAGTCATCTAGCTTCTTATAAATGCTTTGAAACATTTTAATATAATTCCTGGGGGAAAAAAAGTGGTACTTATTCGTAGAAGGAATATATTTAGTCAAAAATTCAGTTTTCTAAAGAGAAAATGTTTTGGTGGGAAGATTTTTGTCCAACCCTGGTTATTCTCATTGTTTCTATAGAGCTGTCTGGAACATCAGGGTGTGCCATTGCCCGTGATGATGTAAAAGAGAAAATACTAAAACTGCCAGCAAACATGAATTTTATTGAAAGTTCTGTGGCAGGTTCATTGCTTTAATTGCTTTGACTGAAAAAGGAGGACCTAATTTTTTTTCTGGAATGTTTTTTGATCTCTCTGAAAATTTGGTCGTCTTGCCTCGCGGAGAATCTTTATTTTCTTCGCAGCGCATCATTCACGAAAGGAAAAATGTTGCGATCAGCTGTGTATTCCCTATGTGAAGAAATAGTACGTCCCAAGCTATGCTGGTTTGCCTGAGTGAAAGAGTAAATTATAAAGGTAAAACCTGCGCTGCATTTTAATTTACCGTCAAAAAGAAATGGTAAAGAAATGTTGCCGTCTCATCTCCGAGCAGGTGAAATGCATCACAGTTTGAGGCTGTAGGTTTTTTTGATGTTGCGAATTGGAATAAGAGTAGTATTTAAGTCCTATTAAAAAAGAAAACCAAACCAAAAAAACCCCCAAAACAACAAAACACACGAATGTACAATAGTGAAATACTTGAGAGGCTTTTTTTCTTTTAATATAGTTGCTTTATAGGTAAGCAACATAGTTTAAGCTTGTCTGAGCTGGGCTGTAATAGATGAGAACACGTAATTCTAGAGCAACTTGGGTAGCACGTTTTCTACCGTTGAAGGGAGAGAAAGATAAATTTTGAATGCCCAAACACAACTAAACAGAAATTTTTGCCCGTTGTGTGTCGCATTGCTTTCAGCAAGTAACAGCATGTGGAAACACCCGTTGCATCAGAATTGTGGTGAGCGTATTTCCATTCCGCCTGTTTGCTGTTAGGATAATCGGTCATGGCTTTTCGGGAAATATTAATTGAATGCAAGGGTGAAACTTTTCTGATTGTCATCTCCTTGAGAAATGCTTTTTAGTTGCATCCCTATATGACGTTTCAAGGGTGAAGCTCATTCTGCTAAATGTAAATATATTAATTATTTGCAAAGCTTAAAATAAAGTCACTTTTTATTTTTGGATAGGATAAGTCCCTACGTGTAAAGGTACTTAACACCTAAAATGTGTATTACCATCTATACGGACTATATACAATTACATACATGGACTTGATGATCTTAAAGGTCTCTTCTAATCTCAATGATTCTGTGCTATTTTAGTCATATGGATGTTCAGCTTCTTCAGTTTTCCTGTAATCTTAATTTCTTGCATAAATCCCCAAAAGCGTCAAAACAAAAAGCAAAACTGCTAAATGTTCTAGTGATGCTTGGAAGAGAGGGAACTCTACTGCACCCTCACACGCTACCGGCATAGGTTACGCCAAGTCTTTCTTCTAGAGATGGAACTGAAAATTAATTTATGAAATAAGAATAATAATCAATTTACGTATGGAATTGCTTGCGTTAGAGGAAAGTAAGAAGCTGCCCGAATGTTAATTCTGTGGGTTTTTTGATCTGTGGAGCCAAGCTCCTCTTACCTTCCCCTGGTTATTAGTAATTAGTACTCCAGCGGTTCTAATCGGTCTCTGAAACTCTCCAGAAGTTCCGAGAACCTTCATAGAATGAAATGACGTTCCACGGATTCGATATAAATTTGATAAGACAAAAACTTAACACTTGTGCTCCGTAGGGCCAGAACAGCAAGAGAGCAAGGCTTGAAGTTCCAGCACGCTGCGTAACGGTGCCGTCCCGCTCGCAGCCGAAGTCGAATCTGTGCCGTAGGATGGTGTCCGTCATCTCTGGATGCCAGGCCATTTTCCACCTAAATAAATTCTTCTTAGATATTGAAGAATAGCTTTTAAACTTCTCTTTCCTCGGCGTGTATAGAGTAATAACTAACAACTGAATTAAAAAGCTCATTGCATTTCTGACAGAACACGCTGGAGAAACGGGGAGTTTGTAGGATTTTTTTAATGACCTCAAAATAATTGCGGTTATTCACACAATTTCATATCTCAGTGAGCTTCCAGTTTATTAGTTTCTAAGGTTAAAAACAAACAAAAACTGCACTCTGTTTTCCTTAATCATAATTTATCCCTTGGGTTAATAGCTCTCGCTGCTCTCGTCCATGTTTGTCAGTGCTGTGCATGTTAATTAAAATCCACAATGATTATTATTAAAAAAAAAAAAATTTAAAAAATCACATTTGACGGTAGAATTGTGGGTAATGTACACCCTGAGTGGGAAAGCAAGGCCAGTGTTTGGGCAAAAATACCTCGGGAATATTGTCCTTATGCTCTAGCTGTATGAACCTACTTGACTTACATATACGTTTGTGTGGAGGGAAGCTCCTCCTCCTATTTCTCCACTCATTACCCAGAAGAAAATAAGAATAAGCAGCGGTGGCTTTGATATACAAATCCAAGAAGAAAGTTCTGGTGATTTTTCTGTTCCCTCACGTTAACGTTACAGGCCGGAGGCCCTGGGAATTGCACGGCAAAAGGAATATTGATGTGTTACTTGGCACGTCGTCATTAAACTGCAGATGATGACAATATTGTGGAAAAGCGGTAGCATGATGAAATCTATATAATACAGCATTGCAAAATAGTCGCACGCGTTTATCATCACAGGCACAAAATCTGCTCGTCTGATTTTTTTTTTTTTTTCTTTCCTGTGATGGTTGAGAAGAATGCAAACGAGTAACTGTTGGCTACCGACCTAGTCGGAAGAGTTAGTTGTCGTGTGTAAATGGGCAAATGTTGTTTTAGGGCCCTTTTTCTGCATTCGAGCCCTATTTTAATATTGCTTAAGGATGAGGATGCTGTTCAGGCGTTAACGTGGGGGGTATCATGTAACATATGAAGTAGCATAGTACAAACTAATAATGGTGTAACCGCTTGGCAGACGTTCACGCCTCCGCTTTGAAGACTTTTGCCGTAGGCGAAGTGGTAACTCCTGCTTTACCTACCCTAATTCTAGAATATGTACTTTTTTGGAGCTTTTTCTGCGTGTGAATGGTATCGCTGGGCTTATTCACGTGTGGGAAGTCGACAACTCATCTTTTCCCTCTTCCTCTGCCCTTTGCTGTCTTGGCTTTGTCGATGTGATTCTCATCCCGCTCTGTCCCCGACTCTTTTTGCCCTTTACTCATCAGCTGAACTCTCCGGGGCTCACCTCACGGTCCATACCCCGTGTGCCTGTTCTTTCAGGATTTACGAATATTTGGACTTCTGCGAAATTATTTTCCTATTTTAAGCTTGTCATCATCTAAGCAAAATGATTGACCGTATCCCTTTAACTTGAGTCTAAAGGTCTGAATCCTTTCCTTAACTATGTTGTTCTTCCAAAGTCTCTTTTTCCCTGCAGCATCGTATAAATCCTGATCATTGCTCCTTTCTCTCTTCAGCGACCTTTACAAATGCAGTCTTGCTTGACTCGCCACATCACAGTAGAGTTGCACAAATAATTTTTTCCGCAGCCTGTTGTTTTGGTCGCGACAATCCTCTTCCTCTCTGCCTCTGCTCCTGGATGCTCTCGGAGCCTTGTCTCCTCCTCTTCCACCGTCAGAAAATCTGCTCCGCTTCTGATCAGACCGAAGTGGGCTGGGTGCACCGCAGCAGCCTAGCTCAAACCCGCGCTCTTGAAATGGGTTTTGAATTTTACCTCTTGATAATGGCCTGTACGTGCGTGTGTATGTACACACCGCACGGTGCTTCAAGTGGGATTTAGAGATTGGAGATCCATGCTATGACCTGACAACTGGGCTGCTCTCTGCCCTGAAGGCATTCCCTCAGCACCTCATTTATCCTCGGTACTCCTGACTGTCCCAGGCTGCTTTTTTACCCCTCTCCCAGTGAGAATCTGGAAATTATTATTCCCCTACCTATAGTATCTACTCATAGCATACAGAAGTACCTCAGTGCACCTGGTTGTTCCAGCTTGTTCAACACCATTAGCTGGTGTAGAAGAAGATGCTACTAGATGCTCTTTGATTTTGGACGTTATCAAGAACCAGCACCAGACCGGTTGTCCGCTGGCTTCCTTGGCTGTGTCCGGCCACCCTGTTCAGTGCTCCCAGCCTGTCCCACTCCTATGTAGCAAGTTTTTTTTTTTTTTTTTTTTTTCCTGATTTTTGACCATGCTTCTTACCATGCTCTTTGGATTCAGTGGGAAGAGTAGCCCAAAAGTCTCCTCTCCAGAGCATACGTCCCCCGTCCCTCCCCACCAGGGTACCTGGAGGTTGCTTCTGTGCGGGGCCACAGGCAGCATCTCCTGGGGTACTCCCAGGTACGTGGATGGGAACTGCCCCGTGTGTTTGTGGTGGTAGCTCAAACGGCAGGTTTTCCAGCTGGTGCGGCGTTCGTTTTGGTCTAGGAAGCTCTTGTTCTCCTGGAAATTTGTAGGATATTTTTTGTTTGAGCCCTACTCGTTGAGCCCATACTTGTTTCGTTGAGCCCTACTTTGACTTGTTGAAAGTGGCCAACGGGTTCAAAGGCTTTGGGAAGGGAGAAGGGGAATGAATCAGCTGTTGGTTAAAAGTGGGATGTTTGGGATTTGTGCCTGCGTTACGTGTGCTAGGATGTATTTCTAGCTGACAGTTTTTTCCATGAAAGCAATGTCTTATCCTATGAATCAATCGATACCGAAAAATCCACGTGGTGTTTAGCTGAAAACATCTGCTATTTTGCTCCCAGCTGTATCACAACAGAGGCTTAACCTGTATTTTGTGATTCCTAACCAGATTGTTTTTTACTTTGCGAGAGAATAGTTGTGCTTTTTTCATACCTCGTTTTGAAGTTTTCCAGATTAAAATAACTGAAGAACAGAAATCGGATATAGAAGAATCATTTTAGAGTGTATTATCAAGTGCAGCGCTCAGTTTATGGAAACACATATGTGCTGTCTCTGCACGTTTGGAAGATGAAGCAGATTTTGGAGACACGTTACTGAGGCAGAAGTAATTCTCTAATTAGGGGTGGCTTGGTGCGTGTATGCTAGGCTTTATCGGCGATAAACAGCGAAGGAAAGAGCTTCCCATCAGCTAAAACATGCAAAAAGGTGACGACTTCTTGACAACGGGGCAAGGTGAACTTTGGGTTGCGGAGCCTTTTCTCTCCAACGCTAATTAGCAATGATGTTTGAAGCCATCACCAGTGATGACTGCAGAGCCCTCGTTAGCGGCAGCGGTTGCGCAGCCAGAGATGGAGATTAGCTGATGGCTGTTTGCTGGAGGACCTGGGCTCAACCCACCCCGCTGCTGCCTTGGACCTTGGAAAGTCTTATCAAGTACATATTTTGAGTAGCTTAGGCGGAGTCATTTCATTGAGACCGATTCCTTGAGGATTAATTCCACAATGCAATAGATTGGGAAACGACTGATACTAAGAAAACACCTTTTAAATCTGTTTTCCCCTTTTTCTTCAGTTACTATTTATTTCTTTGAACACGAAACCTGGAAATTCTTTCGTGAAATTGTTTTCTTTAGCCTTGCACGGGCTGCGTCGTTACCGTAGGGTCGCTTAGACGTGGCGGGCTCAGGTTGAGCACTCCCGCTTTATAGAGCGGGAGAGGAAAGCTGGGTTCAGCAGAAATCAGGCGTTAAGCGAGCGACGAGAGGAAATGGCCTCAAGTTGTGCCGGGGAGGCTTAGACTGGATATTAGAAAAAAATTCTTCACGGAAAAGGTTGTCCAGCACTGGAAGAGGCTGCCCAGGGCAGTGGTGGAGTCCCCATCCCTGGAGGTATTTAAAGGACGTTTGGCTGAGGTGCTTAGGGACATGGTGTAGTGGTGGGCTTGGCAGTGTTAGGTTTACGGTTGGACTCGATGATCTTAAAGGTCTTTTCCAACCTATACCATTCTGGGATTCTGTGACCGTGGTTAATGCCCGCAAGGCTGCATGCGCGAACAGGGTCCTGTCTGAGTTTTAATATGTCTGAGTAACAGACAGGGAAATGTTATTTAAAACCATAAACAAGCAAAATGAACCGATCTCTAAAGCTCCCTTTTCAGCTCCTCTTGGCTTCCAGCTTTTCAGTACCCCAGGAGGAGATTTTACAAAGCCCGATGCGATTTTAGCAACTGGGATATCAGCCCTGTATGACAACAGAGCCTCCATCCACCTGCGGGGGAACTCAGCAGGGATTTTAAAGCCTATTTGTAAGAGCACAAGTGTCTTTTTGCTGTCACAAACAACACTGAATAATTTATTTGGGGGAGAAATCAGGGATATTTCTGCTTTCCTGAAGATGTTGTTGTTTATCAGCCATCAGTCCCGCTTTGCCTCAGCATTTCTCTGTTCCCCCTTTACCAATCCTTGCTAATGGGAGGAACCGACACTTTTTCTTTCCCCTCGTTCCAATCTTGCATGTCCCTAGGATGTCGCAGGAGACGGGTGCGTGCACGCTGCGATCTCCGGCTACTGCGATGTTCCGGGCCCTTTCCTCGCCGCAGCCCGTTTCCTCTAACAGCGGGAAGACTCCAGTGCTTTTTCTGTTTTGCCGCAGCTTGATAGGTTTTAGAATCTCTTTTTTAGTCAAGGGCAACCAAATAGATATTTAAATGTGTTTTTGTAAGAACGGGAGTTGTACCGGAATAACATCTCTTGGACCATAGCCCGGCTGCCTTTCCTCCCAGGTCAGTGCCCCTAGCAGGGGAGGTGAGGACGGTGTCTTCCAACAAAATCTTTGCTAGAGTTGAAGTACCTTTCCGAAACATTTCTTCTCTGATAAAACACTCTATTGAAACAAAATGTTGCCTAGTGTCCTTCTGGGCCATAGGCCTTGGGCTTTTGCAGATCTCTGACCAGCTGGAATACGGCTAAAATCTATCACCGAGAACGTTGGGTGCTATTTTTATTGTTATTTGAGTTGAAATATTACTGTGTGAAATGCAAGGGTGTTTTATTATTTTCATACAGGCCAAATAATTTGCTGGGTGATAATTTTGGACAATTTGTGATGCAGACAAATTTAGAATTGCTCGCTTACGTGGCAGCCCCAGAGCAAACCTAAAACCCCGGACTTAAGGGAGATCTCGCCCAGAGCTGAATTTAGTCCGTCGTCTGGGGTAGGGTTAATCACCGCCCTCTGTTTCAGCCTAACAAGGCAAATACCTGTGGAAAGCACCGCAGTGCTGGCGCACAAGCTCGTTTGATCGTGATAGAAACGGAAACGTTTTCTACGTGAGGTGGAAAAAGCAGACCACGGTGGAGCTTAAGCACGGCTGTAGACTCCGGTTTGTCTGGTATTGCTGGCAGTAAAATTCTTTTTGAGGAAGGGCTTTGATGCAAAGGCAAGCAGGCAGGGTGCCGGAAGGAAGGTTTTTTTGGTTTGGTTTTTTTTTTTTTTTTTTTTTTGGTGTTTAGTACGTTGGAAGAAACTATTCACCCATATATAACCTTTGTAATGCTGCCGGGGTTGGAGGGACCCGTTGTAACGCAGTGTAAGCGCTGGGGAGACCGGCTTGAAACTCCCGGGGCAAACGCGGGGAGCCAGAGGGTGGGATGTTAATGGTACGGTTTAATGGGAGATGCCAAGTAAATTCCCAGTGTGCTGGCGAGAGAACCCCCGAATTGTGAATTGTCCATTGGGATGTTTTCATCTCGTATTCTTTTTCTTTCCGTTTCTCTTTGGGTGTCTCTTTGTGACTCGGTTCTCAGGAGGCACACAGAAATACCAGGGACGCGAGACCCTTGTTAGCTGGGAACTAGCTGTTTATTGCCACTGGTCTTGTTTAAGAGCTGAAAAAAATCCAAAATAGTGTCAGCTGACAGTAAGGGTGAAATAGGTGTCCGAGTCATTATCCGTGTACGTCAAATCAGTTAAAACACAGATACTCTGAAGGCACCGTGGCAGAGCAGATGGGCAGCGAAGCTTGATTTCATTGCTCGGCGGCATCGCTGAAAACCAGCAAGCGCAGAGAGCTGGTGGCCGTTTCCCGCTGGAAACGAACTCCCTGCGAAGCTGGTGACGCGTAACACGAATATTTCTGCGCGTATATACTTCACAAAGGGTTAACGAATGGTTAACAACTCTTTAATGAATAGTTAATCAGCTCTTAGACCATTGGAGTCCTGCAGATTAACCAGATGCTTATAACCATCTGTAACGCCTCTCGCCGATGAATTTTACAATCGTCTGCTACATGTTCTTCCTATTTGAGTAGGTGACTGGAGGATGATATCGACGCTCCGTGTCTTACAATGTAATTGTTGTTAAGTATCGCTTCAAGAAAAGTTTGACCGGAATGCTTGGATACCATAGGGAAAGCATACTTCTGTGTTTAAAATTGTGCTGTCACACAAATATAGACTTTAAAAAAGCCTTAAGTGTTGGATACATACCATCTGGTGAAAAAAATACAGCCGTGCAATTAAAACTTTCAAAATACAGCTTATTAAGCTGAGAAACATTTGGGTTTTTTTTTACGTGGGGTAGAAGGAAGTCTTTGTAGCATGAATTACTTTTAATTTGAAGCTCATTCATAAACGAAACCCGTGAAAACTGAAGCGTTTGCCGTGTCTGTACCCCGCTTCTTCACGCTGTCGCCGGCAGAGCGGTGCGCCTCGGCGGGGGACGGAGCCTTGCGTTCCTCCGTCCGCTTTCCCTGCGCTCTCTGGTGATAACTTGGAAATCGAGTGATAGCAATGGGTCAGAGACCAGGGGCTAGGGCCACATAAAATAATTAACAAGTAGCTTCGTACGCGGTGATGTCTTGTGTATAGGTATAAACCTATGAGAGCCGATGGTGAGTAGGAAAGATCGGTTTTATCTGCTGGATTAATGTTGAATTAGTCTGAAGAGACCAAAGTCCTGCTGTTGTTGGATGTATTGGCCCATTACCTGAACCTACCAGCTACGGTCATCTGCTCTGTCGCTGTAAATGGCACCAAAGCGTTACCTTTCAGCCAGCTTCTGCTCCATATATCCAGATCCTGCTGCTTTTTCCTCCAGAATTTCTCACCATTCCGTTTAGCTCTGAAAGTCCTTAGAGCCGCCGTCTCCATCCACGTTCCCCTCCTCTCCTGCCTTAACCTCTATGGCCACCTCTGCTTTTAGTCCCCCAGATTCAACAGCGTTTTCTCCGCTCCGCAGGTTAGCAGAGAGAATCTTCCCTTCTTTTCAGGTTCCCCACTGGTTCTCCCTGGTTTTTCGCTAGCTTGCCTAACTTTCAGCTTTCAGATACTTTTAATCTCTCTACTACATTTTTTTTATGCAACACTTTATTAAAAGAATAGTTTTATGAACCCGTACTTGCTCATCCTTCAGACTCCCTCTTCGTGATTCACTGAAGCTATAAGAAATCAATTTATTTATGAAGCTGTGATGGGGAGCAGCCCTAGATAGCTGACATAATATATATCATACTCATT
The DNA here is from genome assembly GCF_035582795.1 of Mycteria americana. Lineage (NCBI taxonomy): Eukaryota > Metazoa > Chordata > Aves > Ciconiiformes > Ciconiidae > Mycteria > Mycteria americana. The sequence goes on from NW_027445437.1 coordinate 733,009, forward strand.
AAACTGAAGGAAACGTATAGGTGCATACAAGCTCTTTTTATACCCAGTCACTTTTGGACGCTGCTTGTTACTTTGAAGCTTGATTCTGCATTAATTTTCGAGCAGTTTTTTTAATTCGACTCCTGTGATTCTCGGATGCGTCTAGCATAGCACCGGTGTCTGTCCCTTCATTTCTCCTTGTGTCGTTTCCAGCACAGCGTTATTCCCAAGAAAGGCGTTTGAGTCTGAATCTATGTAAATACTAGAATTTTTAATCTGCGCCTTAGATTTGCCTTTTAATTTACAAGGTTTGCCGCTTCGTAACGCCGTGCAAAGTTGTCGAGCGGAGGGTGGGAAGGATGCTGCCGCTCCTCTGGTTTCAGGCTCTCTGAACAAAAAGCAAAGGTTTGGTCATCTTGGGACCTGATCGCCGGGAGAATTAGTACTTGGAGCACCCGGGCTGCTTGTTTAACGAGCTCTTCGCTAATTCTGAAAGTACAGAAAACTGAGGATTCCCATCAATATACCTGTGTGTTTACGGTGGGGTCTGCGAAGGGCGAGAGGAGTACAAATGCAACCAAAATGACTGGCTGGTTCCTATCAAGAGCTGCTGGATCCTTCAAAAAAAATACCGGTTTCAGATGCGTAGAGGGGATTCTTTCATGAGATGGGACAGCAGTCATACCCACGGAAATGCTGGTTCTACGTCCCAGCTGGGTATTGGTTATACATTGGTCTCTAAACGATTTGTGTGTATTTATGTGTGCGCGCGTTTATATTTCCTTACATGGCTTAAATAATGCAAATATATCCTAAAAATAGTGATCTTGAAAAGCAAATGAGAAATATCATTTGATACGGCTTCCTCTCATTATTGCTTTTAATGGTGACTCAAGTTTACTGGGACCAGAAGATATATTGTGAAGACCCATGGGATATTAAGGTAGCTGATTCAAATTTTATCCAAAAATGAACATGCAAAGAGAATACGGAAGGAATGCAAGTTCTTCTGGCTGATCTGAATTCCAGAAGTAAAATTGTGGGTAAGAATAAATGAATAAATAATTGCAGATTCTAGTTGTTTGATTTATCTGCTGGTTCCAGCTTAACTAATCAAATAACTCTGTAGTCTGCCAGCATTTGTGGTCTGGGTTTTAAGCTGCTTTTCTCAATTTTATTTATTTTTTTTTTTTTTTTTTGGCAAGGGAAAAATATTGACTGAGCTTGAGGGGCTAAAGTATCTTCCCTCGCCTTCCAAACCGAAATGAGATAGTTGGTATTTTGTTGAGTGTCTCATTCTTAAGTTTTATTCCGTTGAGCTTAATACTTTTGGCAGTCCTGTTGTGTAGCACCTGATTTACGATTTCCCTTTGTCCTTCAGCGTGCAACCTTACTGTGCAGTAGTCTTTTGTACCCCTGCTATGACACTTGGGGCTAAATATGGACATGCACCGGCTGTTTAAACTTAAAAATACGACTGTAGGTTTTGCCTGTCTTGTTTCTTCTTGCGCTTTCCGAAGTAGGCTGATCCTGCCTTTCTTCTCCTTACCCCTGAGAGAAATTGTGCAGCCGTTCACTGATGCTGTCTGAGATACAGTTATTAAATCTGGTAACCATCAGCATAAAGCAGCTCATGCAAACATTTTCCTAATGATTGAACAAAATAATGCACTTAAATATAAATGAGTTGAATACTGTGACTGACATTTAAATCGCCCAAAGCATTACAGGCAATATAGTATATTGCTTTTTGTGCGCTGGCTCATAAATGGTGCTGTTAGACCTGGATTAGGCAGCGGAAAGTCCTCTGTCTTGCTTTGCGTTCCTTTTCGCTCTATTCCTTCCTTTCCTTCCTTTTTCTAAAGCACAATATTTTCATTACGACATTGCGTTCCCCCGCGTTTAATGCCAGAGGCGGGTTCAGCGTGGTACGCAACCTCGCGCGGAGCGGGGATGCGCTCCTGCGACTGCCGCCTGTCTTTACGGTGGTACCAGCTAGAGGGGACCTTTGGGAACTCCAGCACTGAAGTGAAACAAAATCAAAGTTCACTTAGGTGGTTTGGGGGTTGAAGGAGAACCGTTGACCGGCGAATTCAGGGAAGTTTCTTTTGATGTATGTAAACTGCGCTGTGGTCCCGCTGACGGAGTCTGGCTTGAAGTCGACCGACTGATGTACCCAACGCCTGGTAGCTACGGCATGGTTTGCAAGGTGCGGGCAGTTTGGTGCTTGTGTATCTACGTGCTTAGCTATGCTTAATTTCTCTGCGCTTTTTAATTCCCAGTATATCCCGACCGCTTGCCTGTGTGGGATGTCCCCCTCCATCGTTACTGGGTCCCATGGGATCCATCGTTACTGGGTCCCATGGGGCTCTGCTGGGTCTGGTTTGGGATGCTCTCGTCACTTCTGTATTTTATATAGCTGCTTCTGCGTTAAAAGTTTGAGTTACTGAATAGTGATGCGAGGCAGTTGTGCCTGGCATTTATGTCCGTGTTTAAACTTAAATTACGAGAAGGCATCTCTAAGATTGTTCATCAAGGAAGGATTTTATGTTGTATTTGCTACAGGAGTGCAGCCATGTTTCTTTGCAAAATCTGGAGGTACTCCCAGTTCTTAGGGGGGAAAGTTAATTAATCGAGGTACTCATTGCTTCTATAATTCCTAAACATAAGTAGTCTTTAACTTTTAAATTCTGTTTTGAAATTATTATAGTGATATAGTAATCCTAGTAGTATTTCAACTGGTTATTCACAAACGATTATTTTAAGACTGCATCAGTAGACTTTCAGAAATCTTTTTTAGTGAAGGTATGTAAAGAGGAGTCATTTCATTAGGATGACTTCAGAAATACATTATTTTATTTTGCCTAATGCCTGGGCCATAAATTATCACTTAGTGAGAGTAAACAGATGATCCTGGTACTGAGCAGGAAGGGTACGGATACGTGCGTGCACTACTGGATGCTAGGAAAAAAACCCAAGGATCCTCACGTTGGAACAGCTCTCGTCCCTTGAGTACAGTAAACTTCTGAAATTTGATAACTGAAGTTCAGCACAAGTTCACGTCTTCATAAAACTAGGACTTGGTACATCATATTAAAATTACGAGAAAGAGTAAGCGCTGGGCCCTTAGCCAGATACGTATTCAATGTTAGACTCTGTTATTGAATGCCTTTCCTTAGAAGATCCAATTTAACTCCTACTTCATAGCCATGTCTTTCCAAATTAAATTGTTCTCATTTTTCTCATCCCTCAGCTTGTGAAGAGGCTTCTGGTGACTTCTTCACTTGTTTCTACAGCCTCCAGGAGCCCCCAAATTATCTCTGAATCAGTGCTTTCAGCATGCAAAGCTCAGATATTTTCTGTAATAGCTGTGCAGGCCTGAAAATATCCATTTAATAAATACAGGTGAAAGACTGTTTACAGACGATATTAACATTCTTTCAATGTTCCATGAAATTGTTTGGTAGATGGAGAGGGTGGGTAGGATGGTGTTTTAGTATAAAATGAGTTTCCAGTGTAAAATTAAAAAAAAAAAAAAAAAAAAGAGATAAAAGATACCTTTAAAATTGTCAGGAAGCATGACTCTTGCTTTTTTTTGGTAGTTCTAGGTAAAATGACAACGATGAGAATGAGCCACTTAGTTCTCGATTTCCAAACTACTCGTGGTGATTAATATCTCTGTTTCCACAGTAACTTTGTTCACATACTGCCTCTCTAACATGACATCTGTGTTGGGTTTGGGAAGTAAATACATTTGTGGGTATTGTCAGAGACGGTGAAGTAGAAGCAGTAAATAACGTTCTTGAAGGAGCGCATCCGTGAATGGGAGGGGACTGCATGAGACAAATACCAGGGGATGGAAAGTCCCTTTCTGAGATTTTTGGGTTGGCAGAGGAGAACAGTACTGAGGAAAACCAGCTGAGAACACAAAGACCGAGACCTGAGGTGTGCCGTTAAGATTCAAGATGTGGCACCCCTGTTCCCAGTGTCACCTGCAGCAATGAAGCCGACGTCGTGCTTGGTGGCCCCAGAGATGCTCGGGCACCTGCAGGCTCACGGTCCTGGCACCCTTCTCTGGCCTCGGTGCTCTGGTTCTGTTCAATAAGTAATGATCATCCAGCTGAAACTCCTGACTCTGAAAAGCCTTCTGCATCAAACACAGTAGGGATGGATTTTTTTAATTTTATTTTTTAAAAAAAAGGGATATCTGCTGATCATGGACACTCATGCACAGCAAAATGCCTTGCTGGTCTGTGGCTGGGAATTCAGCCACGGATGCTGTGTAGCCTCAGCGCTGGGGGATGCAGACATCATCATAATGACACTTGCTAAGATTTCAAGATTTTTCTTGTACACTGTGCTGGTTTTGGCTGGGATAGAGTTAATTTTCTTTATGGTGGCTGGTATGGGGCTATGTTTTGGATTTGTGCTGAAAACAGCGTTGATAACACAGAGATGTTTGAGTTGTTGCTGCGCTGGTCAAGGACTTTTCAGCTCCCCCTGCTCTGCCGGGTGCAGAAGAAGCTGGGAGGGGGCACAGCCAGGACAGTTGATCCAAACTGCCCAAAGGGCTATTCCAGACCATATGGCCTCATGCCCAGTATATAAAGCTGGGGAAGAAGAAGGAAGGGGGGGACGTTCAGAGTGATGGCGTTTGTCTTCCCAAGTCCTCGTTGTGCGTGCTGGAGCCCTGCTGTCCTGGAGATGGCTGAACCCCTGCCTGCCCGTGGGAAGGAGTGAAGGAATTCCTTGCTTTGCTTTGCTTTGCTTGCGTGCGCGGCTTTTGCTTTCCCTATTAAACTGTCTTTATCTCAACCCACCAGTTTTCTCACTTTTACCCTTCCGATTCTCTCCCCCATCCCAGCGTGGGGGAGTGAGCGAGCGGCTGGGTGGGCTTAGTTGCCTGCTGGGGTTAAACCACAACATACACCTATGATGATGACTATTTTGACTCAAATTTTCATTCACTTGCCTCTTGCTCTGACTTTTAAGTCCCTGCCCAGGTTGTCTGTTCATACTTATCTATACGTTAAATATTTGAACCATTTCAGGTGCTTTAAATTGCTACCTTGGACCCTCCTTTTTTTTTTTTTTTAATGTTTTTTTATTTAACTTGAGTTGGCTTTTATTTTTGCCTTCAGTGTGGATTTGTTTGAAAAGAAACTGACAGTTTGATTGCTTAGGGGTTGACAAGGGGGAGTTTCATCTTAATTATCTTGGAAGAGTCATTAATGTTAATGAATAAGCTGTTTGGTTTCTTTCTTTCTTTCTTTCTTTTATTTTTTTTAAAGAAAAAGGTGAGTTAAATATAATGCCAAGGGATAAAAAAGTGATTATGTAAAACTAGTCTCGGCACTAGTTTTTGGTAATTCTGGGAGGATTGTGAAACCCGAGGAATAATGTCTCCCAGGCTTTCTGGGGATGTCACCGGTGGAGGCGAGCGAGCGAAAATACAGATCCCGTGTCTTCACAGTCAGTCCCTAATCCTTCCTTGATCAGCGGTTGCTAAAAACGCCCTTGGGGCATAAGGTAAATACATCCTCGTTCAACAAGTAGTCAATGAGGAATAAAATAACTCGTAGTACTTTATAACAAATGTACAGAGCTTGTCTATTTGAACGCCTCATGCTGAACTTCCACTGCTGAGGGTGGTTTTTATTGGCTTACAGAAAATAAATTGGCTCCAGAACAATAAAGCTAGCATTTACTATGTTTCTCCAGATATTCTGCCACCTTTATTTCTGTAAAGTATTAATCCTCGCTGCAGTGACTTCAGTGAGACTACATAAGGGATTAAATTATGTTCAGTGTGTGTAAGGACATTGGAAACTATTCCCTGCGAGTAGGTGCAGCATTGTTCTCTTGTTAAAAACTCGGAATATGAGCCACTTCAGAATTTGCATAATATATTAACTGTGTTTTCTTCCTAAGGAATGCTAATGGAAAGAAAAAGTCTTGGGAGGAAGGGGAGGGAGAAATCCATGTTGTGCTGTAAATAGCTACAGGGACATAAACAGTGCTCGGGCAAAACAAATAAACCAAACTTCACCGTTAAGTTCGAGTGATAAGATGAAGCTGTATGATATACAGATGTGTTATTGATACAGATGGAGTTGTAAAACTGGTTTTAGTGACTTTTCTCCCAAAGTATTGGAATGATAACTACACTAACGAAATTACTCTGCAGCTTTCTGTATTTGTTTGCGAAATAATAGATATCATAATCTTAACGTATACTCCTGCAAAGACTTCGGTACGTGATTTGCTGCCTCTTAAAATATTTAAAGCCATAAGGCAGGATCCTGTGAACATCCTGGCGATGATAGGGTTGGAGCATTAAGAAGATATAAGCTGGCTGGAGGTAGACTGTTCTTGCTAGATGCTTCTGTGATATATCGTATAATTAAAATCAAACATTGTAGTCTTAAGGAGCCACAAATATGAAGCATGGTTGATGTCCTGAGCAATCACTGGGCATGATGAGAGGCAATCTGTTTGCAAGCTCCTTCTGTAACCTGCTGCCTGGTGATTTAGCGGTCCCTCTGCCTCCCGATGCCCTGGTTCCCCACGGAAATACCTGCTATAGGGGATGCTGAGGGCTGTGGACCCTTCCACGGGTGTCGAAGGTGCTGTGTGTACAGCTTTCGGGGGCAGGCAAGTCTTGTCTTAAAAGCAGAGTTAAAAAAAAAATTAAAAAATACAAAAAATCTTACTAGCAAAGTCATCCAAAAGGTTACCAGCTCTCTCTGAGATAAAGAAAAGCGATCAGAGCTCTAGTGAGCCAAATGAGTACCCATAAGAAAAAAGAACAATCTTTTTGTAGGTAAAGAACTAAACGTTGACTGTAAATAACTAAATCCTTGGTTAAAGGAGTACGTAATTGAATATATTGTGAGAAATATTAAATATATTGGAAAGAAATAGGGAAAACTGTAAGATTTTAGCTTTTTCTTTCAGGGAAGAATTAGCTGAGTCTTCTGAAGTTTGACTCGGTTGTAAAGTGTTGTGATCTGTTAAGCTGTTGAAATACAGAAAGGTATTGGGAGGCAATTTCTAAGGCGAAGATGTGCTACCTTGGTAGATGCTGAATAGCACGTATTCTATTTTTTTTAATTTTTTTTTTCCGAAGGAGAAGACATTCCAGATCTGTTTTTCCTTCCTCCTGGTGACTTGTGAATGTTTTGCCTGATTTAAACCTAATTTGACAGAACGGTAGTGACTTTAAAGATCGTGAAACTCCTATGACTTTTTATTTGGCTACGGAGATAAATGGTGACGTACAAGGAGAGATTTCTCCTTTGACGATTAGACCAAGGGGAAGCTGAAGCGCGACGAGATGTGAAGGAGCAGGTAGTTCGTTGTAACTCCCGGAGACTTTGCTTACGGCAGTCTCGCCCTTGCCTGGGTGCAACATCGTAATTTCCAAAGGTAAAGTAAAAAAAGATGTTGAAGTAAAGCAGTCTTCCGCTTTACAAGCTGCGGGCTGTGGTTCGCTGCGGGTCTTGACTTGCAGGGAGCAGGGAATGCAACTCTCATGTGCTTTAATGTGAGAGTCCTTGTCAGAGCCGCCATCCTAAAGCTTTCTTGTTTTATCCTCTTCTAGAGGATAAATCTAGACGATTCTGGCCCTTTACATCAGGGAGACAGAGCTATTTTATCTTCCTGGGTTTGTACTTTGCTTTTTCCTGTCCGTTAACTACAGTAATAACTTGGTGGGCTTTCAGTTCTCTTCCTTTTAGGGTTTCCTGATCGGGTGAGACAGCTTTGTGAGGACTCATGGTAGGAGACCTTGCACCGTGGGCTACCAAAAGGTCATTTTTGTGTAGCAAGACGCTAGTGTAGGTATATTAATAAACTTCTCAATGGAGTCAGTGGTTTTAGGAACGCTCTGATCCCCTCTCCCCCACGTAATCAGTTAGAAATGAAAAACTAGAGATTTAGTTCACAAGATTAAATAGATTTTTTCCAGATAGAAGAATGGGTTTGAATGCCAGAAGGAAGCAGCCAGGAGGATGTTTTGACAGCTCAGGGAGCCGCAAGAAGGACTTCTGCGATGGTGAAGGCAAGAGGGGGTATGCGCATGACTCTGGGGTTAGTGATGGGGAAGGAGTTGGCAAGGCAAGACAGCCAGAAAGGGAAAGGTGGGTGGGTAACAGATCTTTAATCTGGGTTATGGACAGCTGAAGTTATGGAGCAAGGTCTTGCAGCTCTTCCCCGTGCCCCCCCACCCAGTAGTTATAGCCAACGTAGTTTGTGAACTAGGAACCTGTATCTACCAGCCTTAGCAATAACACGTATATTTGAACTGGCGTTAGAACAACATAATCGTGCTGCTTTTCTTTCTTAACTCAAACCTGTGGCTATGTTGCGTATTCGTAGTAAAAGAGCAATTTCCAATTTTACAAAGGTACTTTTGGAAGTTGGGGGTATACAGTTATGTTTATTCATCACGTGGGCCGGAGCCACAGGATGCTGCTTTTGCATATCTTTGTGGGTTTTTAAGATGCAGATCGAGGAAGTCTAGTGCAAAATATGATTGAAAATGTCGAGCAAAATCGGTTTCCTGCAGACGATAAAGGTAAACTCAAACGGGGGGGAATGGGCGTGCGTGTTTGCTTTGGATTGCCTTGGTACTGCTGAAGAATATCCATCTTTGTCTCCTGATAACGTGGTCACGCATGCTGGAAAATCCTGGCAAATTGTACTATTTGTCAGTAAAAAGTAAATTTTGTATAATGAATTTCCAAGTTGCTTAAAGAGACTGAAAGTCACTCCACTAGGGTGGGCCAGCAGAAGTTCTTTAGGTCCCATAAGGTCTTTGGTTTTGCAATGACTCCAGGTGAAGTTGGAAAAAGTCACGATCGTATTTCAGGCAGGAGAGAAGAAGCCGGGCTCGTTTCTAACGGGGATCGATATTGTGGAGCAAGGGAGGCTTTTAAAGTGAGTTTACGATGTGCTTGGTTCCACTTCGGTCACTTCAACCGAGAAGAGAAAACACGGAGAGCGCAGAGGTGGATCTGAGGCTGATTACTAGAGGTGGGGCAGGTAAAGCAGTCATGTGGTTGATCTGGGGGCAATAGTCTCAACCTCTTCTTTTGGAAAAACCACTTTTGATATATCTTTGAGAGCCCGTTCCCGTCCACGGGCTGCATACGGGGCTTCAACGAGAGCATGCTGTTCACTCTGGTCGAGTGAGTCGGCTCTCGCTGCCAAGCCCGGGTGGGATTTGTGCCAAGAGCAAATTGGAAGCAAACTTCCCTCTTCCCTGTGCCTGTCGCTACGGCTTTTCTGGAACGTGGAGATTTCTGTGTTCTGGCAGGTGCCAGTTAACAGCCTGACTGTATCAGCGTGTTTCTGGCTTTTAATTGCAAGTAAATTGTCGCACAATAGGCACCATCATTCAGCGGTGACTGGGAGGTAGCTACCCTGTGAGTTAAGTGTCTTAAATGGAAAAAATCTTTTTTTTTTTTTTTTTTCCTTCTTCCTTTGGTTTCAGGGTAGAGATAAGATCCCCCGAATCTTAGGTAATGCCTTTCATCAGGAGATGGCTGTCGTGGTTTAGCGCCAACCGGCAACTAAGCACCACGCAGCCGCTTGCTCACTCCCCCACATGTTGCTGCGTCGGCAGGTGAATGAGAGCCAATGCAACAAGCATCATTTTGGAGAAAATTCTGCGGATGAATAAAGGTGGGAATCACATATCTAAACGCAGGCAATCTGTTGTGGTTTAGCCCCAGTCGGCAACTAAGCCCACCCAGCCGCTCGCTCACTCCCCCACGCTGGGATGGGGGAGAGAATCGGAAGAGCAAAAGTAAGAAAACTGGTGGGTTGAGATAAAGACAGTTTAATAGGGAAAGCAAAAGCCGCGCACGCAAGCAAAGCAAGGCAAGGAATTCCTTCACTCCTTCCCATGGGCAGGCAGGGGTTCAGCCATCTCCAGGACAGCAGGGCTCCAGCACGCGTAACGGTGACTTGGGAAGACAAACGCCATCGCTCCGAACGTCCCCCCTTCCTTCTTCTTCCCCAGCTTTCTATACTGAGCATGAGGCCATATGGTATGGAATAGCCCTTTGGGCAGTTTGGATCAACTGTCCTGGCTGTGCCCCCTCCCAGCTTCTTCTGCACCTGGCAGAGCAGGGGAACCTGAAAAGTCCTTGACCGGTGCAGCAACAACTCAAACATCTCTGTGTTATCAACGCTGTTTTCAGCACAAATCCAAAACATAGCCCCGTACCAGCCACTATAAAGAAAATTAACTCTATCCCAGCTGAAACCAGGACAACGGCACAACGTTTTATCAGCGACGTTCCTGTCCTTGGTCCCGGTTGTGCAGAGGGAGAGAATGAAGCACAGAGAAGTGACTTTCCCGAAGTCACCTCCCAAACCAGAAAGAGAAGCTATAAAGTATCACAAGGGCTGCAAAACACCAGTCCCGTGACCTGCCCAGTGGGCAGCGCTGCCTTTCCTGCCCACAGAACAGCCTGGTGTGTGCTGGAGATGCTGCGCCGGGAGTCCACCTCCCTCTTGCCCGTGTACACGAAGAGGTTGCTGGAGTCGGTGCTTGTAGACTTGGGATGTTGTGAGAGGGGTCCTGGGGACGCGGGGTCTCTGTCTTGGATTAAATTACGTGGCAGGGCTCAGGTAGCGTCAACCTTGCGGCTCCAGAGCTGCCTGTGAGCTGTTGGGCAGGAGAGCCGACGGGAGCTCAACGCCGTCCGGGTCTGGGCTCCGCAGAATCGCCACTGACCAAGTGAAAAATCTGGGCGAGAAACCATCATGCTGAAAAAGTCCCAAGCAGCTCTTGTGTAATATAGATGATATTTTTACTTTTTCTCCCAGGGGAAAATTGCGAAGCTTCACGAGTCAATTAACACTTTATAAATTATTTTGAGATCAGTGGATAACTAGCCTTGTGTAAATGCACTGCACGTTACCTGCAAAAGCGAAAAAGATGCCACCGTGCCTTTTAACTACTCTCATCCTGTTTTCTCTCTCTGATTTGGTTTATTTGCACTTAACATCCTTTTTGATGTTAGAAGGCTGATTTTTTTGAACAGCTCCTTCCGAAATGCTGGCCTTCCCGCTTGGGGAAGGAAGGAAGAAGCCTGCTTTTCACGCGTTATGTGATTTTTTTTTTTTTTTTTTTTTTTTTCCTCTGAATTGACAAGGCCGCCCGAGTTGCACTTAGGGGCAAGTTTCTTTATTTTGCACTAAGTACCTCTACTACCACCGCAATATATCCTTGCCTAACCCTGACATATGGAGCGGAGAAATGCAACCGTGGAGCGTATAGGATTCGGTATGCGGTCGTAAAGGAGGAGGGGAAATGAGGATAACGGTGCAGGAAACGTAACACTGCGGCATTCGCAGGGGCAGTTGGGTTTGATGTAACCTATCCCGTGCTACTGATAAAAAGCAAACTTGAAGTCGGAGACGCTACACTATAAAATATTCAAGTTACTTATTGGTGCTGAAGGCTGCTGCTGATTTACCTTAGATTTGTGGTAAAGCATGACAATGCTGTAGTATTCAATCAGAACGGAGCGGGCAGGTTGCTGCATTTTAATGGCCTGTGGTTTCCAGTGATGTTATTACTGTTACCATCGTTATCTTTTTCTTTCAGAGAAGAGCTTAGCCCTGTCAGAACAGACCATTTTATCAGCAGAGGTTTGTTGGCACTATTGGCAAGGAAGCGGCCCGTGATAGAAAGGAGCGGCCCGTTAAAGTCCGGCACTTAAGTCCTTGAGAACGTGTACGTAAATAAAGCAGGATTTGACTCCTTGCGTACAAGAGTTTCAAGAGTAGCCAGTGGCTTTTCTTGGGCGCCGGGACAGCGTTTGATCTCCGGAGACAGAGATTGCTAGACCGAGGCCAGGATACTATGCAGCACGTATCGTTTTTCTGGCCGGATCCCACCCCGCTCTTCCTCCGCCTCGCCTGCTGTGCGGCAGCGCGTGGCAGTCGGGAACGGGTTTGTTGGTCGCTCCTCTTTGCTAAATGGTTTTGCGAACTCAAACGGCATACTCAGTAAAGCCCGAGGTAACCTTGTTAGTCCTTACACGGTCCCCGTGGAAGGGGGAGGCAGAGGACGCTCTGTTCAAGGACGCGTGCCAGTGGAAGATAAAGCGTGTATGAAAGCCGGGGAAAGCATCGGGGAGCGGATTATTCTGCAGTTTATGAATTGGTGTTAGATGGTTTCTCCTGGTATAACTTTTTTTTTTCCTCCTACTCCTTCCAAATTCTTTTCCAGGCTATTGCGAAAATATCTGTTGCTTGTCTTCAAGGCAATGAATCTACAGGGCTTTGACTCGCTGCTTCTGTTTTGTCCGTACTAGACAGACCTGCTTCAGCAAGTAATGGCAGATGTGAGCTGGAAAACAGTAAGGACCAGTTTCTACGTTGCGTGGCAGCTGTACCCGGTTGTGTGAACCGTTTGCCTTTCTGCCACAATCAAACAAGCCAACTTAAATCGTTGTGCTTTAAGCAGATGAGCTCGTCTTTGCAGGGCTAGGGGCAAGGAGAGCTCTTACGGCCCAGGACGGATGGGAAGAGGTGAAGAGGCTGTTTTGTACCGCCCTGCAGCTGATGGGGAGCAGCAGGTCGCTGCAGAGGATGAGTCCTCTTCCCTGGCTTCCCAACGGGCTGAAGTTTGAGCTAGAAGCTACCATCGTCCAGAACCAGCGGCTGATGTTCAGCAACTTAGGACACGGAGCTGGGCTCAGGTGCGGCCTGACCTGGCAGCATAGCATACGCTTGATGTATATATATTGTAGAATAAAATGGGGAAGATTTGGGCAAATAATGTCCGTATCTGAGGACGTACAGATTCTGGCTATTTTCTCTCCCCGGGCCTGGCTCTGGTGTTTGGTCAGGAGTATTTTGCCGGTGTGAAACTACGTTAGCCGGCAGTTCTTGCCTCCCTTTCCTTGCACTTTGCTTATTCTTTCCACTTATAGGTGCAGCACCCCCTGCCTATGCTGCGTTGAACTGGTCCTGTGCGTGCGTGTGTGTGTGCAATATCGGGAACAAGAGAGCCGTAACGCCCACGGGGACCTCTGGCAATTGCCGTACCACAAATACCGCTGCTGCTAAATGGTTACTTGTACACGACGATAGCCGGTGATTTAGGGTTGCCTCCTAATGCTCAATAAAATGCCAATTGGCTCTGCGTTTCTCAAGTTGGTATTTGCCTCTGCCTGCATTTCTTCCAGTTTAATGGCCATAGAGAGTACACTGTGCTCAGTTAATTCATTTATTGCGCTGTATTTCAGGATCGGACCTTGACACGCTTTTACCAAATTTGTCTCGTAAAAAGATACGTCACGTGATTCAAATGCTTCACTGGCCTACAAATATATTAGTAAATCTGTCAAACCCAAATTATTAGCTGGTTTTAGTGGCTTTCCTGAGGAAGCCACTGATTTCTTGGAGGTAGGGGCGAGAGTAATTTTGCTAGTTTTAATGATGGGGAAAAGAGGGTGGAGGCTGAATCCTAATGTGTGGAAAAGCACGTTTAAATAGATCTCCCATAAATAAATAAATACTATGGGCTGATGAGGAATTGATTATTTTAGAAAAATATCGCTACCCATAATGGTAAAACAATTATAACCTGATTCTTATGCGTTCAGCTGTGTAGCGTGTGATGTCTTCCCTCATACGGATCATATAGTGGTACGATTTGTCTTTGAAGACAAATTTTTAAAAATTCAAGCCAATTTAATTATTTTAAAAGTTTACCCACTTCTTGTATTTTGGGCACAATTCTAGTAACTAAGGCTGGGGGGTATTGTCTGGTTGTCCTTAACCCTTAGCTTTGTGATCCTTATGATTAGTGGAAAACATAGGCTTTACGCTATAAGGGAAAGAATATAGCCGAAATGAAAGATCTTAAAAATATGAAAGTAAGTTCAAAAGCGTTAGCCAACTGAGAAAAATAATTTACCATCCCATTTAAGGTCTCATTTAAGTCTTATATTATTTCTGACAACGTGCTTTGCTGCATGACTTTGAGTTTTCAGATGGGTACCGTAGCATCACGTGTAATCTGTCAGAATTACTTTCCCAATTAATTTGTTCTCTCTATCCCTTTCTCTAGTTTTTTTTTTTGCTGTCGGGTAAAAAAATCTCGTGGCTCATATCCTCACGCGAAGAGGATGTAAGAAGAGAGGAGTTAGGTGTTTGAGGCGAAGGGCTGTCCCGTGGTGCACGGCTGAAGCGCGCTGTCTCCAGGTGCGTTGCCCGTCCCCGTAGGAACGTGGTCGAGCATGGGCTGAGGGCAGTTCCCACCTTTCAGGGACGCTGCAGGGATGACTACAATCACGTCTGTAGCGCTCAGATCGCACCGTGACAAATCCACCGGGAAGCGGGTACGATAAATAAGTTGGTGGATAGGCTTTGAACCTTCTCGGGGTCTGGAATGAGATGAGACAGACCTAAAGCGTGGTTTCTTGAAGCGTGTCAGATAATGGTCTAGAGAAAAGATAAACTTTTAGGTTTGTTTTTTTTTTTTTCCCCCCCTCCTCGTCTTTTGAACTGTGTTGCAGCACTTGAGAGAATGCATTCCCCTCTGGCATAGTTCAACCTATCAAGGACTGAGCTGCTTCGCATCCCGTGGGTTTGCGTACAACGTCTAAACACCTTGTTGGTCTCATTTTTATTAATGCTGTAAGGTATTCCCAACCCATGCTTGTAGAGTCGGCGGCTTGATATTCATACTCTTGGAAGTTTGTCCAAACTAAGTTCCCTGACCTGTAGCGTTCCTTTAATCACTAGTGATGTGTCTTGCCCCTGGGCAACTGCGGTTAGGTTTAGCAGAAAAAGTGGCTTTCAAAGATTTTCACCAGGCAAGAGCCATGAAAATGGATGCCCATTAGAAGCATAAAATAGCTGAAAGTAAGGAAAATGGACAGCAGCCAGAACTTCTCAGGTGCTGCATTTGCATCTTTCTAGTCCAACGTTCCCCATCTTCTTCATTTATTTATGACCCCCTTGCACAATCTTCTCGGCGTCTTCTCCTGAGCAACCCCAGTGCTTGGGCTGTCTGGCCTCTTTCTCTGCATTCAGGCATTTAAGAAAGAGCCACGTATACCTTGCACGCTTATACATCGCACCCTGAGTGTGCGAGATGCCCTATGCTTGCACTCGATGAGTTAAAATAAATGTCCCCTTGTGCTTGCGTCTGAAGCTTTTGAAATCTCTGATGGATCTTCCTTCTCGCAAGAGTTTGTTCCACGGTCTGTCCCAGTCCTTGAGATAGTCTGGTCTTCAGCACAAGCGGGATGAATGTCTGCTGAAAATGAGTGGTATTTGACAATTGAGAGTTTTGAATTGATCTTTTCTTTAAATAGATATCGCGAGCCTGTGCCGTTAAGTGCCTTAAACTAGAGGGCTGAGGCCTTGAACTTGATTTGATCTTCTATGGATAGTCGGCGGAGGAGAGAGCAGGGAAGCAGCCCTTTGCTGTGAGTTGCATTAGTAGTAATTTATATACGTTCTGGCTCTTCAAAACACTGCAGAAGGATAGTCCGTGAGCCGGGGTAGGGGAGAGGAAGGGAACATACATAAACGCTGTCCCTGCTGTCTAGGCAGAATTTGTTATTCATGGTGGCAGAGTCCTACCCCTCCTTTCTCTGAACAGATTGACCTTCGATATGTCAGAACTGGTCTGTCACATCAGAAACATCTACTGCCATCGCTGGAGAATAAACCACGGTTCACCTCGCATTAGACATTTCCGATTTCTGAAAGAGGAGGCTCAAAGCAGACAGCCCGATTCAGAAGCCGCAGAGGATGGGGTTTGCGTGGCAGAGAGGTTTGTGGTGGTCTTGTAGACCACGCTAACGCTTACTGCGACTGCTGGGGTAACTAGTGCTGTCGTGCCGTGCAAGGTTCACTTGGGTAATGGCTTGCCGGGGCATTCGGTGCCGATTCGACGCAGTTTCAGCTCTGGCTGCTGCTGTCCCCTGGTACCGCTCAGCTCGGTGCTGTCGGTGGTAGCCCGGGAGCAATCCCTGCTCGTTGGAGGCAGGGACAACTGCCTTGCTTGTTCTTTCTTCCTCCGAGTTGGGGACACCTCTGTCCTGCTTGAGGATTCTGTTCGTTTATTGGAAGGTGTGGCTGGAGTTACACCTAATTACTCTGAAGGTCTTTTCGAGGTGGTTCTGAAGCACTTTAAATGAGGCAAGTCACAAAAATATCATGTTACGTTTGCAGACTGTTATATCAAGAGATGGCTGGTCCTCTCAGGGCATCTTTATCCTACTTCCGCAGTGCTTTATGAAAGCAAAGTCACCGCTCCAAGTGTGGGGCATTAAATACAACGGACTAAACGATGCTAGGACCAGCGAACTCCCAGTGCGTGGCACGCAAATGAGAGCGCCTGCGTTTTTTATGATTTTCATTAGAGATTTTGAAGTATGGCCCTTTTTAGATCCTTCAGCAATAAAAAAAAAAAGAGGCCTATTTTCTTCTTGCTTATTTCCTGTTTGAGGAGCAGATTTGATGCTTTCATTGGCGACTGGCGGGAAGCCTGTTCTGCTCGCTGGCTGCAAGCCACGAGTGCTGGCAAGAGCAGCCGCCAGGAAGATGAAGAGATTTACACCCTCTGATTTGTGTATTAACAGGGGCAAAGCCGTAGGTGGGCTTGTCGGCGGATGATAAAAATTGCGGGTACTATTTCTTTTCCCCACGCAGGTGTATCGTGCTACCGTGAATGACAGGGAGTTACTCTCCCAGAGATTCGGTATATCACGTAGGCTTGTTAATAAATATTAGCGGGTTTGTTGCTTTGAGTGTCTACTATGTTTTACCCCCTTCTCTTTGAGAAATCAGCAAATAGTCTTAAGCTGTGGCTATAACTTGTAGAAATTGTGAGAGAGGACCTAGATCCAACCCCGTAGAGAGCTATAGGTGAGGAGCCGTGGAGATTCGTGTTTTGCCTGTGGCCGTAAGAAGGTCCTAGTTGCAAGGCGTGATCTTTGAAGAATGACAAATTTGGTTCTCGTGAACTCTGAAATGCTGAAAAACCTGGATAACGAAGAGAAAAGCAATCTTGAGGCTCGTACTTGAATGCTTCAGTTAAAATTGAAAATTTTGTTGTCCTGAATGTATCCTGCGTGTGTGGGATGTTCAGGCACATCGGCTTTGTGCCGGTGCTTTGAATTGGAAAGAAAGATCTGTGAAGACTAACTAGAACTGACCATGAAGGCATTGAATCCTTGATGAAAGTCCCCCTACAGCATAAATATGTGGATGGAAAAAATAGATTGTTTCCATGCGTTATGCTGAGCAAAGCCAGCAAGCGAGCCGCATAAAAGGTGACAAGTAAATTAGATTTTAAATTTTTTGCAGTTTTGATAATCTGAGCTGACATCAGTATCACAGGTTAGGGAAAAGTCTTTTTCAGAAAAATAAGTTCATTTATTTCCTGTGATAGGTAAGAGGCATCAAAGGGCAGATCCTGGCTCCATCTTCCTTCAGCTAGCCTTTCTTGGTGGAATTAGATTGCTGCCAAGAGTTGGTGCTGTAATATTTGTAATGGACCGTACGTGCTGGGAGAGAATTGCTGTGCTGGAGGAGAGCTCGATGTGCCCCCGTACTAAAAAAGGGGAAATTTTCTTCCTGCGTGGGATGTTCTGAATTTTCTATTTGTGAGTTATGGTTTCTAGCTCATCTACAGTGAGTTCGACAGCACTTGTGTGAACGTGTCCATGTGAGAGTAGGGCTGATGAAGGAATAGATGGCTTCTGACCTTCCTCTCCACGTGGTTTAAGAGGAGACGTGGTGGCTCTCCTGGCGTTATATGAGGAATCCGATCTAATAGTAAACTATCAGGATTAAAATCCCCTTAAAAGATGAGGGTGCCTGGGGAACGGGGGCAATTCCACAGCTAAGTAGCATCAGGGTTACAACACAGCTTACGCGTTCGAGCCTAAACTCTCCCCTAAGTCCTCGCTTGTATATCTATTTATATATATACTATTGCTTTTGCAGTCAGCTATAAAATCTGTGCCGTGTTTCTTTGACTTTGTTATAAGTTGACCCACTACGGAGATTCCCTCCGGAGCTGCGCGACTATTTGAGGTCAACGAAATTGTCCGCCTCCCCAAAGGGCTGCAGAGAGAGAAGTGCAGGGACTGCCCCTTTCCGTCTTCACAGCGGATCTCAGAGGGCTATCTAAAGACTAGAAGACTTCCCAGCACGAACGTCAAGAAGCGTTTTCCAGTATGATAATTGAACGCTAAATACAAGTTGCAGAGATAATTGTCTCGTCCTTAAATGTGTAGGCTAAAAAAAGCTATCACAGTTTGGCTCTCCTGAAATGAGGCCAAATGCTTTGCTTGGCTCGGAGTTTGGGCTGAATCTGACTGAAAGCATCTAAGCTGCTTTCGCTCCCCTGGCACGAAGCAGAACGAGTGACCCCTCAATCCAAAAGCAATGAGACGCATGCAAAGAGGACAGCAGACAAGCACGTTAAGTAGCTGGCTTTTTGACGCTTGTTCGATGAATCTTTAACATAATAGCGTCTGTTTAAACTTTTCCTTTATTGTTCTCTTTTTAGGGTATCTGGTGATGGTGGTCCCTAAGTTTTTTTTTTTTCCTTTGCAGGAAATACATTTTGAGCCCCTCTTCAGTAGAGCCCACAGGCTTGAATTTGTACTTCAAGCTCATTCCCTTACAAGGTTTTTTTCTCCTTTCTGCTGAAAAACTGAGAACTTGGCATGAACCTAACTTTCCTCTCCCCCCTTGGCTGTCCCTGAACCTTATTTCGGTTTGTTTCAGTTTGTGGGTACCCCAAAAGAAACGCCCTCTCAGTTTCATAGAAAGGAAGGAAATACTGATATATTTACAGAAGAGATTGGGAAAGCCTGGTTCAAACCCGTGCTTACCTTGGATTTCTCCTGTGACCTTGAGCAAGAAGTCAGTCACTGTAGGATCTCCTAAAGTCCCTAAAAAGCCCGAGGACCTCTCCTCAGTTAGAAGCTGCCACATTTTATAAGCTAGTGGGATGCCGGTTTCTGTGGCTTTGCCTTTTGATATTTTTAACGTGTGTCTTGGAGACTCGGTTCCTCATCTATGACATTGAAATGATATTATGTCTTGTTTACATAATCCAAATTAAAGACAGTGATGCGCTGAGATTGTGTGTATATATACACACACATATATATAAAATAATTGAAGTAATTGTGTACATAACTATGTACTTTGGTTAATCTGGAGCTATTTGGACCTGCCTGCCACTGTGCTTCGTAAGTAATTGCTTGGATCTCAATACGCGATTTCAATGCCAAGCCCGTGTTGATCCTTGTCTCCTGCAGGCAGGCCCATAGACCAGAGTCACCGTTGTTGGAAGTCTGACTTCTTAAATCAAACTTCCAGACTTTAGACTGTGTCTGTTCTCCCTTTGGTGGCAACTGCTGGATGCTCAGCGGCACAGAGAGCTGCTTTTTGGTATCTCCCCAGGGCTGCCATGGTGGGTTGCTGCAGAAATAACACCTGAGACCCGGGGGACACAAAAGAGAGCAAATTAGAGTCGTGTAAGTTTATTTCTAAGGACGCTGTGTTGCTCTCTGTCTCTGAAATTCTCAGTTTTCAAGATCTTATGTTTTGATGGAACAGTTCAGGGTACAGTTGATATGTGA
Organism: Mycteria americana; assembly: GCF_035582795.1. Taxonomy (NCBI): domain Eukaryota; kingdom Metazoa; phylum Chordata; class Aves; order Ciconiiformes; family Ciconiidae; genus Mycteria; species Mycteria americana. The sequence goes on from NW_027445437.1 coordinate 752,634, forward strand.
TGTTGACTATATTGTCATTACCCATAATTCATGTTCTTTCAAACAGCCGTGTTACCTTCTAGTGAAGTTTTGCTTACGTGCATCTCCGCAGTCAGGAGATATCAAGGCAATCGTATGTTCACATCATAAATCACAAGCGGCAGGGACCTGCAAATTCCTCGTTTCATGGTGTATTTGTATGCGATGTGATCTACCGGTGGGGACCGTGCCTGTGCATTGCGGTCAGAATCGCGGTACTTTGTGCTCAAGGGTGAAGTTTCACAGGATTTAAATATCTTCTGCGTAGTCAGAATACTGAGTGGGGTTTGTATTTAAAAAAAAGAAGATCCTGCCTTATTTGTAATGGTCGTGAGCTCTTAATTGACTAATCCCATCTGAGTATTAATACAATTAACATGTGGTCACCTAATTTAGGTAACCCCCATGGGTTCCCCAGCCAGGTGAAGACGAGGGATTCCTCTGCCTGTCTAGAGGAAAGCCCTGCTCTGCACTGAGTATGTAGGAAGCCTTGGGAGATGGGCGGTCTAATTTAGGCATAAAGGACAAATGCTCACACATTAACGACGTTGATATATTTTTAGCTTAGTATGTGAACTTGATGAAAATTGAGTGCTAACAAGAAAAGATCATCCATGGTATCGTGTAGACCACGCCGATGGCTGAAGCAGAGAGCAGCTGGAAATTGGGACTGTAGAGCAAATCAGCATCTCCTTGCTAAGATTTTGTGTTTCCTCTGGCATGCGTTGAGTATAGTTCCAGCTGGTGGTTGGTGAGTATTATTTGAAATATTCGGCTCCTAGCAGGCTGAAGTATTTCCAATATCAGACAGAAGGTTGAGGAGCGGTTGAACTTCTGTCCTGTTGAAAATAGGTAACGGTAAATAGGCCTATGATTACTTGATGCGTCGTCTTCTGGCCTCATCTGCTCTCGAAACACCGGCCAGCTTGCCTTCCTCGGCTTCTCAGACCTTCTTCTCCTTCGCTTTGCACCGAGGTGCCCTTTGTGGCAAATCGGTTTAACTTCCATCTATAGAAACGTTAACTGCCCAAATCTCATATATAAAAAATGCAAAGGCGTAAAATATCTTATTAATATTCATTGTATTGTAACATTGAAATCCTTCCCTTTGAATCCTCATTAGGCTGACAGCCGGCGCTAGGAGTGGCTGTCTGGTACCGTACTGCAGGAATTCCCTGGCTGGCAGTACTTTATAGAAATATTGATAAATGTATATTAGTAATTTGATTTCCCCCCTGATGAGTTTCTTCGAAATCAGAAATCTGAGTGTCCAGCTCTTCATCAGTTTTATCTCCTTGGAGATGGGTGGCTTCCAGTCCCATAAGATGGGGTTTGCAGCAAGAAGGGGAACAATTTATTTAGCTCCCGTTTCTATGACCAAACCCGAACGCCACGCCTGTACTTGGATTATTTGGTGAAGTCTGTAGGTCTTGTTCTGATACTTCTGCCGCACGTTACGCGGTGCAAATCTTTTCAGAATTGTAGATGGGAGCTAGCGAACAAAAAAAGAATATCGAGTGACTAAAGTCTAGCACCTTTTTGGAAGGCAGCCCGTGGAAGAGAGAATTAGACAGCAGTTTCTAAAATATTTACATTTCCAGAGTCACTCACCCATGCGCTCGCTCTTTCCTATTTTCTGAAGCAAGCAGAAGGAAATCGCTCTTTTTCATTACCTTGGTTTCTTGCCCTTCAGCTATTATGTGAATTGAAAGTGGGGGAAAAAAAAAAAGGTCTTGTCTTGATGTTAAGTAACCTTGCAGACTTTAATTTGAAACAAACAAAGCATTTAAAGCAGTTCTTCTCTGGGGGATTGTACTGAGTGCTACTAAATTGCTGAATATTTAATAGCTAAACATGTTCCAGACCCTGAGGTCTGTCCCCCAAATGATAAGCCTTTTTATTAAGTGAACTTTAATTGCTTAATAATTGGGTCTTCTGTAAGGAAAGATGGGGATCCTGATAGGCTGCCAGCCAGACTGCATGGTAAATCGGAGCTGGGTACCGCTTTCAATTCAGTTTCCTAAGTAGGTTTGGGTATAATCTGCGACCCTTCGGCTACGGAGCGAAGCATCGCCGAGGATCTGCGACGTTTAATTCCAGGGTCTGTCTTGGAAAGTGACTTTCTCAGAATGTATTTGCTGGTCCGTTCCCTTGAGCCAGCTCCCGACAACCTAAACATCTGTGTAGCTTCAAAAACAGTCTTTAAAATAAATCACCGTAAGCGAGGAGAGCCGTAAAGACCCAGGGATAGTTTTAAGATCTCATATATTGCGGGCCAGCAGAGAGATGAACGAGTTTCGAACGTAACCATGGAAAAAGGTGGTTAGTGTCTTTTCACTGGGACACAGCAAAAGGTTTTTTTGCAGTATCCTATCTGTTACGCATAGATTTTATTGTGTTTTTTTTTAAGCTTTAAAAGAAAAAGAGTTGAGATACCTGCAGAAAGGGAGGCGGTGCAGAGACGGGGCGAAGCGCGAGCTGGCTGTGCGCAGGGGCATGGCAGGTACGGTGCTGCCATGGAAAAAGAAAAGTCGTCCTTCTACGGCAATTCTTTTAGTCCTAGTTTTTACGGTAAATTGTTCGATTTAGCTGTCTTTCCTCCTAGAAAAGTCTGCAGTTTTCAACAGCTTTCCATCACTGTTCACGCCGCGTTTATCTTCAATTTATTTTTTTTAATTTTTTTTTTTTTTTTAATTAAAGTGTTGAACGCTTCTATTTTTCTAGCTTGCACCAGCTTTGCTGGGGGTGAAAAGCTGTTACTTGCGCGTCTGTGCCAATAGCTCGGCTGGAAAGTAGCATCCTCGCCCTAACGGGAACGTGCGCGAGGGTGCAGCGGGTGGCAGGGCTTGCGCGGATGGGGTTGGGAACGACTGCCTCTTCTTGACTCGCTTTGTTCATAGGCGTAACTTGTAAACACGGCAATTAGGAAATACAGCTGCCCACGCAACAGTAGATTCACGTAGGCTCTTTTTTCACGTGGGGAAATGCCGTCGGGAAGCCTTCCCTGAGACTGTTTCAGTCTTGCTAAAGCATTTCCGCGCTTCACCCCGTGGACGCGCTTCACCCCGTGGACACGCTTCACCCCATGGACACGCTTCACCCCATGGACGCGCTTGACCTGGGTTGCGAGATCTCCTCCTTGGGGATGCTCTGGGAGGTAGGAGCAACGTGGTTGAGGAAGAGAACTGAGACAAGAGATGGGTGGCCAAAACCACACCGGAAAATAGGTGTTTGAACCAGGGGATCAACTCGGGGCTCCCACTTAAATGTCTTTTTTGATACGTGATCGTTCCCCGGTACATTGCTGAACGTTTGGGGGGCATGTTTAATGTCTGGAAAGTTGGGGTCTTTATTCTTTGCTTCTTCAGCTTCTTAATAGCCTCTACTGCCAGCTCCTTTTTGAAAGCCTTCACTGCATACTGGCTGATATAATCGAAAATATACTTATTTCCTAGATATTTTTTTAGTTGCTTTTAGTGTCGTCTTTTAAGTTTTTCCGCTCTCAAACGCTTGGTGCGTGTTTGCACACGCTTTTGAGTGATCGTATTTACTGGTATGGCTTCAAATGGTCCCCACAGGCAGGCTAAAGCCAGAGTAGGTCCCCAAAATATGTCCACACCATCTCCAGCACATCCCTGATCCAAGCGGTTGCTTCAGCCTGCCTTCTTGATTTGTCCTTCTCATACTTGGCTGGAAAGAGGGCTGATTTTTTCTTTCCCCCCCTCCTTTTTTCTTTTATTTTCCTTCTTTGCAACTTTATCTATGCTATTTATAAAGCAACGATGCTGCCAGGTAATAAAGTTCATGCTCTTGACATCGTCTTTCACCTGCACTTTGAATCTTGCAGACCGTGTCCTGTTCTTGCTGGGTTTTTCTTCTGTAGCACGTGAAGGACGTGGTCCTCGTGTTTTTGCACCAAGTGAGGCTGGGGCATCTGAGGGTTGTGCAACGAAAGCTCCCAGCTCTGCTCTCCTGCCCTTGCGAGTCAACGTTTCATGGAAAAAACAGACACAGGCCGTTCCTCCTTTGAAGTATTTGATTATGTGACCCGAGTAATTTATTTAGCAGGGGCTTTTTGGAGTATTTTTTCTTTTTATTTGGGAGGAAGGGCTTAGGGAAGGAGAAATACAGCAAGACGCGACTGTAACATTTTCCTAACCTTACAGAGGTTTAGTTGTGCTTTCCTTTGAATGCCACCCTGTTCGGAACAGTGTGTCTTGCGTGATAGCGTATCTGTACTTTGTTCAAGTTGTTTCTGAGTGGGTTTGTAAGTACCAGGTGCAATTTTTTACTCTTTATGTTGATAACACATCTTTTCTTTGCTGTTAATGACTGTCATTTACAAAAGAAAGTGTTAGTCACCCCGCCATTATAGCGATCTCCAAGTAGTTTTCAGAATATCACATAATTTTTTTTATTTTTTTTTTTTAGTCTGGATTGTTAACAAGATCCAAATCAGCATGGAAACAGTGTGCAACTTCTATTTTCAGCAGCTATATAATGGCTTTTTTTTTTTTTTTTTGCTTGTGTTTGCAGGACCACTGAGGTTTCTTTCCCAGACAGAATCTGTCACGGCTTTTGCAGGAGACACCATTCTGCTGAAGTGTGAAGTTGTTGGGGAGCCCATGCCCGTAGTGCACTGGCAGCGAAACCAGGAGGACTTGTTCCCGAGCCCGGCCGACACGCGGGTGGCCGTCCTGCCCTCCGGAGCTTTACAGATCAGCAGGGTTCAGCATGGAGACAGCGGGATCTACAGATGCTTGGCGAAAAACCCAGCCAGTTCTCGAACTGGCAACGATGCAGAAGTCAGAGTTTTGGCAGGTAAGAGCTGGACCCTTCTAGACCGCTTTTCTCTCTTGTCTGGTCGTGTCCTTTGGTTCTCTGAGAGAGCAGTCACTCCTCCTGGGGCAGCTAGGCTGATTTATCCCACTTTCTTTCCAGTTACTTCTACAAGCTTCCAAGTTCTTCTTCACATGGAAGAGCCTGGAGACCTTTAGAAGCAGTTGGATGCAAAGGTGAGGAGTTGACACCTTAGGAAAGTATTCATGCTGCCTGACTTCAAGTACCAAATTTAGATATGTACGAAGCTGCTCTCTTTGACAAGGTCAACGGAGAGAGACCAGAGCTTCCCAGCTCACCGTGTTGGTGAGAGCACTGGAATTCTTTTCCCAGAGCGCTCTCTGGAAGAGCTCCTCTCGCTCCATCGACTGAAAGGCAATCTGTTGGGACTAGCTGCTGAATTTACCTACTCAAAGTTAGGTTGCTTGGATACTTCGGCGCCTGATGTGATCTGCCAAGTTGCTCAGACCGCAGTTTGGGATCTGACGCAGTTTAACTCTGACAGAAAATGTTCCTAAATTCGTGGCCAAGTAAACATCTTGCTCTCCTTCTTAATAAACTCATCAGCTAAATAGATGGTTACCGCTGCAGTTTAGTATCAAAAGCTGAGCACCAAAAGAGTGCTTTGAAAAAGGTATTGCTGCCAAATCTCCTTCCCTTCTAGTTCTACACGCTAACACGTAACCACTAATTAAATGGGACAGGGATGATGTATTTTTAGAAATTTTTTTTTATGTATGTATTTTCTAGATAAGTGTTGTTGGTTTGCATGATTTCTCACTAAGTGAGAGGTAACTGAGCAGGATTCTCAGGCTTCTAAGAGGGTCCAAATGCTATAGAAATCGGGAAGGCTGGGATCACTCCTAGGGAAGAGTCCATATACTAACAACATGTGAAACTTGATGAGTTCATCCTCACTTCCAGGAGTGGTTTATAATAACTCTGGGATTTATTGCAGTGGAATTTGGGGGATTACAGTTTCTTCGGTGTTTGCGATTTGACACCAGTAGAAACAACCCCCCTGGCGCACCACCCCCAAACCAGGATTACAAACCAAAGCCCACGCCTCGCTTTCTGCTACACTAGTAGGTATTGATCCTTTTTAGAGCTGCAAAGCAAAATAACGGCCAGAACAGCTGGCAACAGGAGAAGGCCACGTCACCTGGAGTTACCTGCAGGTCTTTCCCTATTTTTTTGGTGACCAGAGTTTGCGGTCACCACCAAACCTCTGTAGCGTGGACCTATTCCCCGTTCGTTGGTTTATCTAACGGGGTGCTCCAGGGTGGATGGTCTTGGGGCTTCCAAGCTCACCGTGACCTTAGAGCCCTGTGCTGTCCCTTATGCATTGGGCAGCACTGAGGCACTCCTGCCTCTGTGGTTATTAATGGTGATCTGAGATCGTCATTTAAGCATTGGAAGAGGCTGCCCAGGGCAGTGGTTGGGTCCCCATCCCTGGAGGTATTTAAAAGCCGTTTGGCTGAGGTGCTTAGGGACATGGTGTAGTGGTGGGCTTGGCAGTGTTAGGTTTACGGTTGGACCTGATGCTCTTAAAGGTCTTTTCCAACCTATACCATTCTGTGATTCTGTGAGATCCATGGGGGAAACTTTTTTTTTTTTCAGCTGTCTTGATTAAAATTAAGAAAATCATAAAACTTATTATTTTAGACAGACCTGGAAGACTTCTCTCGGCCTCCTTGGCTTCTCAGAGTATTGTTAATTTGCCACGCATCTACATTTCTGATCACCTGTGGATGGATTATTGTTTCTTCCTTTTCCCAGTTTCGGTCATTAACATCCTGGCTAAATGGCCTCTCTCAGGCTGTGTATAGGAGAGGGGGGAATTAATTTATCTCTTCCCAGCATGTTAAAATTTTATACCAGGGAAACACTGGAGCAAATAATGAGGAAAATATATAACAAGGAACTAGTGGAGTCCATCAGACTTTGGCTTAGGGCAAGCAGCACAAGGTCTCATTTCAGGATAACGTGAGCAGACAGCAGCTCTTATAAGAAATGAGCGGTGCTCCTGAAACAAAAATTCAGATCTTATTGAGCCTCTTGGGAATTTTGTTCTCATGTGCACGCTTTGATGGTTCAGAGCTATCTGATACTTTGCTGCTAATTCTGCCTCTCCTGTTTTCGCTTGTTGGTAGAAATCTGTCTTCAGTTGCAGCTCTCCTCTTCCATAATTAGTGAAGGCAGAATACTCTTGTTGGCCTTTTTCCCCTGGTTAGTGGGGAGAAAAAAAAAAAAAAAATTCTTAAATCTTATTCAAAGGAATAGGCAACAAAACAAAAAGTGTAGGTAGTATATCATAATCCTGTATTTTTAAAATGCTGCTTCTTCCACAGGTAGTGGTTGTGATTTGTTTGAACCCACAGCGTATCTGTCAGGATTTGTGGCGAAACGGACCACAATCCTGGCAAATGATTTCTAATCTTCTCTACAGCTTCCAAAGAGACTGGAAGAAAAAAGAACGCGAGGGATAAACATCTGTAGTCATTTAGTTTCTTTAACTGAAGTGCCTGTGGCTTAAATACTTGATTTGACATTATGGTGGGCCTGGAGATACCTGTATCTCCTCTTGATAGAAAAATTCCTCATCTGACCTTATACAGCTTAGAAAACCAAAATACTTGGGTGAAGAAATTACTGATTTCCTGGACAAAAAAGTAAAAGTCACCCTACCAGACCCAAACCTGTCGTTTAACTCACCATGTAAATGAAGGAATAGTTGAGCCTTCAACCTCCGTTACTAAAGAGAAGTGGTTTGTAGGTGCGTGAATGTGTCTGGCGGGGTAGGGGAAAGCACTGAGCAGGAAATTTTTACTTTGGTAACTAAAAAACACTTTACAAGTGACCATTTGCAAGTGTGTGTCCTATGTGTGGTTTGATTCTGCCAGGGGAAGCTCTGGAAGGAGCCGATTCTCCCTCCAGCACATCAATAAACACATTTTACAAACAGCTCCAGCTTTGCTAAATTCTTCATCAGAAACTATGTGCCCGTAGAAGTACACGGGCCATATGAGAACGGATTTTGAAGAGCGTGTATAAAAAAAGCTTGACAAACCTGAGCAAAAGTGGTGGTGAGTGGAGTTTACTCCAGTTGGTGGCCGGTCACAAGCGGTGTCCCCAGGGCTCTGTGCTGGGGCCAGTCCTGTTTAACATCTTTATCAATGATCTGGACGAAGGGATCGAGTGCACCCTCAGTCAGTTTGCAGACGACACCAAGTTGGGTGGGAGTGTTGATCTGCTGGAGGGTAGGAAGGCTCTGCAGAGGGACCTGGACAGGCTGGATCCATGGGCCCAGGCCAATTGTCTGAGGTTCAACAAGGCCAAGTGCTGGGTCCTGCACTTGGGCCACAGCAACCCCATGCAATGCTACAGGCTTGGGGAAGAGTGGCTGGAAAGCTGCCCGGCAGAGAAGGACCTGGGGGTGTTGGTCAACAGCCGCCTGAATATGAGCCAGCAGTGTGCCCAGGTGGCCAAGAAGGCCAGTGGCATCCTGGCTTGTGTCGGAAGTCGTGTGGCCAGCAGGAGTAGGGCAGTGACCGTGCCCCTGGACTGGGCACTGGTGAGGCCGCACCTCGAATGCTGTGTTCAGTGCTGGGCCCCTCACTCCCAGAGAGACATGGAGGGGCTGGAGCGTGTCCAGAGAAGGGCAACGGAGCTGGGGAAGGGTCTGGAGCACAAGGCTGATGGGGAGCGGCTGAGGGCCCTGGGCTTGTTCAGCCTGGAGAAAAGGAGGCTGAGGGGAGACCTCCTCGCTCTCTACAACTGCCTGAAAGGAGGCTGTCGAGAGGTGGGGTCGGTCTCTTCTCCCAGGTAACAAGCCATAGGACGAGAGGAAATGGCCTCCAGTTGTGCCAGGGAGGTTTAGACTGGATATTGGGGAATTTTCCTTCACGGAAAGGGTTGTCCAGCATTGGAAGAGGCTGCCCAGGGCAGTGGTGGAGTCCCCATCCCTGGAGGTATTTGAAGGACGTTTGGCTGAGGTGCTTAGGGACATGGTGTAGTGGTGGGCTTGGCAGTGTTAGGTTTATGGTTGGACCTGATGCTCTTAAAGGTCTTTTCCAACCTATACCATTCTGTGATTCTGTGAAAACTTTTGAGGAGTTTTTAATGTGTCAGGTTTTATGTATTGCTCTTAATTTTAAGAGTACCCATCACAGCTTTTTGCAGAAAGCTCATTTCAAATGCACGTTTTTTCACCTTTCTAATTGAAGTGCTCTTCTTTTCTCTGGGGTCCAGAAACTTAATCCCAGGTGAACAGTTCTAGCAAATACTGAAAACATGAAGAAATACGTATTCAGATAACAGCATGCACTCAGCTAATTAATTTAGAGGGAATAATGCTACTGTAAGGGGGGAAAAAAAAAAAAGAAAAGCAAAAGATCTTGTACACGCCAGGACTAAGGAATTAATTCTTAGCCGAATTCATTGCTTCTGTGAATTAATGAGTCTGTTTCTTTGGGAGGTCTGTACACTTCAGAAATACAGATGACATTTTAAAAGCAAAAGTTGAGTAGTTTGGTGCCTGAAAGCTATTAATCCTCTATTTATAAATAATAATCCTGCATTTATCATTAGCCGTTCAAGTAATCTGCCGCTGTAGTATTGTCTGTTATGGGGGTTCCTTCTCTCTCGCCGAGCTTGTCGTCTGAGCTGCAGCGCAAGATAACGGTAACAATATCCTGTAATTCCTTCATATTTAATGCGAACAGTTTGCTTGCTGCCGTGTGATTCAGCTCCTTCCTTGGGGTTGCGCTTCCGAGGAGAGAAGGATAACAGCAGCCAAAAGGAGCGAATTGAAATGGGTCCCACGAGAAGGAATTAGGAGAGGTTGATGGTTCTGTTTAAGTAACTGCGCACAACAGAAGTTGCCTCGTGAGCTCCGGCTTGCTTGAGTGCCTCCGCTTTGTGGAAGAGCAATTGCAATGTTAGAATTATAGAAATAGAGCGTAACATTGGGGTGCGGACGGTTTTGCAGTTACCACTCTCTTAGCTTGATTTTGAATAGTCATGTGAATACAGGAAGCACCTTGTCTGAGGACGTCGGATTTGGTAAGCGTAGGGGAAATGAAAGGAATGGAGTATACTGAATTGTGGTGTTTGGTATGAGTTTGTTTAATTTGAGTTTTATAGTTAAATGTAGTCTTGAGGAAGGTCTGGTGAAGCTCACGCACGCAATCTTTGAAGCTCAGCCATCAGTGCCTCATGCAACGCATTGAGCTGTAGTCACTTGTAAAGTGTCTGTTGAAGACACTTGTTTTCAAAGGCTGGTTCTGTTTAATATCTTTATCAGTGATCTGGACGAGGGGATCGAGTGGACCCTCAGTCAGTTTGCAGATGACACCAAGTTGTGCAGGAGTGTTGATCTGCTGGAGGGGAGGAAGGCTCTGCAGAGGGACCTGGACAGGCTGGATCCATGGGCTGGGGGCAATTGTATGGGGTTCAACAAGGCCAAGTGCTGGGTCCTGCTCTTGGGCCACAGCAACCCCATGCAACGCTACAGGTTGGGGAAAAGTGGCTGGAAAGCTGCCCGGCAGAGAAGGACCTGGGGGTGTTGGTCGACAGCCGCCTGAATGTGAGCCAGCAGTGGGCCCAGGTGGCCAAGAAGGCCAGTGGCATCCTGGCTTGTGTCAGAAGTCGTGTGGCCAGCAGGAGCAGGGCAGTGACCGTGCCCCTGGACTGGGCACTGGTGAGGCCGCACCTCGAATGCTGTGTTCAGTGCTGGGCCCCTCACTCCCAGAGAGACATTGAGGGGCTGGAGCGTGTCCAGAGAAGGGCAACGGAGCTGGGGAAGGGTCTGGAGCACAAGGCTGATGGGGAGCGGCTGAGGGCCCTGGGCTTGTTCAGCCTGGAGAAAAGGAGGCTGAGGGGAGACCTCCTCGCTCTCTACAACGACCTGAAAGGAGGCTGTCGAGAGGTGGGGTCAGTCTCTTCTCCCAGGTAACAAGCCATAGGACGAGAGGAAATGGCCTCCAGTTGCGCCAGGGGAGGTTTAGACTGGATATTGGGAAATTTTCCTTCACGGAAAGGGTTGTCCAGCACTGGAAGAGGCTGCCCAGGGCAGTGGTGGAGTCCCCATCCCTGGAGGTATTTAAAGGACGTTTGGCTGAGGTGCTCAGGGACATGGTGTAGTGGTGGCCTTGGCAGTGTTAGGTTTACGGTTGGACTCGATGATCTTAAAGGTCTTTTCCAACCTGTATGATTCTGTGAGCTTGTATCAGGTGCAGAGAGAACTTACAGATTTCTTCTCATCTTTTACAGCCTGGGAGGATCCCTGTGTTGATGTACGTTCCCTAACAGCCAGTAATTGTCTAAATCAGGTCTTTACCTTATTCTTAACCTCAACAGCTAGTGTTTAACAGTGTTTATTCTTAGATTTCTAACAGCTGTGGCCCACTTAAATCCTGAATTGTGAATATTTTTTTTTTAATTCTAACCAATTTCACGTTTATGTTCTCCAGTTCCTATTTCTGATTAGCTGCCCTTGTTCTGATTAGTCCATATAAACCCCAACCAAACAAGACCAAAAAAAACCCCCAAACAAAAGCCCCAACAAAAAAAAAGTGTCGTTTATAGATGTAGAAATTGCAGGGGTGATGCACGACACCAGGTCCCCTTCACCGATGGATCTAGATCGTGGTATAAGCTGAACTCGTTTGCACCGCGGGTATTTGGATGCTCGTTTACCAGCGAGGTGATGCACGCAAGCGCGCGAAGCCTCTGCTTAGAGCTAAGGATGTTTTGGAAGGCATTTCTGATACCAGCAATCTGAATCTGAATACCAGCTTGCAGTTTGAGGCCGTAGCCGAAGCAGTGAATCTTGATAAATTAATAGTAATTCAGAAAAGAACTATCGTCGTTTCCTGTACGTAGCCTGCCTATTGGTAAAAACACGTGGAAATTCTGTACTTTATCCAGGAGGTCTTTATAGACTTGCTGTTAGTGTGCTCTGTAAGCACTTATTTGGGGGAAAAGGCTCTTTAATCGGCAGGGTTTTTATGAACTGGGTGAAGAACTAATGACTGGAAACCTGAAGCTTTATTCTTGCACGGAGAAAAAAGTTTAATGCTTAAAACCCGTAGTAGCCAGTGGAACTGTTTATTTTTGTACCGCGTTTTCCATCGATTGCGTTTAAGTCAAGGTTGGATTTTTAGTCGCTGCTCCTCCTGCCTTTCCAACCGAGCAACAAACGGATCAAAAGCCTTGTCCTGAGCAGCACACCCGGCATAGGCATCACTTGTGCTGCTAAATGGGTATAATTTCTATTAAAGGTTTCTTTTTTACCTCATTAGGAGAGAACCATTTGGGCGGGGTATGCCCTATCCCAGAACATGCTGTGTTACTTAGCAATAGTGTAATTACTCTGATATATATATATATATTTTTTTTTTTTTAATTATTAGTAGTATTTGGATGGATTGGGGGAAAAAAATATTTTCTTGTTTGGTAAATATACCCTCCTAAGGTGTCATCTGTTAAATTCAAGTCAGTGCGAGACTATTCACATATGCACACGTGCTTTCCACGTGTATTCTTCCAGGGTAAATTCCTCCTTCCAAAAGATCCCGTTAAGAACTTGCAGTATCTGGGTTATCCCTCCTTCCAGCTGCCCAAATGAATAGCGTTGCTGAGGTCACTTTATAAGCTTAGCTATATTTTGACCTTTAACAACAACAAAAAAAAAGGTTAAATTTAAAATGCTTATTAATAATCCTGGCCAACGAGCTATTTTGCCTTTCTCTCCTAGATAAATCTGATTAGTGCTGAAGTAATCTCTTGCATAATACATATAAATAGCAGTTTCCCGTGTTCCAGCAGCTTGCCTAGTTGGAAATAAAAAGGAGCAGGCGGGCAGAGACGTATGTAGAGTCAGTGGGTCCTCCGAGCGAGGAGCTGGTCTCAAATCACTGCAATCACAAGGACGATAATATCTACTAAAGAGCTGTTTGCTCAACAGCACCCTGGCTCGTTGCCCGACGCGTGTTTTTATTTATGAAATATGCATAGAGCTTTCGGTGATTGCTCTAAATGGGACTGGTTTTAGTACTCCTATCTGAAGCAGAGGCTGAGTTCAGAACAAGGGCCTTGGTATTAAATGTAATTTATTTCTGAATGTATTTGAAAGCAGAAGTTGTTGTTGGTGGAAGGTTCGTGGTATATGATTAACCTTATGAAATGGAGCTACCTTGAGGATGCTGATACCGTCAGCTAGCGGACCACAGGCTGCCTTGCAAATTTGGGTATACAGAGAAGAAGCAGGTAGTTCGCTTGAAATCGCTGGCTCATTCTGCTCTCAAAACGCAGTCCGCAAAGAATCCCAAACAAAAGGGAATTCTGTAGTGTTGGAACGGCCTTTGCGTTCCTGCTTTGAGGTTTGTTTTGTGCTAAATAGTGGCACAGGAGCTTTAATATGGAATATTATTTCATACTAATGGTTACTACCTCCTTCTGCTGCGAAGAAGCTCTGCTACCAAGAAGCTTTACTACCAAGAAGCTCTATGTGGCTGTGACTATTATATATCCTAAACATCAGAGTTAGATGATGCAACTTTCAGTTGCATCCAGGTTTGGCATTTTATGAGCTTGTAGGTTTTGGGTTGGTTGTCTTGGGGGCTTTTTTTGTTTGTTTTATTTGATTTAATTGCATGAAACGCGTTGCTTTCTCCTCTGCCATTAACCCACTTTGCTAGCAAAACGTCCACGACTGTCTCATCGTCACTGCATTTGGTAAAGTCGTCTCTTAAACCAGAAGAGAATTCCCATGTGCAGCCGTCAAGTTAGCAGGCAGAGAGAATTTCAGTGGAATAAATCAAATGGCTACTGGGGGAATTGCAAATATATTTTATGTATACATTGTACAATGTTACTACAACATGCTGAAAGGAAAGGCAATCTTAATTGGACCCCCCAGCAGTCTGATTACAAAGAAATTAGAGAAATCTGAAAATTGGAGGAAGTAATCTGATAATAGTAAACATGAATTAAAACCCAGAATTTGTGGAGAGTCAAAGGGATCAAAGACATGGAAGAGATCAAGAATTACTGAAGTGCAGCGTACAAATGTGTTTCAGATACAACTGAAATAATATTACTATGAATGGGTGAAAGTGGTAGGACTTGTTTCAATATTTACAAGGCAGAAAAGTGAAAAAAACCCCAAAACCCAACTAATTTTTGAAAAAATGTGTTTATGTATGGTGTTGATTATTTAAAGATATTTTTATATTAAAAAAAAAAGTAGTATCTTGACATGACTGGCTTAAAAATCTTGTCCAAACCCAGATGTTTTCAGCTCATTATATCCAAATAAAAATGTAGCTCCTGGAGGAGCTGAGAAATTCTCAGGACCATTAATTCTTGACCATAAATTTTGAATGCTGAAGATTCCAATGGTCTGGTACAAACCAACCCTTGAGTACCTGATGGTCTGTCAGGCTGGCATCTTTGAGAGATAAAATAATAGGATGGTCCATGCAATTAAAACTAGTTGATATCAGTGTATGAAAACAGATGATGTCAACATAATTTTTGGTTACAATTCATTTCATTATAGTAGATTTCTGGGAGGGTATCTCGCCTAGGACATTAGAGAAATTGAAAATCAATATGGCATCTATATGTTAGATCAGATTCGTAGCCATCAAGTCTCCAAATAGAAATGGTTACTGAGCAGATATTTTTTTTTTTAGTGGGAGTCCTCACTAAGAGCCGGGGATATATTCTTGATCCTGTACTCTAATATACCATATAACAATAAAACTGCAATTGGAGGCATATTCACGTATCACAGAGGCGGTAAATACTGAAGAATGTGGATGACTGGACAGAACTTCATAAATGGGGCAGAATTAAACAAAAAAAAAAGGGAATTTTTTTAGTGCAATTGGTCCTATTGGCCCTATCATCGGAGAGCCGAGGGACTGGAGCAAACACTGCCTGTGACAAAAATCGTGGAGGCTCATCTTGAGTAATCAGCAGAACATTTTTCTCAAAGTTGACTAAGCTAGTCTTTGATATATTTTTTTAAAATTACTTGTATTTTTTCAACTCAAACCAGACTAGGACTGGGAGTAAAATCACACTTTTCTCCAGTTATATTCATAGGGCTGCATCCAAACTCTTGTATTAGGTTCTTCTCTGGGTTCAGTACTACCTGGATCAAAGCGTGGCTCTTTAATTGCTTGTGTCTTTGCACCTCAAGGACGTTGGAGGCCTAAAGTAAAGTCTGCCAAAGCTCTGCTGCTCAGCTGAAAGTAAGAGCGTAAATGTGTTGCTGCTTTCTCGCCTCAGCTCTATTCTCCATTTTTGGGATAGAAGATAATGCAGTTGCGGAGCAGTTCCTCATTCTGTTTCAATTTTGCCTCTAAAACTTTAATGGCTAGAGAAGAAGCTTCCTCCTTTTGTCTTGTAAATACAAACCAGCAACATCTCTTCTCTACCCCTGCAGTAATAAATTTTATATTATTCTTCTCCCGAAGGATCTCAAAGAACGAGTCAAAGGGCTGTAAATATTTTTGTCTTCATTATGGATGAGGAAACCGAGTGTCTCGCAAGAAATCATCATTAAAGCTAGAAATAGGACCCCTGAATGGATAGTCTCACGTTCCAGCAGCGACTTGGCACAGTTTTCCTTGCACTTTAGTTAATGTATTTTGAAGTTACTTCGGTAAGAAGAATGTCTGAACGCCCTGATTCGTGTCAGCGCTAACGTTACAATCTTTGTGCGTCCTTATTACTTTTATGCTCCTGGTCATGTCGCATCCCAGAGCTCTGCTGAGCCGGGCTTGTGGTTTTTTGGGAGGGGAGGGCAGAAGGGTTGAAGCAGAAGAATGCTAGCAAGGGGGTTGGGAGGTGGAGGCAAAAAAAAGCCAAATCTCAAAGTGGTAACTGCATTCTGGTTATACATTTTAATGCATTCTGTATATTGAGAGATCGGTATCATTTTAATGACAGATTCCTCTAACGCTGTTCACGCATAACCCTTGCTTTCTTACTGGGATTAAGTGTTCAGCCTCTAGGCATGATGGTGAGATCAGGTTGGGGAATTTTGCTGGCCTTTCTTTACCGACAGCAGAGAGCAAAATTGGGTTTTATTTGGTATAAATCTTTATCTCTTCTAATGGAATTTAGAAATGTGACTATGAACACTTGGAGATATTCCGTCACGTCAGTGTTGCATTAAAGGTATCTCAGGTCCCTAATTTGCAATATGAAAACTGCCGCAATAAAAAAATAGAATTGTACTGGCAAAGTACGATATTAACCAAATACGTTCAGAAAAATGTTGACGGGTATAATATGATGGGAGTCTTTTGTCAAGCGAACAACACTTACAAACGCAGTGTGGCACAAAGTGGCTTAGCGCAGTAAGATGCCATACACCGGGATGCAACGCATGTTTATGAAAGCGTTTCCTTTTTTTTTTGCTATATATAATGAAGTATAAAATACTTCAGCAACGCTTTTCTGCTCGAGTGCTGAAGAGCTGTAGCTGTATGGCTGAATCCAAGTGAACTCCTTGCAACTTCATTTTCCTTGGAAGCCAGAAATAAATTGCGTCGTCTTGAGTTCCCCTTGCTTAAGACCAATTTGGTATGAGAGTTAAATACATCCCCAACTCTTATCCGTGCATGTTGACAGAAATCTGAGGGTTTGTTGAGGGATCGATCAGCGATTGACTATGAAGTGTGCTGGGAAAATGTGACAGAAGCTATGCCTTTAACATAAGAAAGAGGAAAAAAAAAATAATTTAGGACCTTTTCCTGCTGTAGAGTACATATATGCCCTTAGTTACATGACAAACTATCTCAATTACTCCATTAGCCATCTATAAAAAGGAGATAAACCGACTTATCCTAATAAGGCTTTGTGAAGGTATATATATTTTTTTGCAAATAGCGTGGTATGTTCTCGGATATCAGTGTAGCAGAGACTATCGAAATCACATACGCGTTTGCAAATCCTGTTTGTGGTTTTGAATTTCAACTACGTGTCATTGATTTAACGAGCGTGGAAAATACGTGTATAGCTGTACCTCATTACCGCACATTGTGCGCTCAAGAAAAATGCTAAATACTGAAACGAGAGGTTTTGCTTTGTTTGGGGAAAATAAGTTCTTACAGCTCACCGCTTTATAATTGGTTTTAGGTGTAGCTGTTCATTCTTAAACAGTAACGTAGAAAATAAAATCAAATGCCAGCAACGCGATAGATGCTCTGCAGGCTGGGACGTCAGCGTAGCCCTTGCTTCCAGCCTAGGTGCCGGTCCAGCGTCAGGCTCCGAGCGTTGTGAGCGCAGACGGCGATGGGGGTCTGTGGCCCGTAGGTGGGAGCGGCTTGGTCCGCGTGGTCACGGTCAAGCAGTTTGCTTGGAAAGCTAAAGCTGAAGAAGACCAAGAGGTGTCCCGTCACGTCCCCCCGGATGGGGGCATCGGAGCTGGGAGCTCAGGCCACAAATGACATGTTGGTGCAAAGGAGATTAAATCATGGCTGGAAATGAAGTCAGTGCCTCCAACGGAGCCAGGGCTTCATGCAAAGAATTTCTCACCTGCTGAAGCTGGTCCATAGTTGGTTGATTATGTGGGCTTGATGATGGTGTACAAGTACCTTGTCAGGGAGATACACGGAGTGCTCTTTAATCAAGTGGAGAAGGGCGTAACGAGACCGTGGCTATCTTGATAATCGAGACCGGGTGCCTTCCTGAAGAACGCACTTTATTCAAACACGCTTTTGAGCTCAGGATGGGTGTGAATCTGTGCCCTGTCTTATACAAGAAACAAGATTTAATGGCCCTTTAGTCTTAAAAGCTCCTCGCTCATTTTTCCTTTTTCTCTAATGTAAAAAACTAATTTGATGGTCTGATCTTTTTTTTTTTTTAATTTCTCAGCCAGAAATAACTGATTGCACTGGTGCAACAGCTGAGGAGATTTGTCAGACAAGTCTGAACCAGAGGCTGAAATTGCTGTCTGCGCACTAGATGCGTACTGCTTCCTTAAGCCCGTGAAAAGGCTTGACTTCCTCACAAGGTCTGTTGCGTCACTCATGCGCATTTTTGTGGAGTTTACTCACAACATCTTTAGTGATATATATATATTTTTTTAAATTTTTATTTTTTTTTCCCCTGCCAAGCATAAGCGGGTGAAGACTGTACCACCTTCAGTATAACACTCCACTGCGGAGGTTTGCAGTCTGTGGTCCCACAGACTTTTTGGTCAATGAATTCTCTTAACATCCAACACCATCCCCTTGTTCAAGTCGGATCTCAGCTCTGAGAGGAAATTGTGGATGCTCACCTTAAGGAAAGGGTACCTTTGGAGACTCCTCGCTTCCTTGTAAGGTTATGGTTAAGTAATTGTAGCTTCAGGTAACACTGCCTTTCGTGTCCTAGTTCCTGAGCTCTGGTTTTAGACCACCTTGGGTTTTTTGGAAGGAGATACAAAGCCAGCGGTTGTTATATGCCAACTTCAATAGTCTGCGATGGCATGTCAGTCCTCCTTACGAAGTGCTCCTGGGGAAACTCGCGTTTTGTATCACGAAAGCTGCGGTTTTGCTTCTTGATGCTTAAATAAACTGTGTTAGTTATTCCGTCCAGACCCCTCTGGTAGTAAAACTGAGACTAGCCTTTACCGTACAGACGTAAGGACCCACCGGGGTTGCGATTTCTGTGGGCTGTGTTCAGTGACACCTGAGGACACAGCCACCACCTCCTGGGAGGCTCAGCCCTTGCTGGGGACTTGCCTGAATAACGTGCAAGTTCTGCTCGTCATGGGTTGGAAACCACAACTCTCTCCCTCCTGTTATTTTCTGCAAAGGATAAGATATTCTCTTCTTTGCTTCCTTCCTCTAACAGGTATTTTCTTCAGCTCTGTATGTGGCTTTAAGCTGCTAACTTCAGCTCTACCCTGCACTCTCTGTCCAACTGGAAATTGAGCAGCAAAACGGTGCTTCGCACCTGACCCATTTGGTTTCCATCTGCTTTTGAGCTGCGTTTCCGGATGAAAGAGGGATGTAGAGAAGGTGCCACCTTTTCACAGAATCATATAGGTTGGAAAAGACCTTCAAGATCATCGAGTCCAACTGCAAACCTAACACTGCCAAGCCCACCACTATACCATGTCCCTAAGCACCTCAGCCAAACGTCCTTTAAATACCTCCAGGGATGGGGACTCCACCACTGCCCTGGGCAGCCTCTTCCAGTGCTGGACAATCCTTTCCGTGAAGTAAAATTCCCCAATATCCAGTCTAAACCTCCCCTGGCGCAACTGGAGGCCATTTCCTCTCGTCCTATGGCTTGTTACCTGGGAGAAGGGACCAACCCCACCTCTCGACAGCCTCCTTTCAGGTCGTTGTAGAGAGCGAGGAGGTCTCCCCTCAGCCTCCTTTTCTCCAGGCTGAACAAGCCCAGGTCCCTCAGCCGCTCCCCATCAGCCTTGTGCTCCAGACCCTTCCCCAGCTCCGTTGAAGCTAGCAGCTCTATCATTAGGGAGTTCAGAAGAGGTCAAATAGAAGCTTAGGCTTCTGTTCGTGAGTCTTGAACGGAGCAAGAGATGGAAACGATGAAAAGCAGGTGATGGTAGAGCTGTGGTAGAGCATGGGACCTTCTCCCCGCTCCAAGCAATGGGGCATTTCTCTGCCGAGCAGGTGAGCAGCAGCCAGCCCAAGGCGCTGCCACGTTACAGGCGCAGACGGCTGCTGGAGGCAAAAGGAGCCGTCCTAAATGAGAATAAGTGTTGGAAAAGGGAATTAAGCAAGCGACGAGATGATTATTAAATGTAACCTTTAGCAGGGTTAAAAGGAGCGATATGTTACAGGGATGGGGAGGAGTGGTGCTTTCTCGTGCTGAAATGATGTGAAGCTACCCATTAAAGAAAAAACCAACTAATTTGAAATGCCTTTTAGACTAAAGCACTTGTGATGATTTTAGGTTAATTAAAGGATCCCAAAATAATAATTAAAAATATTTACCTAGCTTTGAGTCCATCCTCTGCCATCTGCCTTTATTGTCTAAATATTTGCCTCCCAGTTTGGTGTTGGACGGTGCCTTTCCCCTTCCAGTGTTCGGCAGTTCCTCACGTTGGTACCCTCTTAGTTTAACCTTGGGCTTGACGCTTGGTCTAGCCATCCGCCCACGTACCTTAACGCAAACAGTTTTGCTTTCACCGGGATGTTCATTCAATTAGGTCCCTCAAGAACATCCAAAAATTTGCCGGGCAAATTACAGGAGAGAGGAGAAAGCCCAAATAAACTGCTGTTGTTTTTCACCTTGCTTGAAGTATGGTGTTGCTTTAATCTATGCTAGTTATTAACCGATCTTCAGATTATTGACAGAGTTATAATGAAAACATTATTTTCATTGGAGGAGTTAAGACAGTAGTAATGTCTCATTAACATTGTTTCTAGTCTCCAATACAACAAAAATGTATTTCACGTCACTGTCAAACATGAACGTGCTATCCTGCTTTTTTCCGAGGACAGAAGAGAAGTACGTATTGAGCTACTTCTCTGAGGTTTAGGATCTTGCAACTTTGTCTAATAGCCGGCCTATACCAGCCTTGGAATGCCATTTATTCTGGATGTACTCAAAGAAGCTTTTCAGCCAAATGTATTCTGCTAAAGCCCTTCGGTTTCAATAATCAATCGTCTCCTTTTTCTAACTTCAAATTTAATCTTCGTGGATGTCATTTTTCCTATGTTTTTATTGCTGTGCTGCTCACATCTTCCATCCTAACTAGGATCGTTATTTTAATCAAAGACGACCTCTTTGTGATTTCAGAACTAAGTGCTTTTGAAGGGAAGGAGACGGTCCTGCATGAAGATCTGGATCCTATTTACAGATTTTGTTTGCTTTCCGCTTTTGCGCATCTGTTTTCATCTTTGGACAACTGACTTTAAAAACAAAAATGAAAACAACAATAAAACCCAACCCAAAAAAGCTTTGGTTTTCTGCTAGTTAGCGACCATGTATTTAGTTGCGTACGTTACGGTAATAAGCGTATTGCAAGAGACGCTCCGCGATTCACAGGCCAAAGGCATCGCTGTGATCGGCTAAGATGTCTTCACAGATTGAAGCTATTGAGTCGTGTGTGATAACTTCTGCATCGCTTGCGCTTACTGATGGCTGCAAATTGCACGTCCATCTGGTTACGGGAAGAAGTTGAAATACGCTGTCGTCGTAAACCCATAACAAATGCACGCAGCTAGTTACGGTTTCTTTCTACTTGTATGGGAGAACCGGCTAATTACTTGGAGATGATCCTGGAAGATCTTGTAGTTGTTAATTTGTTGGGAATATTCATTTATATTGTGTAACTCTTATGTTTGTGTCAGGAAACAAGGAGTAATGTTTAATGGCTGTAGTCCAGCACATTTGTTTCAACATCTGTGGTAAGAAAATGAAGTCCTTTTTGAGAGAAAGAACAGATTCATTAAAAAGCAAACAAACCCAACCGATTTCCTCGGCGTACGGTTCTGTTTGCTGGTATTTCAGGCGCAACGGGTGGGATTTGGGTCTAGGTTGTCACCTGAATGTGGGTTGTCTCCTGGTCGGTAGCGATCCATCCGTGGCAGTCAAAGGCGCTTCTGGAGATTTTTAGCTCATCCTAAAGCTCAGCTCACTTGCCTACAGGTAGGTGTCTAGGGCTGTCAGACAGCCTCCGACACGCGAGGTGTCCGCGTGGACGCCTTCGGTCAGGCAAAGGAGAACTTGGGGCGCTAATCTTTCTACACATTCCTTTGCAATTCAGATTTTTCAAGTTATTTCATTCTTCATTTTCTGTGTTTTCCTAACTTGCAGCTTTCCTTGTCTTCTCTCACCTGCCGTATTTATGAACTTCCCTCTTGCAACTCCAAAGTCGTGTCGTTAATCCAGTACCGCTCTCAACCTTATGTATATCTCTTGTCTTTTCTTGCCGTGACCGTGGCTTTTCCTGCGGCTTTCCAAGACCTGACTTTAATACCTGGCTATAAACAGTCCTTTCTCACTCTCCCAAAAGCTGGTATTTGTTTGCCTTCAAATTGCTCCCTTGGGTTCAACCTGCAAGCAGCTCTAAGATTGCCGTTTGATGCTCTTTTTTCTGTCTGTACTATGATTTTTTGGTTTTCTTATCAGGAACAATGTATGAAAGCTGTGGTCTCTTGGGTCTGCTATCGATCAGTCGTTTTACATTCCCCGTTCCCAACAAAAAGAATGGATTTTTTTGGTTTTTTTTGTTTGTTTGTTTGTTGGGTTTTTTTTGGTTTTGTTTTTTTTTTTTTTAATGGATGATAACTGTCTCTTTTGCTCTCGTAGATCCAGGTTTGCACAGACAGCAGCTTTTCCTTCAGCGACCGTCGAACGTGGTGGCCATGGAAGGGAAGGATGCCGTTCTGGAGTGCTGCGTTTCTGGGTACCCCCCTCCCACCTTCACGTGGCTGCGAGGAGATGAAGCGCTCCCCGTCAGGTAGCTCAGCCCTTTGTGGGTCGCGGATCTAACGCTACGTTTCCTCGAGCAAAGTATAGGCAAACCACTGAGTAATGCTTTAAATTCAGGGGGGTGGACCTGGAGGCCATGAGGTTTTCCTCCTACGTGATAATGAGACTAGACGCGTCTCTTAACCTGCTGCTATAACTCATCTCTGCACGGAATCTGAGGGTAGAATTTGATCATAAATGTCACCTGGCTGGTATTTAAAATGGAAGTGTAAAGCTATTAACGGCAGAAATCACAGCTGAGAATTACTTACAGCATAATTTACTGTGTGTATTTTTCGAGATAGAGATAACACCTTAACACATTGCGGACGTGTGTTATCAATGTTTCAGGTCCAAAAAGTATTCGTTACTGGCTGGCAGTAACCTGCTCATATCGAACGTGACTGACGACGATTCTGGGACGTACACGTGCGTGGTCACCTACAAAAACGAGAACAGCAGCGGCTCTGCAGAGCTGTCGGTGATGGGTGAGTACGTGAACTGCGCCCACTTTGCTTTTCCAAGATCGCTTTTAATTATTCCTTTTTCCAGAACGACTTAATTTTCAGAACTCCAAATAACTGCGAAGCGTACAAGTCCCTTCCCTGCTTTGACCAGGTTTTCACGCTCATGGAAACCAAGTCCTATACATTTTTTAATACCTCCCACCGTGCCCGATAGCCTTGCTGTTGCCGAACATCTTCTGGTATCAGATGCTAATTGCTACTGCTTTCTGTACGTGGTCCTTTCCCTTTATTTCTCCTTCCCGAAGCCTTATTTTTGGCGTTACAATGGATGGTCCCCATTGTGCACGATGTCAGGCACAGTGGGTTGAAAATCAGGTTTGTAGCTGCTGCTTTTTTTTTTTTTTTTGGTCATGAACAGTCAACGTGGTAAGATCAGAAAAAAATCCATGTATTTGGCGTCTTCTCGCCAAATTAACAAAAGCCCAAGTAAATTCATGGAAGTCCTCACTCAGCAGTGACGCTCTGAGGGTTCCCACTGTTAAATCTTATAAAAGCGCCTTCCCGACAGAACCTGCTTTCCCCCCCGACTCCTTCCTCATGGCAAATATTAATGGAATCCAAAATATGTTTAAATCTCATAGCTGCCTTTTTTTCTTTTTTTCTTTATTTAAACCTTTGAACAATAGCGGAGTACATTAGCGTTATTCAGTCAGATCTGAAGAACGACATAGTTAATACTTAGTCAAACAATAACATATTTCAATGTGCTGTTCATTTTGCGTTCTGGCTTTAAAGCTTATGCCTGAAAAATACTTTCATTAGTGAATAGAGCCTTAATTTGGATTATAGGATATTCACTGCTTGTATAACAGTATCCTTTTATCAAGCCATAATAAAATATAATAATTACTGGCGATAGAGGGTTCAGTTCTATTTCTTTAGGTACGTTAAAGTAATACATTGTTTTACTGGGTAAAAACAAAAACGTGGCTTTATAATTGTGGGAGTTCATTTATTATGGAATTGTTTTTGTTATAGGGAACCAAATACTGAAAGGGCAGGTAAGTTGTTGGGCAGTATACTTTACTCGCCTTACTGAAATAATGTTGATTTCAAATCTAGCGTGCAGCGGGCGACTACTTGTCGTTTGAGAAGTAGAAACAAATTACGCTGAGATTTCACCCCGATAATAGATTGCAATATCTCTTGGTAAGAGCACCCGTGGCTGGAGGATCATTGCGTGCGTTATTGCGTAGATAGTCTCTGACCGTGTAGTTCTCGTGAAAATTAATGGGAGTTTTGCGTCTAAGTCCTTTACGTACCTTTTGAAAAAATTATTCCCGTCTGCGTTCGGTCTGTAACGCATCTAGCTTTGGCTTCGTTATGCCTTCTGCTGTAAGTGCGTCATGTAGAAATTAAAGGTCCATAAATTTTCATGCACATGGAGAGGTGTGGGATGGCAATATGACACAACTGTAAGGATGAATATGAGATGAACATCGGAGAAGACGACAGAATGCCAAGATTGTGCCAAGCACAAAACTAGACCTACACAACGATGAAAGATGCCGCGACTGCTGACTCTTTGCAGTCTCAAGGAGAAGCCAAAACTGCATTGCCGTTGGCGCAATGCAATTGCATTCACCCTCTCGGTAGATCAAAGATTTCTTTGGTGAAGTAAGTTTCTGTTCACGTATGGAATTCACAGATACGGAACAGATGAAAAAAAAAAACGGAGCTGTAACTGAGGCACAGCATTGATGTACATTTCTTATTTTCGTGAGTTAGATCACTCATTTGTGACAGACTTAAGTGAAAATGAAACATCGGGTTTGTGTACGTTTGTATTAATAACAGAAAATGTTCCGAGGATTCAAAAGAAATTACATGACTAAACTGGAGAGATGGTGACAGCAATCCCCTGATAGCTGTCTTTCCAGAGCGATATACCAGGGCTACGAACCTGCTCAGAATCTGTTTATTTATTGAGTCCATTCTTACCGGTAGGAAGCTCTCAAATGCACCGAAGTTTCTCATGCAATCATTATATCTCATAACCAGAATAATTAATTGATAGTTCTGTTTTCTTCTTTGCCTAGATACGAATGCAGATATTTCTGTGTCTTTCCTTGGAGTGAATATGCTCGTTTAGTTAACAAACTATAAATTGCCCATCAGTACTGTGTTGCAAGACTCGCGTCTTTTGAATATTGACGTAATCCTTTAGTTGTTAATGCGTCTGTAGCGCGAAGAGGGATAAGTGAGACATTTGCAGTCTGAGTGGAAACAAATTCAACGGTCCAATAATTATCTCCTCTGAAGTCTGAGTAGACAACATCAGATCAAAGTTAGTTACATCACATGGTAGCAGGGTGCTTTTGATCTTTTAAATAATGAGGCTCTTTGCAAGAAACGGGGAGTTTCACAATGGAGTTCCTGCCAGTTCTTTTAAAGAGCTTAAAATAACCCCTTCTGTGTTGGACGGAGGCCTAAAATCGCAAGAGGTGAATGAATTTGCAAGAAGAGCTGACGTATTTTGCTAAATTTTAATTTTGTATCATGGCCTTTTGGCAATGTTTTAGCCGCATCTCCCTGCGTAATGAAAATGAGAAGGTCAGGTACAGATTACCTAGTTACTATATGAATTATCTGCATGCTCCGTAGCTTTAGAGAGCTTAGTGTTTAAACAAATGTTTGAAGATGATTAAATGTGTTAACCAGTGTCAACTACAATTACTTCCTAAACATTTTCTAGCTTTCGGAAGTGTGTTTTGGACTTGTTCCCTTTTGGCCTCTAAGGAGGTTTTTTCTATAGCTTTTTTTGTTTCATCTTTTGTTAAGCGAGACTGAAAGTCTGCTGAGCTGTTTGAGCAAAGAAACCCCCCTACCCCAACTCCTTAAATGTTCCGAAAGTGACATAAATCCAGCAAAAAAATTTCCCCGTTCTCTACCTGCTTGTGGGATCTCGCTCCGATCGCAGCCCGGTTTGGCGGTGGGATAAATGCCCGGGGTTTCAGGTCCCGGTGGAGATCTAGGAGAGATCTAACTCTCTAAACCCGGTTTTCTGTAGGCGGTCATAACTGAACCGATAGATTTGCTGATGTGCTGTCGTAGATAATTTCGTTTTCTTCCTGCTTAGTATTTGGACCGTCCCTTAATTGCATCAAAGGCCAAACCGTGGCTCTAATCGTGTTGATACGGCAGGGGAAGAGCATCGCTGCTTCCCAGGTTGAGAGTTTTGTCAACTATTCTTTGCGTAATAGCGCATATATTCAGAATTACGCTATCAATGCCTTTGAATCAGGTAGCTATTTTTAAATGGGTCAAGATTGAAGTAATATATAATTTTTTTTTTTTTTAATCTTCTCTTCCTAAAATATCCCTTAAGGAGGAACAGAGAAGGGAACAGTTTTCCGGTTGTGTTGGGTCAGGAATGCTGGTTTGAGATAATTTGGGGTCATTGCCTAAAGTAAGAGAAAGTAGTAGCAAAAAGCAAAAAAAAAAAAAAAAAAAAAAGTGGATCTGAAAAGACAGTGTTTGCAGAAAAACACTGTTGCTGACTTTTACCGAGCATCCATATGTATAAGCTACAAACAACTTGGCTGCAATTTGGAAGCATTTTTTTCTATGCAAATGCCTTTTACTAGGCAGTTTTTAATATGGAGCGTTTTTAGCGCTAGTTTTGTTTGCCGTTGCAGAAGAAAAGCTACATCAAAGGTAAGGCCACGTGAGACAAGTGGCTTATAAAATCACCCAGGTCTTTTTGACAAGAATGAACGATTGTAAGCACCGTGCATCTTGGTCAAATCAGTTTTACTTCTGACTCTGCTGCATAAATTCCCGTAGCAAAATGGTTATTTGGAGATCAAGGTCACGGAAAAGCACTGAATAAAGCAGGCGTGGATCACGTTGTCGTGTGTGAATCACTTAGGTAGAGACTAGTATTAAAAAGGAAGCCTGCATGATCATAACATGGTTTGACACAGCGATGAAAGCGTGAAAAATGAGAAACCTTCTAACGTTTCCGTCGTGAGCGCTGCTTAAGCTGATCTCGCACAAATCAGGCGCTTTCACCAGGCCTGAAATATTTACAAAAAGCAGCTGGAGTCTACTGCTAATGTTAAAAGTCAAACCCAGTGACGTACCCTATTGGGATATACTCATTGCAGACTAATTTCCGAAACTGTTATAAAGCTGTAGAGAAGCAGGCAGATCTTCAGTGGATGGACGTCGCAGCAGCTCTGCCGAATCTGGTGAACCCAAGAAAATTGGAGTAACCCGAGGATCTGTTCCTTTGTGGTCCCACGCCGTGGGGTAAATCAGACTCGCTCACGTCTGGCTATCTTGCCAAAGAAACCAAACGCAGAATAGGCTGTTTAATTATCCTCTGCTTTGAGTTTATGGTTCTTTATGGAACAGGGCGTATATATCTTTGAGCTGGCGGGATAAAGCGGCAGAGTAATCTACGATGAATCTCACGATGGCTTACTTCAGGCAAAAATGAGACGAATGAGCACAACCCCCAATCTCTCCCCAAAGCAAAGACTGCCTCTCTCCCATTTGTTTTCCTGCTGAGTTTCAGTGCTGAAAAGTTTGGTGGAAATGCAAGCACTGATACCATTCAGTGTATTTCTTGCGGGTCTAACTTTGGGTCTGTGACATAGCGACGTAGGTTTTCCATCCCTACAGCTCCTCTGTCAAGTTAAGCAGACCAAAGTGTCCAATGTGGTGGTCTTATGTCGCGGATGGAGTGAGCGTGCACTTCACTCGTTAGAGAGAAGTAAAAATATAGTTTATTAATACAGAATAGGGAGTTAACAAAGTTCAATGCGACAGTGTTTTAACAAGATTCGATGGCGAAGCGCACTCGATTATTTACTGCATAGAGGACAGGGTCAGACAAAGCTGTCAGGGAGAGCCTCCCGTTGAGTCGGGAGGTTCGGAAAAGGATCCCCTTGCTTTCTAAACTCCTTCTCGGAGAGGACTCGAGGTGCGGCTAGATCCAGTCCTAGTCCCAGACTTGGTCAACGGTTTATATCTAAAGGATTATATATATGCGCAATCAATCCTTTATATCACTTAGCTAAGATTTCAAAGTTTAGCATGCTATTAGTCACTTACCGAGGATCTGTTGCAGCAAGGAATCTCTCAACCTCGAGGAGTAACCTTGAGAGGCGTCCCTGCTCAAGGGGAGATCCTGGCGTGCAGCCCGCTGCCGTGCAGGAGAGCTCAAAGGGCTCTTGGACTGCTTGCTATTTATGGGGGATAAGATGATTGACCCATAGTCATATTTACATGCTGACCACAGGTTTTAGTTTCTTCGGTGGGTGCATTGCACAATAGCCCTAGGCTATTGTGTTGTTATCTGTCTCCTGAGTCCACTTTGAGCTGATGCAGCCATAATCACCACTGGTGGTTATCACCTAAGCAGAGTTGCAGGAGATAAAGGTCGAGGGCGGGGGAAGCACACCGTCACATCTTACGCCCTTTCGCAGATGGTCGATGGAGCTGAGATATCTAGTTTGCGCTGAGATGAGAGAAAATTAACGGTACTGTCACCTGAAAAGGTGCAAGTCAAACATTTAAATTAGGCTTTGGGAAGAGACTTTTTTGGGGGGTATTGATGTGGGACAGGCAACCCAAGCTCTGTTGGAAATACTGGGTTTACCTGCTGAAACGTAACCGGGCTTGCTAAGACGAAAGTGCTGGACTAGCCGGATCAATAACTCTTTCTGTGTTCCCTCCCCTTTATTTAGAGAATTTAAAAAATGTATTACCTAATCAATAGCATTCAGTGGCTTCACAGAAGCCAGTTACGTTTTCCATCCAGGAGAAATACATTTGGGCAGCGTTTAAAATGAATTTTAATGCAACTGAAGCTGAAACACTTCCCTTTGAAATCAGCTACCTACCGTTGCGTTGCTAACGGGGAGCGTGGTATGGCCGCACAGTGCTAAATACAAGCAGTGACGGTGAAATAAGGTGATGGGGTTACCCCGTAGCTGATCTCCAAACATTAGCTACTCCGTTCGAGGATATATATGTTTTTTTTTTTTTTTTACCCTTAGAAATTAAAAATCACAGCAGAGCTGTGTAATGCTAGGACAGAAACGATGAATTCTTGGCATTAACGGGGCTCTGCGCTGGCACAGAGAGTGAACCGCAAAGCACCGCGTGGTGCCACAGGTTTTCTACGGTAAAGCTGGCTGAGCCCCGAGAGGTTTTTACTCGAAGTTCCTCCGTTTCTCTCGATCGCAGATTTGTTTTGCCTTCTGGAGGGGTGCAATTGCAGAGAGGAAAAACATAAGGGTGGCGACGGTTTCAAAGGATGGCAGGGGGAACGGGGCTGTCCTTGCTGAGAGCGGTGCGCGAAGAGGATTTTATTAATAGGATGCTTGCAGATGGGGTACGAGATAGCGTATGCATAACGAAACGCTTGGCACTGCTGCAAGTATTGGAATCAGCAGAGTTTTGCAGAAATTTTTGCAGTTTTCCTTTTACGTGTGAAGATGCTTGATGCTCTGATGGATTTTTCTTTTTTTTTCTTTTTTTTTTTTTTTTTAATATATCTTAACTACGTAAAGCAGTTAAGCCAAGCGGTCCGAGCAGAATGACCGGCTTATCTAGCACCCTCAACGAGTCAAGAAACTCATGTCATGACTGAATGCCCGCGAGACAGACAAAATATTTGAGGAGGCATGAGTGCTGACATCTCTGCTGCAAATTTAAAGCTGGTGAAATTCTTTATTTTTCCCTTTTAAACAGCGTTATATTAGTCTGTGGAGCTTCCCTATCGGAGTATAGCTTTGGGAGCGACAGGTCTGTAGATTGAGTTGAAGATTTGGCGTTGTTTTAATGGATATGAGCACACTGAAAACCATAGAAAACAGGATTTCAACAGCCTCTCTTCTGTATGTGTGGTTTTATATATATAGACCGAAGATACATATATAGATGTGTGTATATATATATTTATATATATATATTTGTGTGTGTGAGCTTCAGGGTTGACTTAATCCTTTATGGGAAGAAGCATCCACTTCTATATAGTAATATAATATAATAATTATTATCTTCTATTATAAGCATATATTATTCTATACCTATTTACCCCAAAGTTTCTCCCGGCTTACTCCGATGCTGTTGATAGCGGCTAGTACTGGCAGTAGGGCTGAACTGGAATGAACAGCAGTCTGATCTTTGAGAATTTCCATATAGGTTTTTTCTTTCCCAGTGCTGTTTAAGATCTTATTTCCCTTTTAGAGCAGTTTGAAGAATTTGTTCTGAGTGATTTTCCTTTAATGGAGTCTGTGAATAAGGAGGTGAATGCCTGCTTGCAGGTAAAGGGAAGCTCATCCTGGTAATGGTGTGCGATTGAAGGACAGTCAGCTAATTTTTGTTGCCGTGGATGGAATGGGAGCTGAGTGCCTAATTCAGACCATTCTGGAAATGTAATTCTTGTCAATGCATCATGAGTATCAAATACGTATTCAGCACCTGACACTTGTAAAAAGCACTTGAGTGAAACTCCAGCGTTGCCATTTTCTGATAATGGTGTTTAAATTCAATCCCATTAAAAATAAATATACCTAACAAGCTCTGTGATACCGATGCTCACTTGGCTGATCCTAGGAAAATTGCTGTGTCTGGGTACGACCTACAGGTTTACGTTGAAGGGAAAAAAAAATATTCGTACAAAAATCCCGTTGAATCCACAGCAGAACGAATGTTGGAAAGTTAACTATACCAGGTCTACGCATAGTCTGATTTTTCAACTTTGAATTGTGTGGATCAGCCTCCAACAGTCGCAGAGGTGCTCCGCCAAACGGCTCGTCGAAGAAGCTACGCTCTCTCTGACAAGGGAGCTTTGCCGCTGCCAGACACATGGAGCGCGTTGGTGCGGAGCCACGGCAGCGGCCACGGGGAGAGTAGTACCGTGCACGCTCTTGCCAGGGTAACTCTTGAACGTAGCACGGGACCGACGGAGACGTCGCCCATCCCACCGGGCGATGGCACAGTTTGCTGCCCCGGCTACCTACTTCAGCCGGCTCTAACTTAAGTTTTCTATTTTGGCTCTTGGCTCTGTCAGGCTTTGCATAAATTCCTTAAGATTGATTTGTTGCTTACGGTGCTAAATGAGATTGAGAGAAGTGCCTAAATAACTTTGGGAGCCAATGCTGACCCTGAGCAATACTGAGAAGCTACCTTTGGAGACAGAAATCTTTTTCTTTTTTCTGTTTGCTTGCTTGCTTCTTGGTTTTTGGGGTTTTTTGGTTTTTTTTTGTTTTGTTTTGTTTTTTGGTTTTTTAAACATATGACCTTGGGTTGACTAACACGCAGGGGAGCCGCGAATCGCGTGCGCAGAAGTTACTGTGAACGTGGACTCGGTGAAAAGGCTTTGGCGTAAAAACGTGGGTTAGCTGTCGTGGGTCAGCTTGACCTTCAGTGAGGTTTGGGAGCTGAAAAGTGCCCGTTTCAGACTCTCCTTTGTAGGTCCAAGGCACTTTTCCAAATTTTACCGCCAAATATCTCCTTTTACCACTAAACATCTCCTTTAAAATTGTGTTGCACAGAAGGTTTTTGAACAGTGTTGATACGCAGCGCTCAAAGAGGAGGATGTGGGTCTTTTGCGTTAGAGGTAGTGGGAAAAGCTTAGCTTTGGTGATGAGACTGAGGCATACACGATACCAGAAGACCTAGAGCTGCTGTTTCACCAACTTTTAATGTATATTGGTATCGAAAAAAATACGTATTTTCTTTATAAATTCTGTTTTTCCAAAGCGCTAGCATTATTACTTTATAACTGTGTAATTGTTGCGTAACACTGGTTCCTGCATGTTAGTATGTACGTTTAAGTATGAATTAAGTCTCTCTCTTTCTGAGCATTAGACAGGATAAGACAAAACACACCAAAACCCGGAGCAGAGGTGTATTTTCTTTCACTGTGCAGCTCCTCAGCAATGGCATCTGCCGGTAGCGTCCGGCCGCTTCTGTGCACGTCTAATAAATAACGCCAGGAATTTTCATAGTACGGTTTTCTAATTAATATATTAGCGCGGTTGAGCACCGTGCTTTTTCCAATAAGGAGAGCGTGTTACGTACTTTCCAAAAAAAAAAAAAAAAAAAAGAAAAAAGGAAAACGACGAGTAAAGAAGACGCAAATGAAATGAGTTTCCCCATATTGCTGGCCGGATTTGAGAAATAAAAACAACAGATGTCTACATACATTTTAAACAGCTTGTTTTTAAAAAAAAAAAAAAAAAGAAACCAAAAAACCAAAGCGCTTTTTTTTTTTTTTTAACCTCTTTTATGCAGAAAGCTGCCTCAGAGAGGAGTGGTTTCCAATATTTAACCTGGCCCTTGGCTGTTCAGCTCTGACTTTCGAGTTTGTTTCTTTGTCTCAGTGGAGAGAAGAACCTACAGCTGGGTGACTTCCCAGAATAATCTTTTATTTCTTGTACTAGAAATTGAGAACTACACGAATATATATTGTAAACGCGAGAAGTGGTTTCTTTTGCCCTTGGAGTGGTTTGCTCTCTATTCCCGAGCTCTCCAAAGTACTTTCTGCAGCAAGGCGCTTGAGAATAAGTCACCCCGGTGCTTGCACGAGACAGTCAAAAAACCTGTAGATCTCATTGCAAAGCACGCTCATGGCATTTAAAAATAAATAAATTATGGGTTTTGGTCAGGGTATTACAACCTCTTTTGGCTTACCAGCACGCGTGGGTAGTTTTTAGGAACAGGTTGCACAGGCGGTTTTCGGGCATGCGTAAATGAAAGCAGATCCTGCTATGGGGCAGTGGGGCGGACTGAGATTTCTCAGGGTCCCTTCCAGCCTGATTTTCATCTTCCCTTTTATCATGAGCAGAGTAGTTTTGTTGACGGAGGGCAAAATCTTTCTTTTTTTTTTTTTTTTTCTTTTTTCCTTTTCTGAAACGTCGCGTCTTTAAAATCGGCGTTAGGGCAGAGTTTCACGGGTAAGAGGAGAGTTGGCATCGCTGCGCTTACACGCCGATGTGATTCCTCGCGCTCTCTATTTATAACAGGAGATGAATGGCAGCGTTCATTAGACCTTTTTTTTTTTTGTACCCTTTGCCTTCTGGCTCCGGTTGGATTCGGCGTGACAAGAGTGATTGGCCATCGGTTTGATTAATGGTTATAAAAGGTCCTAAATGAAATGAACGGTGAACTGCACTCAATTGTAGCGTAGTTGCCATTAAACTACGTAGTTAGCACGAATTAATGCAGCTGCTGAAATCCAATTATTAAAAAAGAAGAAGGCGGGAGAGCGGCCAAGACTGAAAAATGTCTGTTATTCGTAACGAATGTCTCTAGCGCTATTGCCATGACTTTTCCTAGTTTTTGCTATTCTTCGGATTCCTAGAAGTGTTTTACGTTGGCTTCAGCGGTACGCTTGCGGCTTGCTGGGAGAGCATTTACAGCTCGCGGTAGTGGCGATCTGTGAAAACCGCTTGGGACTTTGAGACTACTCAAATTCGGCAAGTGAAGTATGTATATTCCAGTTGCGAGGGAGAGGCTCTCGCAAGTCTTTTGAGCAAACGGTTCCGATTAGTTTAACTAGAAAATATTGAACAGAGCGTAGAACAGGCTTCCTACGAGGTGCCTGGGTTAATATGTACATTTATTAGCTTAGACAAACAGTTCGCTATGCCGGGGGAAAGAGCGAACTCAATTTAGACACTGGCTGCATCATCGTTCATAGGAACTGCATAAACAAGCTGGCACGGAATTCGCTATGACTGCTAAATAATTGCGGCTTTTGAAATAACAGGGTTTCTTTTTTGCCTGCTGCCCAAGGGAGATGTTCAACACAAGCGCGAGTTCTTTTTCATGAGTATATTTAGATGTATAGTTACACAGTTAATGGAAAATTACTTTTCTTCCTGTAATTCCCTATCTTATTGCAAAGGCTGACTAGAACGTGGTCCTGGACTCTAGAAAAGCTGCTGAAGGGGCGAAGTTCTCCGGCGGAGAATGAAGGCAGCCAGACAGTGCACGGTGAGAGTATTTATTATATACACGCACACAGCCGCTTAAAATTTCTATGAAATACCAACTTCACGGACTATCAGCCCCAGCAGCAAAGCGACGTTGAGGGTACCGACCGCATCACCCGAGCAAAGCTTGCTGTATTCTCAGCTATACAGCAGCTATAGGTATTTGAAACAACCGCTGCCCATCAGGTGGGAAGGGCTAGAAAGAGTAAAAGCACCTTCAGTCAAAGCCAGATTTTAAAATGTTAAGATTTTAAAACACGCAGCATTTCTACCATACTTTAAATAACCTTGACTTGAGTTAGTTTTGAAGGACTTGTATGGCTGACATCTATTTTTTTTGTTGTTGGTTTTTTTTTGTTTTTTTTTTTACTCCCTTTTAAACCTTGGAGGTGTATTAGATATGCACAGCATGGGGTTGGCAAGCAACATTTTGTCACAACTTCGCTAATTAAAGCATAGCTGTAGGCCAATTAGACACAACCACGAGTGTTTTTAACCACCTTTTTTTTATACGTAGGAGAAGAAACCATGAACTTGAATTTGTTTTCATGGAGAAGGTATCTTCCAAATTAACTCGGAGCTTTGTAAACTGGACTTGAACTGATATTTAAAAATGCTGGAGCTCATTATGGTTTGGAAGCGGTTGAGTTCAGTATCTTGTCACGGATGATGCCCAAGAGTTGAAGGTAAATCTGTGCAGAAGCTCCTCTTTTGGGCAGTTTGAACCTGAGCTCTGGATCAGAATGAACTTGAAGTAAAACTTGACTTGAAGTGTTTGTAAAACTGGACTGAGAGGCACGCCTTGAAAAAAATAAATGAGTAAATGAGCTTGCATGTTTTGGTGCTCCATAAGTTTTGCAAAATCGTGGACGAAATAGCGCAGACTGCTGAGATGTGTAGTGCTGAGATTCACAGAGGTTTCAGGTTTGGGAGAAAAGGACTTGAACCTCATTGCTGTGATGCTACTCTATCTACATATTTTTTTTTTTTTTCCGAGGACCTTTTGTCAAAAGCCAGAACAAGAGGAGAGGAAAAGTAATATAAATATTTCAGTCAAACCGTTGTCCTTATTTGCATGCAATTTTTGGGAAGAAAGACGAGACTTGAGTTGGGAAGGAGCTCTTGTTGCAGTTTTTTAAGCTGTTTCCCTCTGATCCTGGTAGACAACCATGTGCAGAAAGGAAAAGTACAGCAAAACCCAGAAAATGCAGCTTTTCCTTCTGGTTCTGCCCTGTACTCAGGGTGGGACCGTACTGCTCTATCCATCAGAGACCCGTGTCCAAGTGTCAGGCTATTTTAAAAATATCTATTTTAGCTGCCTCTTTCAAAGGAGAGAAGATCATTGGAGAAGATCGGCTAAGTTTGGCCAAGTTGGACTTCTGAAGGGAGGGTAGAAGGAGGACGGGGAAGCTTGAGGATGGAAAAAAGCAAACCCAGTGAAGAAAGGTGAAGGTGAAGAAAGACCCACGGTGAAGGTGAAGACCCAGTGAAGGTGAAGAAAGACCTACAGCACTTCTGGGAACACAAGATCTGGTTTCTAGGCGGTGTCTGGGATGGAGCTATGTGTCCTCTCCATTTTCAGGGTATTTCTTCGGCTCTCGGCTCGTTGGCGTCATTCTGGAGCTGGAGGCCACGGGGAGGGTTAGCACACTGGCCTTTTCCCCATGAATGCAATCTTCCTTCCAAAATAATGTCGTCGAAATAGATCAGTCCAGTAATCTACATTTCTATTTCTTTTTCAGTCACATTTGGCTTAGTAAATTGTACGTCTGCAGTCCTGTTTACTGGAATGCAATTAGCACGGTCTTACAGCGCGGTGAGCTGGGCTCTTTTTTTTTTGGTTAGGCTAATTTTCATTTCTTTATGTTTAACTCTTGAACCTGCCTTTTATAAAATGCTTATTGTACAAAAAAAATGAATTGGACGACTTCTGCGGTGAACTTCTCCAAATGTAGGTCTCCACAAAACAGGATCTGTTTGAAGTCTGAAAATTAATCATTTATTAATAGGTGCATAATAAAATTGTATTAATTTCAGCGAATATTTTTTGTTCCAAATGGAGAAGTTTCAGAGGCTGCGAGTTGATTAACTTAGCACGGGGTCTGTGGCTACTGTCTTTATTTTTTCCCTCCGCTATCTTTAAATATTGGAAAAGTGTATTCATTCATGGTGCAGATGCTTTTGATACTTAAAGCGAGGAAAGCTTTAAAACTCAATTATATGAAATTGTCAAATGCTGTTGAGCAGTGTATCTTTTTTAAAATAGCGGTTTGAATATTTTTTTTTTCAATAGCTTTTGGCTCAGTTGGTTCACCCTAGTCATCTTTTTTCCTTTCTTTTTCCTTTTTTTTGGTTTGACGTTCCTACCCGGGTGTCATTTGCCTAAGTCTTCAGTCTGTAATTCACACTAATTTGCGGCACGGAGGATGTCTTTGGTCATGTCTCTGTACCAGCACAGGGACATCTATCTAGTAAATACGCTCTTTAATGTGAAGTTATTTCTTCTGTGACCTCTTCAAAAATCTTAGTTATTCAACTTCCATTTTCCTGTTCCTCTTCCCACCGATTTGTATGGATTAACTGAAGAAGAGTTGGCTATTATGTGCAAAAAGTTTACTTTCTGAAGGGAACAGAAAATTATTCCTTTTAAAGAAAAATGGACGTCATCTTTTTTTTTTTTCTGTTAAATCAGGTTGTTGGGAAAAACAAGGTCATCCTGTGGGGTAGGAGAGGGTATGGAGGTAACTGCCAGACCGAGCAGGCTCCTGCTGGGCACCTCATGTGTCACCTGCTCCGAAAGGACTTTCTGAACTCCAAGGATGGCAGGAGAGGCAAAGCCCTTGAGAAGAAAGCTCGGTACTTATTGCGTGCAAATGCAGAGGATTGCAAAGCCAGCAGTTGTATACAGCTCCATCCAGACCGTTACTGTGCCTCCTAACTAGGGAAGCCACAACTCAGAAAATCTCTTTTTGGTGCCCACCTACACAAATCGTTTCTTGAGGGACCTTGGACAAGCCGCTGCTCCCTGTCGTTTCCCCATGTAAAAACCTGATGTCCTTTGAGAAGTGTAAGATGCTACTTATTTTGTGAGTATGGATGCTGTTATCGTTCTCCACTTGATAAAACGATAAAAGAACTTGGTCGTTTTCTTTTGCAGACAGTAGCTGTCTGAGGTGCCCTAAGGTGTGATCTTTGAGCCCTAGGCTGGAGCTGGAGGCTGCCCTGGTGTGAAGCATTATCGCAAATGCTGCTGGAGCGCTGTCGAGGCCAAGCTCGTGTGTCGCAGGAAGGTTAGGAGAAGCATCTGAAAGATGCATTCAGGGAATAATTATGAAGATAGTGGGAACCGGGCGAGAGCAGAGTCATGGAAACCACCGACGGATGATATTTCAAGGGGAGGAGCATGGCTGACAGTGCTGGAAATCGTTGGCAAGATCTGTGGGCTAGAAATAGCTTCCACATTTGCTTCTCAGTAAACACGAGAGATTTTAATGATTTCCCCGCCATCTTTCCTCCTCCTCTGCTGTACAAGTAGCTTATCACAAACCTTTTTTCTTTTTTTTTTTTTTTTTTGCCTTCTGATTTCCTATTACTAGTGTCAGTGGAAAAGGAGTGAAAAGAAAAACTACCCTGTTGGTTAAAGGGTTAAAGCGAAACTCTTCCACACCAATTTTTGTCTTCTGGAGTAATGATTCCTTCTGCAGATGCTGTGCCACAGCGCCCGCGGTACCCTGCAGCATCGTTTTGGGCGCGTTCTCTTAAAAAAAACCCCACAGCATGCTTGGATAATTCACAGCTTTAAGCAGTCCCTGTCCTGGAGGCCATCAGTTAATGCTTAATGGGGACATCTTGGCCTTGCTTATGTCCTTTTCTAAGATTTCAGTGGATAAATAGAAGCGTTTCTAAGGTGAGCGTTAGGTGCGTGGATTGCCTGTTGAGTTTTGTTTGCCAAACAAGCTGGGACTTTCCCTTTGGGTACTGGAGGTGCCGCTGAGGAAGGTAAGTATTTCTCCATGAATATCTAGTATGGATCCATTGCATAAAATCAAGGGCGAAGGTAGATGTTGCGGGGTGATGGGTACGTCTGTGCTGGGGATGGAGGACCTTCACGTCACCTTGAAGAGAGCACAAGCTGTGGCAAACAGACTGTCTTGTATAGGAGCTGTAATATTTACGGGTAAATGTCTTCATTCCATTGAGGACCTCGATTTGTAAAATCATGTAAAATGGCCGTGACCTCTCAGTTAATGATACGGGGTTTTTTTGTTTGTTATAATCCATATTTATAAATGAATTTGGCAGGTGGAGCTGGAACAGACAGCCTTGCCTGCGGTATGTTTTCATGCAACGTTGTCACAGACATCTGAGATGATTGCATCTGTTAAATAATGCTGCTTTTATTAAAAAAAAAAAAAAAAGAAAGCAATTTGGCCTTTTTTTTTTCCCTGAAAAAAAGGCAAAATGAAATTAAATAGTTTGCTTAGAAATACGTATCTTAAAGCCAAGATTTTTGCAAATGAAATTAATATATCAAATTACTTAGGAAGCGAAACGTGTTTCATATCAGTATGTCTGTATGATAATGTGAACGCATGAAATGCTTTCCTAGATGGATATGTTGATTTGCCTGCGCCTTGCTCTGGTGTTTCCAGTGGAAGAGCTCTTCATATCGACTGACAAATATGAAGAGATTTAGCATTTTCCCAGTGAGGGCTTTTGAATTTTGTTTTATTTCTTAAACTTACAACTAAAACCATAAAAAAACCATCTTCTAAAGCAAAAACATCAATGGTTTTGACATGGGTGGTGTGGAGAATGTATGGGAGTAAGATTAGAACTAGCCATTCCATTCATCCCTCACAGAATCACAGAATCATTAAGGTTGGAAAAGACCTCTAGGATCATCTAGTCCAACCGTCAACTCAACACCTCCATGCCTGCTAAACCATGTCCCGAAGTGCCCCATCTACACGTTTTTTGAACTCCTCCAGGGATGGTGACTCCACCACCTCTCTGGGCAGCCTGTTCCGACGCTTGACAAACCCTTCAGTAAAGAAATTTTTCCTAATATCTAATCCAAACCTCTCCTGATGCAACTTGAGGTCATTTACTCTCGGCCTAGTCCCTTGAAGGACTTGGGGCTGACTCTGCTTTGTGGGTGCTGGTTGTCGCTCAGCCTTGGGACAGTGATGGGAAGCCTGTGAAGCTGCCTTGCTGTCCATGAAAGGCTTTATTTAGCACCGCATTACAAGCACAAGCCATATCTGTAAAATAAAATCATCCTGGGAGCATGTTTATGCAAACCATATGGGACTGGTATACTAACGGGTTACTACTGCTCAATGTCGACAGGGATAAGTCACTATTTTTTCTCTTTTCTGGCGGTGGTCTTTTTTGGGGGAGCGCAATGGGGGGATGTTGCTTAGTGGGTTTGTTTTTTCTTTTTTTTCCAGAGGCATTTCTGTAATACCTTCTATTGACAAAACCATTTTTTTGTGTTAGACTTGACTTTTAGCGGAGCCAGTTCAGATCTTTTTTGTATCTACCGTTGCGTTTATTCTGAGTCCTCTATTTAAGAGCCTTCACGTCCTGACGGATTAGTCGCTTTACAGGGTGTCACGGTTTTGCTGCTCCCCAGCTATCCGTCAGGAGTTACGAACTGTGTCCCGAAACCCCACGGGCTCAGCACCACTGGAACCATGACCGGGTTAGCGCAGGGGATGTCCAGGTTCCTCTGTTTCCCGGTGAGCTTCTAGCCATTCCCAGTGGAAAGCCTAGAGAGGTATGGTTTGGCGAACTCCTGAAAACAGAAAATATTCCAAGGAAGTCATCTGAGAGAGATCACACCCCATCCCTATGGTTTTACGCAACCGAAATACTCACTGAGATTAGCGGGAGCCTTGTTTCTATCAGACCTGCAAGGTTTGAGTCTTTATCTTCGAAAGAGGGGGACGAAAACTCTGAGCAGCTTATACATGTGCGTGATAAGGGCATCTTTGTGAGGGGCTCTTGGATAAAAGCTCTTTTTCAGAGGAAACCACTATCTAGCGTAGTCTCTTTTCCCTTTTTCCTGCCTTTCTGTTTTCCCGTCCCCCTTCACGCAGCATCCTCTTTGCATTTGCCTTTGGCCCTGCAAAGTTCGTCGTCAAAGCCGAACTGATATTTATTCAGCGTTTGTAGTTAAGTCTGCTTTGTGTCTTTGTTGTGCCACATTATCTTCAAATGCATCATTGAATCCGGTGTTGAATGTCTTTTTGGCTGTATATCTTTTTTTATGCGGGGCAGCAGACTGTTAACTTTGCTTCATCTGCATTCAAAACAAAACGAGGAGGAAGAAGGAACAGTTCAGGCGAGGAGAGAAGGATTAGCAAGCAGGGCAGGGCCAAACGCTGAGGCTCGTACTTTGCTCATCCCTGCCCATCAGTCCTGCCACTCTAATAATATTTCACCGGACTGCTTCTCTCGGGTCCATGGTGTCGATCGACTGGTAAATCAAAAAGAACGGGTCCTAAATGTTCTGGTTAAGGAGAGAAGAGACATCCCTACCTTATTCCCCCAGGGTTTAAGGATGATGAAGCGTCTTCCTTGTCGTTAGCGTGCTGATGGGGGAAAGGGAAGATTTGGGTTTCTTCTTGCCGCCTTTCACGTCAGGGAGAGAAAAGGGGAATTACGCCCTGCATGTGGACCTCTGCTGAGCTCCGCTTGCTTCAGCGGGTGGGAGGGTGCTGTTAAATAACTGGATCGTGTCGGGAGAAGCAAGGATTTGTTGTAGAGCATGTCTGGAGAAGCAAGGATTTGTTGTAGAGCATGTCTGGAGAAGCAAGAATTTGTTGTAGAGCATGTCTGGAGAAGCAAGGATTGCTTGTAGAGCATGTCTGGAGAAGCAAGAATACAAATTGCCTAGGTGAATGGATATTTTGAACTTCTGATTTAGACTTAATAGTCTTGTCCTTAGGGTATTGGATGTAGAAAAGTTGGGAGGGGTACTACAGATTTTTTTTCCCTTATACAACAGCATTTTGTCCTTTCACTCTTAATACAAGTGATTGCCATGATATCTGGGCATATAAAAACAAAGCTTTATACTATCTGGATGTCAAAAACAATACCTGAAAAGTTCATAAAGAAACCCTTTTTTTTTAATGCTTCATCTTTGGTTCAAGAGCCTCAGCCTTTTATAAGAAAGTGAAACCTAATTAGCAAGTGCTTAACCTTTAAAAAAAAAATAATTACTTTTTTCTAAAATCATAATTATAAGGTCATATTAATTATTTGTGGATTTATTAGACCTGAAAAAAATACTTCTGCAATAACAAAGATGCAGAAAAATTGTTTTCTTAAGAGAGTTTTCTCACTTTTTTTTTTTTTTTTAAAAAAAAGTTGAGCCTAGCAGAGCTGAGTGCTTTGCAGATCTTTTTCTCCGGTGTGCTTCACGCCTTGGAAAGGGCCCTTATTTTTATGTTTCGTGATAGAAAAATTCATCACTGCTTTAGCAGTAGACGCGCACGCGTGTATAACCGCGTGCTTCTTGACACACCGGTGTGGCTGTCCTGCTTTTGTTAGTTCTGTGCTATCGCTGTTGTTGCAGTGATTTGTTTGGTATTTGTGGCTGTTGTTGCGTTATAACAAAAGAGAGAAAAATGCGTTTTAGCCTCCAGGTTTCTCGAGAGAGGAAAAAAATAAGGAAGTTTTCAGAAGTCTCAGATTTTTCTTCAACAAGGAGCTGCTGGAAATACAATTTGAATTAGCAAGTTGACCAAAAGAAATTTCATCGGTACCACGTTCATCGGCCAGGATTTTGCAATAGTTTTCTTTATATATATCGTAAGTACCAGGTGACCTTTTCGAATAGCGCGCTGGAACTCTGCAGCATGTGCTGCTATTGAAAGGACCGCAGGGAAGCGTCAGTCCTTTTATTTTATTAACACAAATAATATTAACAAAAGCTGCGTTCGGATGGGAAGGGCTGCTCTACCAGGTTCATGCGGTGGCCCCTTGTGCCGCGTTGCTGTAAGGGCAAGCGGAGGCTTCTCTTTCCATGCCTGCCTACCAGCTTTTGCTCCAGGTTTCCTCGAGGTCCCGTGAGATATTTGCCCACATCCCAAATAATTCTGGATGTTACAGATGATGCTTGATTGTGTCCTGGTTTCAGCGGGGATAGAGTTAATTGTCTTTATAGTGGCTGGTATGGGGCTATGTTTTGGATTTGTGCTGAAAACAGCGTTGATAACACAGAGATGTTTGAGTTGTTGCTGCACCGGTCAAGGACTTTTCAGCTTCCCCTGCTCTGCCGGGTGCAGAAGAAGCTGGGAGGGGGCACAGCCAGGACAGTTGATCCAAACTGCCCAAAGGGCTATTCCATACCATATGGCCTCATGCTCAGTATAGAAAGCTGGGGAAGAAGAAAGAAGGGGGGACGTTCGGAGCGATGGCGTTTGTCTTCCCAAGTCCCCATTGTGCGTGCTGGAGCCCTGCTTTCCTGGAGATGGCTGAGCCCCTGCCTGCCCGTGGGAAGGAGTGAAGGAATTCCTTGCTTTGCTTTGCTTGTGTGCGCGGCTTTTGCTTTCCCTATTAAACTGTCTTTATCTCTACCCTCGAGTTTTCTCACTTTTACCCTTCCGATTCTCTCCCCCATCCCAGCGTGGGGGAGTGAGCGAGCGGCTGGGTGGGCTTAGTTGCCGACTGGGGCTAAACCACAACAGATTGCCTGCGTTTAGATATGTGATTCCCACCTTTATTCATCTGCAGAATTTTCTCCAAAATGATGCTCGTTGCATTGGCTCTCATTCACCTGCCGACGCAGCAACATGTGCCCTGCCTGCGTGGGTCAACCGCCCGCCCAGGGTTGCAGTTTGAACGCTTCGACCTGGACAATAGCAAATTCACGATAGCTTCAAGGGAAGCAGATATAGAGACCCGTATTTCCCTGCTCGGCTCTTCCCCTTGATCTGGAAATAGTAGAGAGCGAGTTGCAGGTAGCAAGTTGGGCACTGCACCGCGGCTGGGGTACGGGTGCTGGTGTGCAGGCGTTGAGCTCGGTGAAAAGGGATGTATATTTATAGCCAGCACACCCCGTCCCATCCAGAAGGCCAGCATTAATTTCTACAATATCCTCGCTCCATCTAAAGGAGCGTCACATATAAGCGGACTGAACGCAGCTCACGTTCAACTAGGGTTATTAGCTAGCGTACGTGGTTTATATTCATCTAAATAAAGCTGTGGCATGCTGTTAAGCCTCCGTACAAACCATGTATCCAGGCCAAACAGAAATGGTGTGTAGCTAAAAAAACCACCAAGCTTCTGCTGCAAGTTGACAATCCCAGGTAGATGGCAACTTAAAATATGCAATAAATCAAGTGCTAGTATCTTAAGCTTTGAAGTAGCTCTCTGTCTCGCTCACTTCGTAGAGAGAAGAGGTCTAAATATTGCAGCCGTTTTCCTAGAGCAAGTACCGAAAATGCCGTTTGCTCCCGAGACAGCCCGGCCAGGCTGCCAGGTTGATCTTTTTTTCTCCTTTTTTTTTTTTTTTTTTCTTCTTTTGTCCTC
Organism: Mycteria americana; assembly: GCF_035582795.1. Lineage (NCBI taxonomy): Eukaryota > Metazoa > Chordata > Aves > Ciconiiformes > Ciconiidae > Mycteria > Mycteria americana. Next base: position 795,982 of record NW_027445437.1, read on the forward strand.
TTGACCAGCCTAGAGTTTTAAGTTTTTAATTTGTGTTACAGCCCATAAAGTGCAAAGCATTTCTAAGGATGAAGAATGCGGTAGCTTGCTGCACGGGGACGTGTTCAGAGCAATAGGGGGAGTTGCGCTTGGCCTTGGTTTACATGTGATTTAGGTACAGAGTTAGGGTTTCAGGCGTTTAACGTGTTGGTCGTACGTGGGCAGTTTTATGGGAAACCTGAAATATCAGCAAAAGGCATGCGAATGTGCATGTCGACACTAACCTGCAGCAACGCCCGTGTTTTTCCGATATTAGGTAGTAACGTTTCGATTAATTCGAGTTGAGTAACTCTGTTTTACAGCTGCCGAATTTGTTTGAATGTAGCACTGTCTAAAACCTTACTGAATCAAATGCTTAAAATCAATGAAAAAGTGACAAGATCAGTCGTCCTTTGTAACAGAAATGTCAAAGAGTGACCCAAGGACAAAAAAAGTTTAGAAGACGTGCACTAATAGGCAGTTTGTTAACATAAACGCTTCAGTCCGCTTCTGAACCAAATACCTTGGCTTTTCCAGCACTCGGGTTCAAAGGTCCATCTTGACTGTCAAGATTTTATGCTAACGAAGAAACACATATCAACATGATGCGAATTCTTGCTCGTCAGATTCCCATTTGAGTCCGAGACAGATCGAGGAGAGATTCCAGGCTCTTGAGTCTTCCTTTGTTGAATCTTTTTCTCCTCTTAATCTTTGAATCTCAACACTGGCAGTTATCGCTTTGTCATTCTCGCGACTGAAAAAACAGATGAGCGTCGCTTCTGGATTTGAAAGTCAAAATACTTTTCAGGCTGGGTGGGGGGAGATGCCGGGAGAGGTTTGGGTACCCTGCGGAGACCGGCGGAGAGTGAAACCACCACCTTGATTACAAGCCCTCTTTTCCCTGGTTTGTCGTTTTGGAGCATCCCAGCTGGAAATCAGGTTTCCCATCCCAGCTGGAAATCAGGTTTCCCATCCCAGCTGGAAATCAGGTTTCCAAATTGGCAGCTCTCATTAGCTGCTGGCGCTGTTAGTTCTTTGGAGTTTGATTTTTTGGGCTTTTTACCCTTTTCAATATTTGCCGGGGGAAAATCTGGTGAAAAATGAACTATCATCCAAAAGCGTCGAGGGGAAACAAAATTCCGAACGAGACCTGCAAGTACTAATTTACATCTCAAGTAAGCAGGACACACCGGCATCTGAACCGTCTCTCATTCTCCATGCAAATCTGCATTAGAAAGGGGTTTAGAATGAAACCCTCGTTTTCCAGATGCTCAGGAAGCGATAAACAGCACCGTGAATATTTCCATAGGCTCTTCCGTGCTTTAAAGCGCGATGCTGTCAACGGGCGTAACGCACGGTGGTACGCCGTAGGTCTGCGTGTTGGTAAAATTTAGTATTTTGGTGCTTCCTTTGTAGGATTTTTGCCTGGGACAAATGGAATCGATACCTATGGGTGTCTTGACTTTTCTTTCTCAGCTTGGCAGTGAATCCTCTAGCGTTTTGGTGTAGGGAACTTTTGCAACTCCTCTGTTTCTTCGTGACCGCTTCTATAAACGTGCCGTCATCTCCGTGTCATGGAGGGAGGTAGGCAGGGTTTGTCGGTGTGAGGGTTTTTCCCTGGTTGTACGATGGGTGGAGGTTTATTCTGAGTTGTCATTGTTGGGTTTGTTAGAGGTGGGTGGGTAGTTAAGACTGCACTGTCAGCAATAAGCCCTTCAAGAGCACATCCCATATCGTTATTAGAAATTTGAGTGTGACTCGTACCTTTTAAGTACGCTAACTCAGCAGGACACATCTGAACTTCGGAATATTGTGGAATTTACGGAAGAGGGAAGAAGAAAATTAGGGAATACCCAGCACAACTTCTTGTCAATGCGGGTTTGCGGACGCTTAACCGAAAACTTAATTTGCCAAAGATTAGCTGTCGATCTTGGCTGGTGAAAAGGCTTTGAGAGTTTCTACGCTGCCCAGTTGAAGCACACAAACCACAGGGTGTTGTATTGCATCTTCTGAAAGTAAAAGAAAGGGCAATTAATACAAATAATTGTTGGGGTGGGAGGCGCATAAACGTGTTTGGGCATGTGGGTGTGTGCGTGGAGCCAGCTGGGGTTCTGCCTGTTATATATATTGGGTCATGCATAGTCTTTCCAGAGCCTGCTTTACCGGGAAAGTTCAGAGCAATGACACGACTGCGTAATACACAGAACGCTATTGAAAATATAGATTTCAAATGTTCTGAAAGGAATCTTATTGCAGCATCTGTAGTTGGTTTTATTAAAAGCAGTTTAAATTCCCCTGCCTGGAGCAGTTTGGAATTACAGAGATGGGCTGCAGAAATTTACATTTTAATTGAGGCAGAAGACAAAATAGGGCACGGCGCAGCATTCACATGTTATGAGAAAGAATAAATAAGATATGTATCAGCTGGGAGAAAAGAAGCGACTGGTCGTTTTTCACTGCCTCCTGTGCTATATATTTTCTAACAGTGCAACGAGCAATACTGGGCTTGTTTTGTTTGCTCCTTATCAAATTGCAGCAACTAAAGCTACCCCTATTGAGCGAGTTGTTTATTTAGAACACATCGTAAGGCGCTAAGCATTCTTTCGAAAAACACCACCAGGGACCCAGCAAAAGGTAAAAGCTTGTCTATGTGGTCTGTCCACCGATTCCTTTGAAAGCAGGAGGTTAAGAGTAGCTTCTTGTATGGTTTGCGCAGTCTGGGCAATGACCTGTAATTTTTGAGGTCTGGTTTTTAAAATGTTCATTCTACAAAAAGCTGCTCTGATGCTAATGGGAGCCGGTGCCTGGGTAAGTACAGTTGGATTTATGTTGGACTTGTTTTGGATCCTGAGGATGTTTTTTATAGTAGCTGGAGAAGAAACCGTACTGTTCCCACTGATGACTTTTTTTCAAAAAAACCCCTCCACTGAAGATTCATTATGTTTAACGTTACTGCTAGCATGATAGTAGGGCCCAGAAATGTTACCTGAGAGTAATGGCCTATTATAGTCTATACGATATGTATGTGAAAAATAACCAGACGCAGTCGAAAGGGTTTGTCGCTCAGACTGAGCAGGTAAAAGCTAGGGAAAAAACCGTGGGCTTTGGGTAGATGTGCCAGAACCCAGCTCTCCTGACCCCGCTGCAGCGGCTTTCCCTTGAGCAGGAAAGTTTTCCCTCGACTCGCGCTATTATTTTGACTCAATCGAGAAAGCGTTATTGCTTGGAGGTTCTTTTTAAAAAGATCTTAAGGCGTTCTTTTTATTGGTTTCGGCTGTCCGGATAGTAAGTCGCATCAGCTGCTTGGATTTTAGCATTAAAGCATAAACTTAGTGGACCTACTGTGGTTTTGTATAATCCGGGCAAAGCGTCCCGCGTTTGGTGGACCCCTTAGGGCACTCTCATAATAGTAACCTCTGCAGAGAAGCAGAGGACATACTAGTCGAACAGGCAATGTCCAGGGTTTTATTTCTTGCTGTCCGGAGAAGAATAAAAGGCGGTGAAACACTTCCAAAAAGCCCTCCAAGTTGTCCCCTTCTCCAAACAAGAAAGCAATTTCTACCCATTGGTGGTCTTGTGGCTTTTGACCCCCTGGAAGCTTCTCTGCAGGCCTCATTAGCAGGACAGCACAAGCCATGGGGCAAATGGGTATGAACTGCGGATGAACGACCCGTCTCCGCTTCCAGCTGTTTGGCTGCAACGCTCTTAATTCTTCATTGGCAAAGCTGGGACTGTAGGAGGTCCAGTCGGTTATAATTTCATTCTATCATTAAGGGAAGAGAAAATGAGGATCCAAAAGTGACTCCTGTTGCTTTCGGTTGGATGACTGCTTTCTCTTTCCTACTGCCGTGGTTTAACCCCAGCCGGCAACTAAGCACCGCACAGCCGGTGGGATGGGGGAGAGAATTGGAAAAGCACAAGTAAGAAAACTTGTGGGCTGAGATCAGAAGAGTTTAATAATTGAAATAAAATAATAATAATAAAAAATTGTAATGAAAAGGGAAACAACGAGAGAGAGAGAGGAACAAAACCCAGGGAAAGAAAACAAAACCAAAAAAACCAAGTGATGCAACCGCTCACCACCCATCGACTGATGCCCAGCCCATCCCCGAGCAGCGATCGCTCCCCCTGGCCAACTCCCCCAGTTTCTATACTGGGCATGAGGCCATATGGTATGGAATAGCCCTCTGGCCAGTTTGGATCAACTGTCCTGGCTGTGCCCCCTCCCAGCTTCTTGTGCGCCCGGCAGAGCATGGGAAGCTGAGAAGTCCTTGACCAGTGTAAGCACGGCTTAGCAACAACTAAATCAATCAGCGTTTTATCAACATTATTCTCATCCTAAATCCGAAACACAGCACTATACCAGCTACTAAGGAGAAAATTAACTCCATCCCAGCCGAAACCAGGACACCTACAAAAACAGTTGGAGGTCCACTCCTGTCCACCAGCGTGGGAATAAAGACGAACTTGTGAGACTGGAGAGCCTTCCAGCTCTGGTCCGTGCCGCGTGCCGTGCGGGAGAATGGAAGGCGTAAGCAGGGTCTGCCGTTAACGCGTTCCCGAGTTTCTAAATTGCAGGCGGCTTCTCAGGCTGAACCAGAGAATTATCTGGACGCCCTGGAGGAACCAACGCAAGGGTCAGCAGCGCATGGCGTGGATCAGCTCCTCTTTCCCCGGAGGAGGAGGGAAGCGTGCACGCAGGACTACGTTGTCACTATGGATGAAACTGCGAATGTGTTGAAGGTTGGTCCCCTGCCATATGGATACGCGGCACAGCTTGTGCGTTTTCTGGGCTGCTCTTGAGAAGGAGATGAACAGATGAAGGCTCGAGAAGCTGGCAAATAACTTCCACCATGTGTGTATTCCTTATGGCTGCCCTAGAAACGAGTAGATGTTACTCTTTCGCATCAGTGGGAGTGCTATATTAAAAAAAAAAAAAAAAAGGCAATCCCAGAGATTTTTCTTCTAAACCACCACATAGATTATTCCTCCCTCTTCCAAAAAAGGGGGAAAAAAAAAAATCATGTCCTACATATTTGTCTTGAAAGGATTATGTCTTTGTGATTTAAAAAAATAACAACTTTCCTACTTTTAAACCCCTGAGTTCTGACCTTCATTGTCTTTGATCTAAACAGCTAATCCAGTGGGAATTTAATTTTGATGTGGTTTCACAATTTGGCTTCCTGCTGATTTTTAAGCGGTTAGTGTGAAACACGACCAAATCTCCGGCAGTACGAAGCTGATTAACATCATCCGAACATGCTTTTTCCTCCAGTTAAGCCCAAAGGCAGCGGCCAAATCCAAAGGCAATTGTCCAAACCACTTACCTAGGTCATTGCTTGGGCTGCGTTATTCTCGCCTTTGTTTAATTACAATGGGTTATCTCCATTTTTCAAATTAAATTACCTCCAGCGTTCTGCCGGACGATGTCTCCCTCTGCATTGTTGGTCCTCCAAATACCCTACTTTGTCCCTTTGTTGCCATAAAGGTGCCAGGGCATGGAGTTAATTCGTATAATTCTTCTCTTTCTTGCATACATTTCAAAACACTTCCAGCCTCTGTGACTTCAGCTCCCACTTGCAAAAGTATTTCCTTTGGGGAAATTGGAAAAAGAAACTTGGTGTCACAGCGAGCTCAGTTCCTTGAATAACTTCCATCTTTTATCGCGACGTTTATTGTTTTGTATTTCCCTTTATTCTCACCTCACCTTTCTCTGCTTTACAAATTAGCCCTCCTTTGGGTTAGGAGAAACGGGGTATGAAACCATGCTAACAAAGAGGTGAGGCAGCCTGAATTTGGGTTTGCACCTTGTTTTAAGCTGTATTGGTATTTATCATTCAGTCGCTGGTGCGCGTGTGGTAAGTTCTTTTCCTTTTGGAATAAAACAAGGCGAGAAGATTTCAAAGCACTGATTTTCAGTGCTTTGCCTTTTTTCTTTCTTTTAATTTTAAGTGATCTAGTGGTTCCCTTTCGGCCTCACGTTTCTTGCAAGACTTCTATTCTTCTTTTGCTTCTTTGCTGGCTTCTTTGCACTTACGCGGCATGGTTAGTTTTATCTAATGACTATTTAGAATCCTGTCTAAGTGGCCAGATAATCTGGTCCTGCTGTAAGTAATACCAGGATCTTCTCTGGGGCCAAATGCGCCTTTAAAAGATACCACCTCTTACTTTGTCGTTGCTTTAAATCTTCTATTTGTTATTTTCCTTTACCGTGAAAGATTTGTCCGAAGATCACAGTATAAGGGAAAGATTTGTTAATACATTGAATTAAATTATTATGTGTCCCCAAGGATAGGTGTCTCTTCTCATCTGGCTTGATAAGGAAAGATTAAAAATAAATGTTTCTAGAGCCAAACGTAACTGTTTGGTGATCTGTACTAGGGAGCACAGAAGTTAACACAAAGCAAAAGCATGAGACTGGATGGAGCAGATAAAGGTATGATGGCTGTAGTCTAGTTTTTCCATCCTTTAAGTGATTCTCTTCCTTCCTTTTGAGAGATTGCCTATTGAGTCTGAAAAATGGGGAATTCCTTGATCAAATGTGCGGGAAAAGTTTTTGAAAACTTCTGAAGTAGCTTCAGTTTTCAGGTTAAAAGGAGACGAGCACCACGATGACAACATTTGGACAATAGCTGACAGTTTACAGCCTGATGCTCTATCAACCTGATGGACCGTGTTGTCCGAGCAGGTGGAGACCGGAGGTTTCTTCACTTCCATGGCGGACACGGGCTATGCAGTTAGCTTGCGTCTCGTCGTGGTGGTCTGCTGTCGGGGACCGTAGAGTTGCCTTGGCCCTTGGGATGCAACCCAGGTAGAGTTGCCTTAGCCTTTGGGCCACAACCCAGATCTCCACTGGGAATAAATCAAACAACTTCTGCTGATGGGTGCAAGGTGAAACGAATCCGGGAGCCGATTTTTGGGATGGTAGCAGTCCTCGTACTCCTGTAGATAGGGACGTTGGAGTTACGCCTGATCTCTCTTCATGGGACAGCAAAGAAAATGGGTGTTTACAGTCTAGTTTGTATACCTCAAATGACAAATTACGGTCTAGTTCAGCATCTTGATCAATGATGGCCCAGCAATTGCTGGTTAGAGCAATCAGCGTCTGGCTTATGTACGACACGGCTTCAAGTTGAAATTCTGCCTATGATGTGTTGCCAGGGCTTATCTAGCTTTTAACGTACGAGATGAAAACCTATTGCTGCCTCATTCTAGGAATTTACAGGAAAATCGATGGGAATTTTTGAGCCGTCTTGCCTGTTCATTTTCTAAATATGCATCTAGGTTCTTACAAACACTACAGAAGAGCAAAGTATCCAGAAAGAAAATTGTTCAGTGTCTGTGGGGGATTTTACTCGCATGAAAACGACTCCTTTCAAAATGACTGCTGTGCTGTATGAATTTCTGACAGGTACTTGGGACGTTCCAGCTGAGGGGACGTTACGTCCCTTCGTGTTGAGACCTAATACCGACACAAGGATTCTTATGACTTATGTTGGCTAATACACCCAAGAGGAGGGTATTTGTCTTTGCAAGCTCTTCGATATTGCAAGATGAGCTTTTGGGTCTGACTCGAGCTGCAGTTATTCCTGAATGTTCAGAATAGCATTTCTCCAATATTCCTAGCATTTTGTTTGCTTTTTTTTTTCTCCCCCCCCTGCTTTCAAGACTAATGCTCTCCACAAACATGCTCAAATTTTAGAGAAAGCTAAAAACAAGGGTATATGTTTTCTTTTAAAAGCACATCCTGGACGCTGGATTTGAGCTTTTAACAGCCTTTTGGTTTTGAGTTGATGTTGTTATTGTTGGTTTGATTTTTTTTCCCCTGATGTTTTATTTTCCTTCCAGGGAATAGCTGTAGCACACCACTGAAGGAAAAGATAATATGGATGGTTTGGGGTTTTTTTTTTTTTTTTTCCCGTCAGTGTATCTTTCCTGCAAGCTCATGTTTGCTAGAATTACTGAAGAATAAAATGTTTGGTCTGTACCACGCTGCTTACCTTAAACTTTATCCGTCAACGTATTTTACTCCACTTACAGAATGATTTTATCAGGATGTTGCAAGCTAACCCTGCAGCTCAGGGTTTAGTATCCTTTCCTTATTCTTTTGTATCGGAATTTAGTTGTCATATGCCATTTTCTAGTTAAAGCTGTAGACATCCTCATAGAAAGCAGAGCCTAAATCATTCCGGAATTCAGACGTGTCAGTAGCTTTTATGCGTTCGGAGTGCTGCAGAGCCGCGCGTTAAATGACAGCGAGTACCAGCTACTCCGCTCTTCTGACAGCGCCTTGAGTCTTTCCAAGGGAAAAGCACATTTCCCTCGTAAGCAGAAGTCCTGAGTGCTGACGTGAGCCCCAGCTGCTCCGGAGGACTCGATAGCTTCTCCTCTGTCGGGGTTTGATCTCACGGATAATTTGTAGGGACCTCCTGTTTGATAACAGGTAGGGGAATGAGTTTTGAGGTGCAGCCTGGGCTGGCAGCGTAGGCAGCTCTACGGGAGGTTGTGTTGGGACCGGGGGTGAGCAGACACCCAAGGTTCCTGGCGTTTTCCTGCGTAGGAGGAGGTCACTTTGGCCCTGCGCTCGCCCGATTTCTGTTCCAGCCACCTGAAGCCCAGGAAGAGAAAAGGGAGTAATGCGCAACAGTTCATGCAGTTACTGAAAAGCAGAAACAACTCTGTTATAAAATATTTCCTTGTTGCCTGTGTGTCTGGATGTGGTGAGCTTTGTTAGCACGGCAGTTGATTCTCTGTCCTGTCAAAAACTTAGGCTCGGTTTTATCCTCCGCGTATTCCTGTGCATACCTGGAGAGTTTTGCTCGTGTATGTGCAAAAATAATTTCTGTTCATCTATGATCTGAAAAAAAAAAAAACAAACCAAAAACCCCAAACCAAACCCTACTTGTAATTTATTTAAACCATTTTTTTTTTCCAAAATTTGGCCTTGGTAGCTCTTACTGCAAGCTTTCTGTTTCTCTTATCTCCCTGAAGGCTGCAAATGATGCTTTTAAGTTTCCCGACCTTTCCATTCAGGTGTAGTTCTCTTGTTCTAACACATGAAAGGTGAAAAAATGTCGCAAAAAACCCACCCAAAAACCTGCCTGCCAACAGGACGAGCTAAGCCTCTGCCTTATTTTCTTTTGCATCATTTGTTGACTTTTCCTTTGAGGCCATATCAGGGATTTATTGAAGAAATGATCATATAAAAGGTCGAAGCTGCTGCTATTTTCTAGCTGCTGTATTTTGTTTTCACACGGTTTTGTCAGAGTATGGGTAGTATATAAAGGAGTAGACTATGGAGGAGTATGTTTTAAGGCTAAACAGAAGTGAAGACTAACATTCAGCACCCAACTGTGTCAAGCAAGTGCTGTATTTTAGGCTGGGTTTAGCATATTCTCACTCACGGTGCGTGCTTCCTATAGCTTGTACTATAATATGTTTTCCAATAGGCTACTGGTAACCAATGCCTCTGTTTTAGAGAGGAAAAATATCCATTGAAACTCTTCTGGATATTTTGTAATATTCTGTTCAGTTTTCGCTCTTTTTTTTTTTTTTTTTAATTGAATTAAACGTTCTACAGAGAAAGAATAAAAGGTTCTTTTGGATGTCACAGTGATCTGGATAGATGGAAAACAGCTATCATCAGTTAGAATTCAAGTCAATCTCAATGGGTTTCTTTTTTTCCCTTTAGAATAAATAATTATGATCTCTTAAAAAATAAAACAAGAAATTGTGAACCTTTTACAGGTAAATGAAACTTTTGGGTCTTCATGTCCTGAGAATTCCCTGTTGCTTTGAATGGGAGCCACTCCAAATCTTGAGTTAGAGTCTAATCCAAACAGACTTAGATGTTCTTCTGCTAAAAACCAGCTTTTAGGGCTCTTAGCTGAATCTTACTGGTGTTAAACATTTTCTTTCAAATATAGCCATGATTTTTGCTCGTTTTACAGAGCTGAGAGATTGACCCGTGCTTTTTTGGAGATAACTGGTTCCTTCCCAGTTGAAAGCAGAAGGTTGAAAGAAGCGTACATTGTGTTCAGAGTGTAAGCTTTAACTGTATTAACAAAAGTTTTACCCTCAAGTAAACGTAAATTAATTATCTCTTGTTCTGCTAGTTCCTAGTTGAGGAATTGGTGCTCTAGTGCATTTTGCCATTGTCATGACGATGTAGGGTGTTCCGCTAAATAGTGATTGACAGCTCTGCAACACAGTAAGAAAGTCTTAGATCATGCTTCATCATGTTTGAGGAAAAGACGATGTATTTTTCTTATATGGGCTTACAAATTTAGGGCCACAGTCAGTTGTTTACTTTGGATGCTCAACTTGGAGATTGGACTGCTTGAACCAGGGATTCCTGCTGTGCCCTGGGCTGCTGTGATGCATTTTACCGTACAAATATTCCGATCTTTTGGCTCTAACATACAAGTGAGACACATACAGGAGATGGAATTGAAAGACGGCTGTAAATATATTCATAGAATCATGGAATCGTATAGGTTGGAAAAGACCTTTAAGATCATTGAGTCCAACCATAAACCTAACACTGCCAAGCCCACCACTACACCATGTCCCTAAGCACCTCAGCCAAACGTCCTTTAAATACCTCCAGGGATGGGGACTCCACCACTGCCCTGGGCAGCCTCTTCCAGTGCTGGACAACCCTTTCCGTGAAGTAAAATTCCCCAATATCCAGTCTAAACCTCCCCTGGCGCAACTGGAGGCCATTTCCTCTCGTCCTATGGCTTGTGACCTGGGAGAAGAGACCGACCCCACCTCTCGACAGCCTCCTTTCAGGCAGTTGTAGAGAGCGAGGAGGTCTCCCCTCAGCCTCCTTTTCTCCAGGCGGAACAAGCCCAGGTCCCTCAGCCGCTCCCCATCAGCCTTGTGCTCCAGACCCTTCCCCAGCTCCGTTGCCCTTCTCTGGACACGCTCCAGCCCCTCAATGTCTCTCTGGGAGTGAGGGGCCCAGCACTGAACACAGCATTCGAGGTGCGGCCTCACCAGTGCCCAGTCCAGGGGCACGGTCACTGCCCTGCTCCTGCTGGCCACACGACTTCTGACACAAGCCAGGATGCCACTGGCCTTCTTGGCCACCTGGGCACACTGCTGGCTCATATTCAGCCGGCTGTCGACCAACACCCCCAGGTCCTTCTCTGCTGGGCAGCTTTCCAGCCACTCTTCCCCAACCTGTAGCGTTGCATTGGGTTGCTGTGGCCCAAGAGCAGGACCCAGCACTTGGCCTTGTTGAACCCCATACAATTGGCCTGGGCCCATGGATCCAGCCTGTCCAGGTCCCCCTGCAGAGCCTTCCTCCCCTTTTCATTCATCTCCTTTTTACCAGTGATATCCAAGGTACAACTCAAAGGGAAGGAGACTGCAGTCCAATACAACTGTAAAACATTGTTGGTTTTAAAATGCGTATGTTAATTAAAGCTTTTCAGCAATGAGAAGGTGCAACCCATTAACCTTTCATTTTTGGTAGTTTTGATAAAGAATTTAGCATCGTGATATGATGCCAGAAGAGTGTGCGGCCAAAGATTGCCAGTGTAGGTTTGGGCCCTTCCCAGAAAGGGCGAGACTCCGAGTAGCAGTCAAAATTGTCTCGGGTTGAGAGTTCTCATGCGGAGGTACACGAAGAGAGCAGGCATGTATTTCCTTTTGAAAAAAGCTTTCTCCTTGTGTATGATTCTCCTAGGAAAAATAGAAGCATCTCCTTAACCTTCGTATAGGCAGTATTTTTCCTTCTCAGTGTATTTAATTCTTCTTAATCAGACAGTCTTTTTCCCCAGTGACCTACAGCTATTAATGGCAGGAGTGAATTTTTTGTCCCAGAAAAATAAGCAAGGCAGGATGCTATAGAATAGTAGGAGGATGGTTGAATTTTATGTATCTAGATATTAAAAACCTTTAATTGGTGCTCTGTTTTTTGTAAAGATGCTGTAAAGTCATCCATGTTGTATGCATAAATAAATGTATTTTTATATATTGTGATAGTTGTAGCTATTATAATTATAGCCCTGTTGCATTTATAATTCTCAATGAGTTTTTTATTCTTAGTAGTCATATTATTATTATTATTAATAGAATTGCTCTTTGGGGGGGAAAAAAAAAAAAGCCTAATTTGCAGACTGAGTGACTTGTCTTAATGACTGCCATCAGTCTAAAGCTGCCAGTACGCATTTATCTCCATTTCCCCTCATATGTATTCTTTGCTGATAGTCATTTCCTTTTTATTTATGTCCATCATTGATGGCTTTAATTTTTTTTATTGATGTCCATCGTTGATGGCTTTAATTCCTAATAAACTCGCATACGGGAAGGCTGCATACATTCACCCTGCACCTGAGCAGTGCAATTTTTCTTATTTGTTAGGGCATTTTACCCCTAGTTTGAAAGACGGGCGTATGGCTCGCTTTGGAGTGAACCTAAGAGTGTTGTATAGATCTATATAGTCAGTAGCGGTGATATAGGGGACAGCCAGCAGACCTCTCATAGCAATCTGTGTCTGCTCTACCCAAGCAGCTTATTCTGATTTAGATCACGCCAAGCCCGGCCTTAATCTGCTGCACTGCATAATAACAGAGGGACTACAGCTCATTGCTGTGAGGAACTCAAGTGTAGGAATTAAACTCACGTCCATACTGACGGTGCACCTATATGCTGTTCCCCTCGTGCACGAGGCGTGCGTTTTAATGTGTCCAAGCTACTATTATCTGTTCATTCCAGCTGAGAGCCCAAGAAAAGGCTCCTTAGGCTCAACAAAGGGAAAAAAAAAAAGACATTTATCGTTGAAAAAAGTACTAATTGTATTGCCATGGGTGGTTTATGATTTGTATAAGAGATGCATATGTGGGAGTGTGTGTGTGAGGGAGTGTGACTTTGAAACCACGCCGTAATCCAGGGTTCGTTTAAGACGGTTACAGATCTGAAAGTGCTGCCAGGAGGCAGTGAGCTGGTGAAAAGCCGAGATCTCGGCCTTTGGAGCCTGTATTCCAAACTTGGATGTAGAAACCAAGAAGACGCAAGAGCAAGGTGTGGTGCTGGACTTGATATTTATCTAAAAAGACATTAAACTGATGTTGTCGGCAGCTCCAGTCCGAAATTGTGCTATAGTAAATCAGCTTTCCCAAGGGTTTTCCTTGGCATCGTGAGAACCCCCAGCCAGTCATTTGCTTTTACTAGAAATGCTCCAAATAATCGTTAGTTTAATATTTGATTATTGAAAGCAAGCCATCAAGAAATGATTGGAGAGGCTGTTAAACAGAAAGGGCCGAGAACAGCGGGGTCTGTTTTGCAGGAGCCTGGGGTTCTGGGGCTCGGGTCTGGGGCTCGCAGGAGGTGAAACCACTGAAATCCGCATTTTCTTTTACACAGTTGTTGCGTTAAGAGTTACTGGTGCGTAGGAGTCTGAGGAGTGGCTGGGCGGGGGGAACCTTCCCGTTGAGTCAGGAGGTTCAGACAGGACCCCCTTGCTTTCTAAACTCCTTCTCAGAGAGGAGTCTAGGTGCGGCTGGATCCAGTCCTAGTCTCAGACTTGGTCAACGGTTTATTTTCTAAGGACTGTATATGCAGCTATTCATCAGAGTTAAGGCGACGGCGTTAATTTAAACGCGCTGCACCCCCAGTCTAGTCGTGTTGCATGAACTACCACGGCTAGATTAATGAAGAGTGCAGTTTATTAGAGCAACAGATAGACAGATTCTTTGGATTACCGGTGATAAATTTACTGTCTGCAAAGCCCGTGCAAATACCGAGAGTATGAGTGACGCTGCCGGCTATAAGCGCGTTAAAAGATGATAAAGCAACTGTAGAGAGATTTCTAAGTTTCCCGGGGAGGCACTTGGTGTAACCAAGCGTTCGAATCTTACCCAAAAGCGTCCCGATGGGGGGGAAGAGAGGCTCAGCCCAGCGGCTGATCCCAAACGTCAGAGTGGCACACGATGGCGTCTTCCCTAACATTCTCTTTCTCTTAAGCCATTTTATACTATTTTTTACCTTTCAGGTGGAGCTTGAGTAACTCTAGTCATACATCTTTGTTTAGGATTGGTGTAAAGTTTTCTGGCTTTGCTTTTAAAGGTATAGGCCAGGAAAAATTCAAAGCGCAAGCTCAGTGAGGGGCCGCATCTTGGAGGCGGGTAGCTTTGGGGATGGAGGTGCGTTTTGGTATTTTAATGATGTTATAATGAGCAAAGTTGATCAAAGCACAGCATTTTGTCAGAAACGTGACAGACTTGGCCCAGGGTAGCAAATGGGCAGCTCACTGGTCACACACAATACCTGTGAGTTCCCATTGAATCGCAGAGCCTGGCCGCGGCGTCTCCACGCCGCTCCACCCTCCGAGCAGTTCCTCTTAGAGTCACCACACCAAGTTCCCCTGGCGTCACCGACGTCGAAGGTTACAGGCCTAGGGAACTTGCACGGAAGGGATTCCTTGCGTGTCAGCCACATTCCACCCGGGAAGCTTCTTCAATGCTGTACCTTACCTAAAAGTGTGAATATAAGTTTAATTTCGAAGTTACCTCCAGCAATTATCCCACAACAGTTAATTGGGGTAAGCAGTGTAACTGCAAATGTTTTGGCCGTTTTACCGTACTGTAAACCTACTAGATGTTTTTTCAAGGTAAGGGAAGACGCTCGATGTTAAAACGTAATTTCCTGCATTATTTATTTGTAAATGAATGCCCTTCTCTTTCGATGAGTACTGAGTACTTGTATCAAAAATAGCGTGGCCAGCAGGAGCAGGGCAGTGACCGTGCCCCTGGACTGGGCACTGGTGAGGCCGCACCTCGAATGCTGTGTTCAGTGCTGGGCCCCTCACTCCCAGAGAGACATTGAGGGGCTGGAGCGTGTCCAGAGAAGGGCAACGGAGCTGGGGAAGGGTCTGGAGCACAAGGCTGATGGGGAGCGGCTGAGGGACCTGGGGTTGTTCAGCCTGGAGAAAAGGAGGCTGAGGGGAGACCTCCTCGCTCTCTACAACCACCTGAAAGGAGGCTGTCGAGAGGTGGGGTCGGTCTCTTCTCCCAGGTAACAAGTGATAGGATGAGAGGAAATGGCCTCCAGTTGTGCCAGGGGAGGTTTAGACTGGATATTGGGAAATTTTCCTTCACGGAAAGGGTTGTCCAGCACTGGAAGAGGCTGCCCAGGGCAGTGGTGGAGTCCCCATCCCTGGAGGTATTTAAAGGGCGTTTGGCTGAGGTGCTTAGGGACATGGTGTAGTGGTGGGCTTGGCAGTGTTAGGTTTACGGTTGGACTCGATGCTCTGAAAGGTCTTTTCCAACCTATACCATTCTGGGATTCTGTGAACGCTCGCAGAATGGATTGTCAGTGGCAGACTCTGTTATCTTTATGAAGGACATATCTCATAAAAACATGGAAATTTAAGGTCAGGAGAAGCATTTAATCATCTGATTTTCTGCATAGCTCAGATCATGGTACTTCCGTTAAGTGAGTCTGCGTTAAATGCACAACATCTGAAGGGGTTAGAATAAACTTGTTAGAAATAGAGCCTGGCTTGAATAAGCCATGTTATGAGAATCCCATCCCCTCCGTATGTAAGCTGGCATGAAAGCTGACAACTCGCACTTTAAAATAAGACCTACGCTTTATGGTCCACATCAACTTGAATATTTATTGTTCATCAATCGTGGTTTCTAATTCTATGAAAAAAAAAAATAATAACCTTGTCCTACTTTATTTTTTTGGTTAAAAGAAGAAAAGGGCTAGCAGAGCTGTCTTACTGTTCTTTTAAAACAAGTCAGCCTGGAGTTATGCAAACCCACAGAATCCCACTTGTATTGGCTTGCTTTCTAGTCGAACCATTTTGCTTCTTTCTGTTAATTTATTGAGTATTTTTAAAGTTTAACAAAGCATATCTCTTTCAACCTTGACATGCCTTTTGCAAACATCTAGTGCAGTGAGTAGCTTCACAATCCATTGCGGTCGTCTTCAAAAGATAAAGGTCGTGAAAGAAACGCAGTATCCGTTTCAGCTCGTCTTTCTGGTGGCCATCCAAAGCTCGCTGACCGAAAGAGACTGTTTCATGTAGAGATAGAAACAAAAACCGGTTTGCTGAAGGAGGGCAGTAAGTTCTCACTGCTTTTGTGCCGAGGGCTGCTTTGTTGTTGTTGGTTTGGGGTTTATTTAAAAAAGAAAAGGGGAAAAAAAAAAAAAAAAAGCTCGGATTCCTTAGAAAGAGGATTTTCAAGATGTCCTTGCCGCCAGTAGGGAGAGTCAGGAGATGGTTCTGCTGGAAGAGGCTGGGCTGAGCCCCAGCAAACAGCAAGACAGAGATGTAATTCTCTGGTGGTTTTCTTCTGAAACTGGTCTGTGGTGATCAAAATACAGGAGAACCGAGGAGAAAAAAAAAAAAAACAGCAGAAAAAAGGCCGAGAGGAATGTCTTTTGTCTGAAAGAAGGCATGATTCTTTGCTTTACAGAGTCTATCCCCCCTTCCCGTTGTTCCTCCCTAGCTGTATCTCAGGCAGACAGGCTGAACACATGAAAACAAATTTCACGGGAAGCTCAAACACTCAAAAATTATAATTACGGTCATCACGACCACGCTAATAAATTTTGCACTGTTTTTTGCTAGGGTTAATTAACTTTTGCACAAATCGGGGGGGGGGGGGAAGAAATGACGCTTGTGGATAATAACCTTGTTTGTGGGAAGATACGGAAATATAGATCTCGGTGTCATGCAGACAAAAAAGAAAACCCCAAAGGAAAGAGCTCTCATAGATGATGTTCTTAGAAAGCCAGATTGCTCTGTAGAGTGATGCCCGTTCCCAATGACCAATGGCTACATCACAAATGAACGTTGGTCCGCGGAGGCAGGACGGAGACTTTTGAATGTGGCAAAGATGGTAGCACCCGAAGATAGAAAGACTGCAGCATCGGACACAATAATCTCACTGCTGGTAGAATTCAGTAAACACCCAGAAATGAGGAGAAAAAGGCCTTTATGCTATTAGATGCCTATTTCTGCGTACACTTGTTATTTAGAAAGGTGATGTGTTTGGATGGAAAGGCCGGAAGGGAGCTAGCAACAGAGGAAAGCTTTTTGTCCCCGGGCTCCCTGGCACTCAATGTACACCTTAAGTCCTGCTCAAAGCAGAAAACGCTTTTAAAGCACTCTGCAGCTGGTTGTTATTCCCCTGGAAAGTGGGTTTGGTGCCTCAGAAGGTGATCATTGCTTTCCTAAGGTCCGCTGCAGTTAGGCGTGAACGTTCCTCGTGGCCGTGAAGGACGCAAAGCTAGTGGATGCTGTCCCAGCCTGTAGCTGTGTGGTGGACCCGCCGGGCAAGGACGGAGGGTGCATTGGGTGAGGTGGGGCACGGTTACGCTCTCTCTTCTGCTGCGTTGGGTTTGCTCTCTCTCTCAAAAACCACCTTGCAAGATGGGGCTGGCAGCCCAGCAAAAGGACGAAAGCTGTCCTTTGCCCAGGGTGACCGCTGCCTTCGGCGACAGCTTTCTTTTGTGCTTTCTGGGGGGAAAATACAGGTATTTTGGTCTCTCTGTGGGTTGTTTGGGGTTGGGAGGTTGTTGTTTTGTTTGTTTTTTTTTTTTAAAAACGAGGATTATTATGGTAGACACCGCTGGTCTAGCTTTCAGCTGTCTGATAACCCCATCGCACAAGTGACTGCAGAGACTTCCCCCAGTGCAGCGCGCACAGAATCCCAGAATGGTATAGGTTGGAAAAGACCTTTGAGGTCATCGAGTCCAACCGTAAACCTAACACTGCCAAGGCCACCACTACACCATGTCCCTAAGCACCTCAGCCAAACGGCTTTTAAATACCTCCAGGGATGGGGACTCCACCACTGCCCTGGGCAGCCTCTTCCAATGCTTGATCACCCTTTCAGTGAAGGAAAATTTCCCAATATCCAGTCTAAACCTCCCCTGGCACAACTGGAGACCATTTCCTCTCCTCCTATGGCTTGTTACCTGGGAGAAGAGACTGACCCCACCTCTCTGCAGCCTCCTATGATGATCGTACTGCTTTCGTTATTTCTCCATGGAGAGCTCTGCGCTTCTTATTGAAGCAGCATGATCGTTTTTCTCAATCTTTTTGTAATAAGTGCCAAGAGTGCTTCTTGGAGAATAGGCTCTGGTTGGCTTTGGTGCGTAGGGGTGTGAGCTCCTGCCAGCGTCCTAGGGTGGGCTGCAAGGAACTGCATCTCCCCGTTACTGCTGCTCTGGGGGGTCTGGGTGGCCACGGTGGTGGTGGCCTCTTGTTTCTTTGAGAGAAAAGTCTTGAGTACAAAGCAAAGCGTTTCCTCCTGGTGGATCTAAATGAATTTTATGATTTAACAAAAGATTTGAGAGAGGTGGACGTGTGCATGTTTGAAAGAAAAACACAGTTCGAAATAAGTGTTGGTTAGATATTATCTTAATGTGTCTAAAGCTTCGTGCTGAAATCCTCATTTATATCTGCCTTGCTTTCAATAGGTGTTATTTCCAAACTAGGGAGTGGTGTCAGATCCCTGCAATTCCCACATCATTCCTGGGGCACCGCTCCTCGCTGGCTTACGTTCTTAATTACCAACCTCCGCAATCTTTTGATGGCTCATATAAAATAAAACGTCCTGGGAAACAAAATCCTATTTGGTCTTTCAGAAGGGCTTAGATTGGAGTTGCTTCGTGTCTGTTTCCTGCTGAAATGTAGCTTTTAATTTTCTTTTTTTATCGAGGGCACTAATCACGTGCGGCTTGCAGGGGTTATTGTTCCACGTTGCCTGCCCCTACGAACAAAGCCCAGCGTACCTTAAATGTCAGCAAGGAGGAGTGAAAATCAATGCCATTCCCACGGCATCTCCCACTGAGGCCACCCTTCAGTGAGGGAAAGCCCGGCTTTGCTGAGGAAGACAATGGCCAAGTCAATGGGAGGGCAGCGAGGCGAGCTTATCTCTGGGGCTCTTGCTAGGGCTTTAGCGCATCCTGCTTACATTTGCCTTCTGCCAAGGCAGAGGAATGACTGTTTCTGCCTTTCTTGGCCCTGTTATCTCTTAGCTATCTTTTTGAACACCCGAGACCTTTTGATGGCACAAACAATAGAAGGGATATCCATGTTGGCCCTGCTAAAACTGATCCTCAGCCTCTGCGGTGCTTTAAATTAAGATCTGGAAGAAGACGTTTGTGGGGTTTGGTTAAAGTTGACAAATAGGGTTCTACAAACTCACTGTGGACTTGCAGGTTATCCGGGAGCGTGCTCCAGCCCCTACAATTTCCCAGATCAGAGCAAAGCAGAGGTGGCTTGAAAGTTTCCTCAATGATATCATTTATATCCTGGGAATGCTTACCCCAAGAGAAGGACATTAATCTCCTCTCATACTTTTTGAGGGCTGAATTATGAGAAAAGAAAGTCCCAAGCAAGGTTAAGGGAGTTTAAGGAGGTTAAGGGAGGACTCAGCTTTGCCAGAAGATACGAAATGAAGAAACAAATCTTTGTACTACGTGTGGATCTCTTTAGTAGATGTCATACTTCTCTAATGAGTTTGGGATCCAGAGCCTGTTCACTGGAAGCTGCCTAAAACTAGAGCAATTCATGCGTAGAAGACTTTTTCCTATTTCAGAGGAACTATATTGGAGAAGTAAAGACCGCTAGCAAAGCCATCTTGTATAGCAGCCGATCTGGCCACCTAGTTTAGCACCAGCGAGCTGCTCTGACTTTGTCAGGTCTGGTGAGGAAGGGTTGAATTCATGAGCCCTGTCAATAAATCTCCGGCAGCCGGTTCAGTTCAGTTAGGACCTGACAAGATCTCTACAGGTTTGTGCTGTGCCCTAGCAAATGATAATGACCCTGGAGACCTGGAGGAATTATTTAGCAACCTTCAGATCACCGCGCTATCCGGCTGGATGTATGCTAACAGTGCCGCCTTAATTACTGGGTATGCTTCCGTGGAAATGTGGGATTATTACAGGAGGACTACAGAAATGAACATGGATAGAGGCGAGGTGTCCGCTTTACACGTGGACGCCCAAAAAATCGCGGTATTCGTGAAAATATTGTACTTCAGCTGCCTGTTCGCAAAGAGGCAGCAATATTGGAGTGCGTGTTAATCTTTAGGTACCGGAGAAGATTTAGATGTGGCTACAATAATTTAAAGCCGTAAGGTTGCTGGGGTAATAGGAAAAAATTGACACTGAAAAATATGAGAGCAAATCTTCAATAAGGTCAGATGTGGATGTCATCAGCTGCATATGCAGAAGGCAGGTACGGCATTCCCACTGGAGCCCATCAATTTGTTTGCTGTGACCTGTCAGTTGTATCAAGAGCCCGTTCCATCACTTGGTAAGAGCCGGGAAGTTAACGAAAGAATCCATCAAGGCACGAGGAGTCGGTTAGAAAAGGGTGATGGGTGGAATTTGTGAAATACGATTCAAAAGGAGAGAATAAATTTGGGACTTTGCCCTAGCTGATAGTCTTCAAAGTGGAAGCTACTGAAAGAAAGGAAAAGCCAAAAGGCCCCAAACGGGATACCACTTGTGAATTTTTACTGTTTTTGAAAGGATTGCGGTACAGTGCCGCTTGGGAGCAATGACAACAAATCAGCTGCTGTAAAACTGTCTCTGTGCTGATGTACGAGACGGAAGAGATCAGATTTGCAAGAAATTTAAATGAGCTTTATAACATGCAGCGCTGCCAAATGGGCATTTTGCATCCAAGAAACGCTCGTGGCGAGAGCCAGCGTTGCTCTTCGCTGGGTGGGAGGCAGCAGGGATCCTCGGGAGGAGGAGGAGGAAGAGGATGAGGATCTCATTCCCTTCGTCGGGCGAAGGTACAGGCGTGGGATGGACAAGCGTGGGTAAAGGCAGCGTGTATCATCTGCAGCCGCTGCCCTCGGTCCTCAGCAGTGCAAGAGGTTGGAAAGACATTGTGTGTAGGAAGGCTGCTGTTTCACTGCCTGGATGGTTTTAGCCGCAAGCGACTGAGTAAAAACAAAACCTGCTGTGTCTTGCTGCTCAGCTTTCCAGTTTCAGCCCCAGTGCGATCTATCTTATACTGGTATGTTGGATTCTTCAGCGCTGGAGGCTAGGCTGGAAGGAGATTTCCCTTTTCTTGTCAATACCGGCAAGCCACCATTTGTTTTCATTTTGTTTTGTCCTTTACTCATCCATCATCCTGAAGAATTTGATTTGGGAATTAAAACGCCACTTTTCTGGAAGCTTCAGTGATTCCCTGGGGTTACACCGCGCTGGTCCTTCACGCAGCGCCGTCCGGTGTCCCCAGGGTTGTCCCTGTGTTGGTCTTCCTTCCATGGCCCCCAGTGCATCTACTCCTGCCTGACAGGAAGGCTTTGATTTAAAGGCCGTGGGAGAGAGTAATGGAGATACGGGGTAATCATAAATTTAGTGCTGCTCTTTTCCTGTTAGTAAAATATCTTGGAACTGGCAACTAATGTGGTAAAATGATTTCTTTCACCTTATGCATGAAATTCCCCAAATTATCCGGAGTATAATAAAAACAGAGATGGCATTGTCATGATAACACATTTTTCTCCTGTATGGATGGAAAGAGACGTTTACAGACATTGCTCTAACAGTTTCATTTGTTCTTTTATCACCTTTTGATACCGTGGGCTATAGAGCTAGAAGGAGATATTAAAGTGAAAGAAAATCAAAATCATCATGAAGGTACTCCCTTACAGTGGCGTAAGTATTGCAATTTGATGACAGTGGTCTAGTCTTAAACCGCTATGATTTATACATGTCCTCCAAGGGCGAGAGAAATTATGTCGGGTTGCGTCGGGCTTATTTTAATGAAGAAAGTAAAGTACTTGGTTCTCCGAAAAAATCTGATGGGAAGCAATGTGTGTCCTTATATGATTGTTGAGTAGGTGAAGAGCGTAAAACGTTAGTGCTGGTGGTGTTGGCATTATTTGAGCTTCCCCACAGTGTGGTTTTTTCCTCTAGTGGGAAGATGCAGCAAGGCCAGAGGAACATCTCTTCAAAGTATGTGTGACAGATGTTTTC
Source organism: Mycteria americana (assembly GCF_035582795.1). NCBI lineage: Eukaryota > Metazoa > Chordata > Aves > Ciconiiformes > Ciconiidae > Mycteria > Mycteria americana. Next base: position 817,972 of record NW_027445437.1, read on the forward strand.
TTAATCAAATATATCAAGTATTACCATTTAAAATTTGCTTAGAAAGTGATTAGGCCCAGTTGTGTGATATTGCCTCATACTGGTTTGGTTTTGTTTTGTTAATGTTGCAATTAATCTTAGCAAAAATCTAATTCATCCCTGGGCTGCTTTCACGCCTCGATCAGTTTGCCGAAATTTAATGTAACAACCCCCCTGTCTAATCAGATACGTTATCTTGTTTTAGAGTAACAGCAGGTTTATGGAGTTCTGTTACGGAGGAATAAAATTATGTCTTCACGAGTTTGGGATAATTAATCTAATTATTGTTTTGAAGAATAAGTCTCTAATAAGGCAGATACGGTGCTTTGTTACTTTTTTTTTTTTGGTCTTATTTTGAGGAACGTGGAATAAATGCACTTCACGGCAGTTGTCATTGCTCTGCTCTAAGCGCTTGGGCAATGGATACGGGCTTTAATGAATAGTATCTTCAACTTGGACAAAAAGAGCGAATGTCTCTCTTGAATGAACTAGTAGAATAAATGCAACCCTGACATGTAATTATTACTGGTGCATGAATAAAATCTTTTACGCTTGCTGTGTTTTAGGTGAAGTAAGATTGCTTAGCATTCGTCTAGCGGCAGGAATGTGCTCCTGGAGTTTAAAATGAACCCAAGTCAGTAGCTAACAATTACGCGATTAGACTTGGCCTTTCCAAGCGCTGGTGAATCATCGTGTTGGTTGGACGCTGATCTGTTGCTGCTCAGTCACAAAATCAAATCCTAAATGCCATTTTAATCCCTCCTAGCCCGCTGCCATCGAGCTCCTTCCCTCTCCTTACTGTGGCTAAGCCTTGTTCTCCGTTGATACCAACCTACACAAAGGTTCTTCCTAACTTCCTTGCAGTCACAGAATCCCAGAATGGTATAGGTTGGAAAAGACCTTTAAGATCATCGAGTCCAACCGTAAACCTAACACTGCCCAGCCCACCACTACACCATGTCCCTAAGCACCTCAGCCAAACGGCTTTTAAATACCTCCAGGGATGGGGACTCCACCACTGCCCTGGGCAGCCTCTTCCAGTGCTGGACAACCCTTTCCGTGAAGGAAAATTCCCCAATATCCAGTCTAAACCTCCCCTGGCGCAACTGGAGGCCATTTCCTCTCGTCCTATGGCTTGTTACCTGGGAGAAGAGACCGACCCCACCTCTCGACAGCCTCCTTTCAGGCAGCTGTAGAGAGCGATGAGGTCTCCCCTCAGCCTCCTTTTCTCCAGGCTGAACAAGCCCAGGGCCCTCAGCCGCTCCCCATCAGCCTTGTGCTCCAGACCCTTCCCCAGCTCCGTTGCCCTTCTCTGGACACGCTCCAGCCCCTCAATGTCTCTCTGGGAGCGAGGGGCCCAGCACTGAACACAGCATTCGAGGTGCGGCCTCACCAGTGCCCAGTCCAGGGGCACGGTCACTGCCCTGCTCCTGCTGGCCACACGACTTCTGACACAAGCCAGGATGCCACTGGCCTTCTTGGCCACCTGGGCCCACTGCTGGCTCATATTCAGGCGGCTGTCGACCAACACCCCCAGGTCCTTCTCTGCCGGGCAGCTTTCCAGCCACTCTTCCCCAACCTGTAGCGCTGCATGGGGTTGCTGTGGCCCAAGTGCAGGACCCAGCACTGAGCCTTGTTGAACCCCATACAATTGGCCTGGGCCCATGGATCCAGCCTGTCCAGGTCCCTCTGCAGAGCCTTCCTCCCCTCCAGCAATCAACACTCCCACACAACTTGGTGTCATCTGCAAACTGACTGAGGGTGCACTCGATCCCCTCATCCAGATCACTGATAAAGATATTAAACAGGACTGGCCCCAGCACAGAGCCCTGGGGAACACCGCTTGTGACCGGCCACCAACTGGAGTAAACTCCATTCCCCACCACTCTTTGGGCCCGGCCGTCCAGCCAGTTCTTTACCCAGCGAAGAGTACACCCATCCAAGCCATGAGCAGCCAGTTTCTCCAGGAGAATGCTGCGGGAAATGGTGTCAAAGGCTCTACTAAAGTCTAGTCAAAAAGGATTCCGCGAAGAAGCAATAGAGCTTGGCGTTTAAAGAACCTAATTGAGCTTGTTTTGACAGAAAGCAAAGCGCGGCAACTTAGGCGGGGTGTGCACGGAAGGGCAGCCCGGCCGTGCTCTCTGCTCAGCGTGGGGACCGCACGGCACCGTGCGCTGTAGCTGCACGTGGGACAAAACTGGTCGCGTGCTTTCTCCAGCAGCGTCCAGATAAATAGCGTGTAGCAGCATCTCTGCAATCCTTCAAGTACGGACCCTTCTCCAAATGGTGTAAAAGAACGTCAGCCAGTTGCTTAAGACGGAAAATGTTACCAGCCTTCTGGGTGAGCAACGAGTCTTTTAGATACAGTCCCTCTCGACGGCGATGTAGTCACCTCTCAGCATTTTCAATCAGCTGGAGACATTAAACACGTGAAGTCTTACAGTCCTCGGCTCCTGGATCATTTCTGTGGCCGGCCTTTGTGCTCCCTCGGCCTGGTATCTCCGTATCTCCCTTGAAGCGGGTACCACAACGAGGCACGCCGCCGTAGTAGCCCTCTCGGGAAGGCTACCTAGTCAAGGCAAGATCAGACCCTTTCTTCTCCTTGAGGTTCTTCTTTTTAAACATCTAAGGCTTAACGCAAGCTTTTTTAGCTGCCGCGGTGTACTAAGAGCTCGGGTTGAGGCTGTTTGAGGCCTCTGAATGGAAATGTGTCGCAGAGCGAGCAAGCCGCTGTAGTCGCGAAGGGGTATCAAGGCTCCGGGCAAGGCTTTGGCCAGACCATCAGACCACCTTGCTGTCTTTCAGAATCCCCTTTTAATTGCATGCCAGTATATCATATTTTGGTTTTTCCTTGTCTTGCGCTTTTGTTTCACTGTCTTAAAAAAAAAAAAAAAAAAAAAAAAAAAACAAACCACAAAAACCCAAAACAAAACCCAAAAAACCCCCAACCAAACCAAAAAAAACCCCCAACCAAACAAAAAAAACCCCCAACCAAACAAAAAAAAACCCCAACCAAACAAAAAAACCCCCCAAACAAACAAACAAACCCAACAGCAAAACAAAAAAAAAATCCCATGTGGCTTTAAAGATTTAATAACTGTGGTGAAACAGGATAAATACATTAATAGGCTGGAGTCCATATATTAAATAACTGTAAAAATGTCGCTATTATGAAGAAAATGCACTAAAAAACGTTTTGGAAAGACTTCCTGCGAAGGCCGGGATCGCAGTATGAAAAATAACACGGTATATTTGATGTAAATAGGCGGCATTTCAATAATTCAGTTTGATTGTGTAACACATAATCTGCGGGAACCCAATAACTTGCCATTTAAAGAACTACTCGTTCCTTTGAAAAAATCTTCAATGAATATTCAATTTAGAAACAATTCACATTTTATGTTCTATATTTTTTTCTTGGTTTTGTTTGTTTTTTTTTTTTCTTTTTTTTTTCTTTTTTTTTTTTTTTTCCCCTTGGTTTTTTTTTTTTTTCCCCCTTGGTTTTTTTTTATACTTAACAAATCCGGATGAAACCCGCACGTTGTTTTCCACGTTTTTTTGCCCGTGCTGCTTATCTCACACCTGAAGTTACAATTCTCAGTTCCTGAAAATGTGATTGCTTTCAAAGGGATGGCTTCTGATAGCTTAATGGTTTCTTCTTCTTCAAGAAAGAAGCTTAGCTTATATATTGATTATATAGCTTAGTTTATTATATAATTAAATAATAAAAATTAAAAAAAAAAAAAGGGAAAAAAGAAAAATAGAAGGGAAAGCCGCTGCAAAAAAGCGGCTTGCTTTATTAATAAATTAAGCTATATAATAGTTCATAATAAAATTATTTGTTAATTTATGAATAAATTAATTTATTAATAATAAATTTATTTAAAGATAAAATTTAAAGATCTAAATTTAAATAAAAGATAATTTGTCGTTATAAAAACAATACCTTTATTTTTATTATAAATAAATTTATTATTAAAAATAAATTAATTAATAAATTAATTTATTAATAAATTAAGCTATATAATAACTTACTAATGAATAATTATAATATATAATATAAATAATTATATTATTATATATAAATATAAATAATTTAAATAGATAATATATTAATAAATATGCTGTATTAATTATATATTAATTATATAGCTATATATAAATATATAGCTATATATTAATTATATAGCTTATTTATTTATTAAGAGCTTAATGCTTTCTTCTTGTGAAAGAAACTGCCACGGGTGTAGGAAACACCTTTTAGAAACAAACCCTATTTGCCGTTAATTAGGAGGGAAGGCGAGGCAGGGAGGGGAACACCTGGGCTGTGGGTGCAAGCACGTGGTGTCGCAGGGGCGAACGGCCCCAGCTTTTCTGAAAGGTGTGTTTGTATTTTAATTTAGAGGAAGGTGCTATTTTGAACCATTCCTTGCGTTCTTAAGGCTCATTTAGGCGGGGCTTCTTGTTGATCAGGTATGTCCTGACAGTGCTCCAGCTGAGGAATAGGGGAGAAATGCGTAGGAGAAATGCGTAGGACAAATGCGTATGAGAAATGCGTAGGAGAAATGTATATGATAAATGTGTATGATAAATGTATATGAAGGTTGGGCCACTCCGTCCCCTCCTGTGCCTGTTCTCTGCCATGGCGGTGGACCTTCAGCCAGAACCAAGTGCTTCCTCTGTCCTCCTCCACCTCCAGCAGCCTATTCCCCATTGCTCGTCCTCCAGATCCCATCCTGCCTCAGCTGCCCGGCCAGCACGTAGATACGCTCTCCTCATCGCAACTTTTGCACCCTTTCACGCCCTGTTGTAGGTCGTAGAGAGCGCCTAGCGCGTTATAGATGAACGCCGCATCTCGACGCGCGCAGCGAGGCACGAAGCTTGGGTTGAAAGCAGCCGGAACAAAACCGGGCTCGGGATCTGCAAGCGTGCGTCTTGCTGCAAGCGTTGGGACGTGTTGCCTGTGTGTGTCTTCCTTCTCAGACGAGAATTCGTTTAATACGTACCGCTGGAGTACGTTCAAACTATTTGCGTGCCAACGCTAATAAATAGAAAAAAATGTCGTCCTGTTTATCACATGGGAAAAAACAGAAGCGCAACGTTGTCTCGTCGGGCTCGGTGGGTTGCAAGATGGGTGAATCTTTTTGATTCCCCGAGGGTTTGTGTACCGACAAAAGCCGATCTCTGCTCGGCAGAGCCGCGTGGTCGGTAGAGTCACGACAGTGACTCAGAGGAACAGGCTGGCCAGCAACTTTATTAACTGGCGAATTCCACAAATGGACAAACTTAACGAACTGGCCAGCTCAACGAACGAGCAGAGGCGATTTGGCGATGGAGCTATTTTCTAGGCAACCCGTCACGATTTATCCCAAACTTGCATCTATTGGAAGAGTAGAGAGAGACGAGAAGCGAGAAAAGGAAAGGAGAAGAGAGGAGGAAAGAGAAAGAAAAAGTATCACCACCCTTGGATCCCACCATGACAGACGCGGCAATCCTCCCGTGGTGGGCGCGGGCGTGGTTCCGGGGGGCGTGTCTTTTATAAGCTAATCCCCGCCTCCAGGCACGCCCCTTCAGGACTTACATGGTTCTTGTTCTAGAAAGTTCTCAATCTTCTGGCAGGCGCTGGGGGAGGGGGGTGGTCGCGAGGGGTCTCTGGGGCGGTCACAAGCCCCTTCCTCAGATCAAACCTGTGACACCTCTGGCCGAACACGGTAAGGTCCGGCGGAACCCGGAACCGCGTGTCCTCCGACGCGCTCTCCGCCTCCCGCTCTCGCTCTCCCCCACCCCGTGCTCGCCGCCCTGCCGTCGCCACGCAAGTAGCGCCTCGCCTCGCCGCGATGTCCGAGGCATTCGCTCTTCCAGTTTCTCGCAAACGTGCCTTGGGGTTTATTGCTGTTCTGGTGCCGTGTCCTGTGGGAGGTGAAGAGGAGCTTAATCCGGAGCGGGCCGGTGGGGTTTTGTCGGTGTGAAGAGGCGGTGATTTGTGCCCGGTGGCTGCCTGGGCTCTGCCGAGCGACGCCACCAGCAGAGCTTGGCGTCCCCGGCGGCGGCTCTATCGGGAACGGAATGAACGGTGGCACTCTGAAATTTCAACAGCGTTCTTCGTTAACTGAGAAACACCTTTGGCTGAGTTCTTTCCAAGCAGCGGGATTATCCAACTTCTAGAAAAATTGGATAAAAGCCTGTTTTGATTAAACGTTTGATTGACTGAATGGGGTGTTTTGGGGTAAAGGGTAGAGGTTAACCGCTGCTTCACTGTGAAAAGCAATCTGTTTACTGCTTACGGCATATGTTTTTAGTAATTTCTGGCTTTACTAGTACCTTTCCGCGGCTCCGACGGTGGATTATAATATTTAGCCTAATGAAAAGCCGTGTGAGGTAAATCCGTCCTAAGAATTGGAAATTTCAGGAAACCAACTCTTAATTTTCCTCTGTTGTGTCCCAAATTACAGGCTTCCTCTTACTCTTGGAGGTAGTATTTGCATAATGTGTTGTATTTTTTCTTTGAAGTATGACTGGCCATCAAAATATTTGCATTACGGAATTTACGGGAGGCCAAATTATATCCTGGTTATTTCGGTGGAGTTGTTTAGTTGGCATTTAAATCAGAAGAGAATTCCATCTCGGAGTTTACTTGCAAATTTTATCAGTGACCCTCCTCTCTCTATCGACAGTTTAAACTTGTTTGCTGCTGACAGCTTCTGGATTTCCACTGCGTAGGGCAGTATCGCCCTACAAGAGAGAACTGCTCTTGCAAAAATAGTAATGACATTGTAATCACAGGAAGCTGGGGTTTTATTTTGCATTTTTGTTTTTAATTAAAAAAAAAAAAAGGGGGGGGGGGGGTGTTTCTACATTTAGACCCAGGATCTACTTACTAAGCTTGAGCAAATGGTTGGTAAGGTGCTTAATTGTAGGTGTGTTTGGAAGATGGGTGTGCGCATTTATTTTATATACATACATAAAATATTATGTACTATTTTATAGTATTATAGTATTGTAATACTATTCTAGTATTATAGTATTATACTATATATAGTATAATACTATAATACTATTAGTATTATAGTATAACATTATTAGTATAATAGTATAATATTATTATAGTATTATATACTATTTAATATATACTATATTAAAATAATATGTATTATTTTATATACATATAAAAATATATACTATTTTATAGTATTATAATATTATTATAGTATTATACTATTATAGTATTATACTATGTATAGTATAATATATAGTATAATATATAGTATAATATATATAGTATAATAGTATAATATATAGTATACTATATATAGTATAATTCTGTAATACTATCAGTATTATAGTATAATATTATTAGTATAATACTATTACAGTATTATACTATTATATACTTTTAATATACTATATTATAAAATAATATATTATTTTATATACATATATAAAATATTATATACTAATTTATAGTATTATAGTATTACAATACTATAGTATTATCGTATTATACTATATAGTATAATACTATAGTACTGTTAGTATTACAGTATACTGTTATTAGTATAATAGTATTATACTATTATACTATTATAATATTATATATGATTTTATATATACTGTATTATAAAATAATATTATATATTATTTTATATACATATATAAAATACACACATACAACAGATCTTTAAGTTCTTAAAATTGGAATTTTCACATCCTCGTGATGTGTCCGTGGGACCCGTGCCAGCGTATTTAATGAAGAAAAACTTATATTGGAGTAGAGCCTTGACTCATAGATGACGGTTGTGTTTGGATCAGCATTGATCCAAAATCCCGTTGGGTTTTTACCCCAGAGTTGTTAATTTTAGTGAGCCCCTACAGCTCCCGCTAACATGGATCCCTTCTTGTGGCTAGAACTCAACCCCCCCTTGTTTCTTCTTCTTCTTTGAGGCCGCACCTCGAATGCTGTGTTCAGTGCTGGGCCCCTCACTCCCAGAGAGACATTGAGGGGCTGGAGCGTGTCCAGAGAAGGGCAACGGAGCTGGGGAAGGGTCTGGAGCACAAGGCTGATGGGGAGCGGCTGAGGGCCCTGGGCTTGTTCAGCCTGGAGAAAAGGAGGCTGAGGGGAGACCTCCTCGCTCTCTACAACGACCTGGAAGGAGGCTGTCGAGAGGTGGGGTCGGTCTCTTCTCCCAGGTAACAAGCCATAGGACGAGAGGAAATGGCCTCCAGTTGTGCCAGGGGAGGTTTAGACTGGATATTGGGGAATTTTACTTCACGGAAAGGGTTGTCCAGCACTGGAAGAGGCTGCCCAGGGCAGTGGTGGAGTCCCCATCCCTGGAGGGATTTAAAGGACGTTTGGCTGAGGTGCTTAGGGACATGGTGTAGTGGTGGGCTTGGCAGTGTTAGGTTTACGGTTGGACTCGATGATCTTAAAGGTCTTTTCCAACCTATACGATTCTGGGATTCTGTGATTCTGTGATTCTTTTTCCTGTCCGTAGGGAAATACCAATCTTGACCTTAGTAAAGCTTTAGCTGATCTCGTAGGGTCAGTTGTACGTAAGGAAAGTCCCCACTGATTCATTAAGAGTTGCAGGATTCGCTCCTGTACGTTTTGGTTTCTCTGGGATGTACTCGTTACTTTTGGGAGGAATTGTCAGAAGCAGGAGCTAAAATTTACTTTTTCATGTTGAGCTCTGTTACCGACTTCCTCTTTGACCTTGGGTAATTCATTTAGTGTTTCTGTACGTTTTTTGTTTCCCCCTCTGTGTGTAGTGTGGTTAATAATAGCTACCTCAGAGGAGCGTAGTGAGATTTAATTTATTAGGTTTTTTGTAAAGTACTTTGTGATTCTTAAATGGAAAAATGCCGTCAAAATGCAAAGTATTAATATAATAAATTAACGTGCAAGCTCCTTTCAAATTAATAGCCAGATTGTGAGCCATATCCTCACACTGAAGAGTGTCCTAATACTGTGCGAGTAGTTCCACTGAGCAAGACGAGCTACAAAGGCAGCATACACGGGCAAAATTTAGAAGAAGAAAGGAATAATGTTGCTAAACTGGGCTTAGGGGTGCTAAGACTTTAAACCCAGAGTTGTTAGGAAGGCTGGTCAATATACAGCAGCAGGGGGAAAAAAAAAAAAAAAAGACGCTTTTGAGATCAGGGCAGTCGTGTTTTTAATTATTCTAGTAATAGTCCTGCTTGTTTCAGGCATCGGGAATTATTTTCCCCCACAGCGATGTCCTAACTGAAAACTCCAGTTTTCCAGATACTGTTCTCCAGATCTAGAACCCTCTGGACTTATTTTTAAGTGTACACTCTGTTAGGTTGGGGCTGGAAAGAGTTAATTCTCCAGTAGTCCTAGCTTTTTTTGATCTGTACTGTTATTTAAGACTGTCAGGGTATTGAAGTAGAAAATATTGGGGTTCTGCCTATTTTTTTGGACTGCAGGCATTAACAAGAATAATATTGTGCTTTGATTTTATAGCACTTTCACAACGTGTATTTTGAAATGGCTTTGTAAAAAAAAAATAATCAATATGTACAAACTGAAGCAACAACTGCCCGATAAAGCGGAGTTCCGAAGAGCAAAGCTGTGGATTCCCCAGTAATTGCGAGAAGCGTGTTGAAACACGCATCGAGATGGGCAAGATTTAAGCTGTAATTTGGATCCTGAACCTTTGGTTAAATTTATCAGCGAGTTCTGCGGTGGGTCTGTTGCGGCTGAACCCCGAGAAACCCCGAGGGCACAGCAAAAGGCGGCGTGTCCTGGGTGATGGATGGCAGGTTTGGGACTGAACATTAGCTACCGCAGGCTTGGACATCGGAGAGCAGCCAGCTTCCCTCAGCTCAGGAGGAACCACGCTAGCTGAGGTTCAAGCCTGTAATTTTAACTTCAGCGGTAAAGCATTTAAGTGCCTCTTGCGGGGTTACGGATCTCTTAACGACAGCGAACTGTAGAACACCTTTCCTAAAACAGGCAGGGGAAATGCGGAGAAGCTCATGAACCTGAAGCCGTGCAGGCTCCTCTTGCATCCCGCGCTGTGTTTGAGCTCCCAAAAAGACGTGGGATTTCCGTGAGCGGCGACAGCGCTTGCCGCGAGGGGATGCTGCCTGTCCCGCAGATCCCAGCCATGCAGTAGTTAAATGTCACGCCGGGCTTTTTCAGTCTGGCAGGTTGCAGCTTTCGTCTCCTTGCAGCTTGCAAACCATTAGTGAATCGGAGTCGGGGGTCTCAGTGGTCTTCCAGCCACTGTAAATACAGTTTCTGTTTGATGAAAACAATGACTTCCAAAAGGTCAAACCCTAACCTTTTGCTTGCTAGCGGAAAGGCGTAAACAGTTTCTTCCTTTCTTCTCTCTTGAAAATCTCAAAGACAACGGATCTGTGGGATTTGCAGGGTTCCCCGATGCTTCTTTTTACCTGTCTGTTGGAGATGGCGTTGAATGAATCTGTCGTATTCATTTGAGGGAGCAAAGACGGATTCAGCTGGACACCCCTTAAAAAGGCATCGCAGTAATTGTGGTCATAAAAGCTCCTTGAGAATTTGCGGGTGGAGTATAGGTTGCTAAATATGCTGCAATACCTAAATACATACCCACGAGTATAAAAGGTGGATTCTTAAACTTCATCTGCACATTTTGCAGCCTAGCGGTGAGCATGCTTGCCAATGGATGTTAACCAGGAAGAAAATTGCCTACGAATTCCTGGCTGGCGTTCTATTTTGCGGTTGTCACAAACACCGAAAAGACTTTGAGTATCTTCATTAATGTGAAGTTTTTTCTAGGTTTTCCATCTTCATTTTCAGTTATGAAATGGGATGAAAAAGGTGACAGCAGTTCAATATTAAACTGTTTCCCAGTCGTTAAAAATTTAGGGGTCTTTGTGCCCATTCTCCTCTACAAGAAAAGATTCCTACCCTGTAACTCGCACGCATTTTCTTTTTCTACTGGGATCTCCAGTAGAGAGATGTAGTAGTTCTCTTGCCGGTAGTAGATCTCCTCCAGATGGCCTGAAGGACCATCCCCGCGGAAATGCTCACGTTGTCCTTGCCTTATTGAGGTCGTAATTGAAGACGGAGATTTATTTTTTGGCTTTTGTGTTTAGTATCATTTGAGAAATTGGCGTGATGTGTGCAAGTGAAATAGTTTTGTAAAACTGCCGTTCATGAAAGCAAATCTTACGGAGTGGGTAGGGTGGAGCGCTGCCATCTGCTTGAGGATACACCAGATCAGGGACACCCTCAGTCAACGTGTTAAGCCGAGAGCTGGAAGAGGCGAGAGATTGCCTCAACGTTGGCCAACGGGGTATTTAAGCTCCTTAGTACTAATAGTACAGACTCAGCATTTCTTTTTCCGAAAAATACACGCCTCTGAAAATGCACGTGCTTCTCTGATGACATCTTCAAAGGCAAATTATCTATTAAAGGTCACGTATTCCCTCTGACTCGAGGGATGCTGACCTGCTCGTGGCCAAACATGCCGTAGCCTGCGTGCCTGGTGGTTATTCCACATACCCCAAGAGAAATCGCGTTCTCTGGTGGTTGAACTTACAGGGTGACGAGTAAGTTGAATGAGAGATGTGTTAAGGAGAATGCGCACAGGTGATTATTAAAATATGAATTTTCCAGAAATACAAAAGTATAAGCAAAGTTCTCTTTAGTATTGTGTCTGTTAGTCATCGCAGTCTACCAGCGTCAAAAGAGATTTCTTTCAGGCAACGCAGAATATTCCCTGTTCCTGTGGATGAGGATCAGATAGTAGATGTCTCTTAATGATTGCCTAAACCACATTTTCCTGGCCAAATATTTGATCAAGTTGTTATTTTGGTGGAATACCTTATTTTCTGAACCTGTGCAAATACAATTAAAATTAAGTATTAGTATTTTACATAAAATTCCCTGGGTAAAAAGAAGGCAAAGGCGATTTAAGGGTTTTTCTCCATGTGTTTCTCCTCTTTTGTTTGAAGGAATAGCGAAAGTGAAATATTCCCAGTATTTTTTCTTGTCGAATTGAAAAGAAGTAGTCTGCGTGGTCCGATTAGGACAGGCCGTCTTATCGACCATCTCATGGATCCTCCTTGGGATGGGCAGATGCAGGGGTTAAATTGAAAATTAGGGGCCTTATTGTTCTTGGCTAATGATGAGAATAAATGCTCAAGCGAGCTAGGGAAGAAGGAGATTTCATGGCATTTCCAGGAGCATCTTTCATATATTCTTAAGGAAAAAAATCTGGGAGGGGATGCATGTTTGAAAACATAACGTGACAAAGTCAGGGGGAGAACTCCTATTAATTTAAGGCAGATCAGGTTTTTGTCCCCTGAGCAGAACACATAGAGTGCTGTCGGCAAGGGTACGTGTCGCTGCCGGTGCTCCCTGGAAGGCTTGGTTCAGCTGCTCGGCGTGCTTGCACGCCAGCGGAATTTTCAAGGGGTGTTAAATTGGGTCCGAGCGGTTGGAAATTGGTTGTCAAAGCACTGCTTAGGCTACAGCGTTTCCTGGATAGCATCAGCTACGATTGTGAATAATAATCCCCATATATAAAAATGCAAGTTTTTTATTTATACCTACGTATTGCTACCATTACAATAACGAAACGGCCTAAGTTGTAGGGAGAGAGCATGACTTGACTAGAACCAGTCAAGGTGAGAAGTTAACTCTGGTAACATCTAGTGACCTCTTGGTTTCTCATTATATTCCTTTTTGGTAGACCACAGAAAGGCAGTGGATGTTATAAGTCTTTCAAATCCATTTACTGAGTTCCTCATATAGCCGAGGGACTAAATTGTTGAGATTAGTTTCAGAGTCGTGCTACTAATTCAGAGTAAAATCGGACGTTGTGTATAAAGCAGATCTGGCGTATTGGAAACCGTAAATAGCAATTCTACATGAAAAGATCATGAAAGTCAGTCACTTACTTGGGAATTTGTAAGTATAGATTTAGTATATAGAGAGAATTGCATATACTTAATAAAATGGATGGAGAGAGAAGTAATTAAACATTTGATTAGCTCAAATTTGGAGTAATGAGACAAAATTAGGGTCTTACGTACATACAGAAGATTTTTGTGGCTTATGTTCTCCACTCCAGTTTGGAACCTGCTTTGTCATCAATTTCAATTTTGTGTTTAATGAGAAATAATGCAACCACATTTAGAAGGTTTTAGGCTTCATGGTTATTGGGAAAATTACATGAAAACATACAGGGTAATGTAGAGAAATGTGAAATAAGTCTGGAGGCAATGAACCAAGCTACAGAGTACATGTGACTATAATAGGAAAATCCTTGAGGCCATCATTCTAGCTTTTTGATAGAGTAAAATGGCAAAGATGTTATTGAGATCCATCAGCAGAAGGGAATATAAATCATTCAAGTCACGGGAGAGCGGAGCCGATGCTTTGTATGAGCTCAGGGGCATCCGACGCAGCCCGCCCCGGAGCTGGGAGCCGCACGGCGTTGCTGGAGGCTTTGCTTACGCGGGAGCAACCTGTACGTTCGGAAGAACGTTCCTTTGGTGTGGGGTTTTATTAATATTATTGGGGTTTTATTATGTTTTTGGGGGTGTGTTGTGGTTTTTTTTTCTTTAAGAGGGTTCCTAATTCCAATTCAGTCAGTCAGAAGATATTTAAAAATTAAAATGAACACGTGCTGAAACCAAATCCTTCCGATGCAGAACAGAGAGGATTGCTGCCATTGTATAGCAAATTTTCGTGGCTGCTGATCAACAATGAAATGTTTTCCAAACTTATTAGAGCCTCGAGAGAAGTGCAGCCTGAGGTTTGGACAGGAGCTCATATCTGCTTGTCCGCTAGCTCAATCTGTTCATTGTTCCCAACTGGACGTTGGGTGTCAGGATTTTCCAGGCGAACGGCAAATTCCCCGTGATACCCGTAAAGTTTTGTGCGGAACGTGAGATGTTTTCCTTTTTCCTTAAGCTCAGCGCTTAATTTCCAACAAAAAAATCTTCTCAAGTTTGGTTTTGGTTGGGTTTTTTTTGGCCAAGGTCTTTGGCCTTCAACGCATTTTCTGTTACTCCTCTCTACCTTCTTTTCAAAGGTTTCTGTTTCTTTAAAAAAAAAAAAAAGAAAAAGGAAAATGAAGATTCAAAAAATGACAGGAAAAAAGAGAACGAAAGGAGGGTTCACTTAATAAAGTAGCAAGAGGAATATAAACTTAGATACAGGAATCTTTCAAACCTGGTTTTCAACTCTGCATTAAGGCCCTGAAAGGTCTTTGTTGGCAAATGCTGGAGATCGTGTTTTGTTAACTTCAGACAGGAGAAAACGCAGGGCTCATATTTTGTGTGTGTGTGTACGTATGTGTTGTCCTGAGATGAGGTATCGTTTTCCCAGAAGCTCTGTCACCTCTAGGAAAGTGAATCGTGATTTTTCGTGGGTACTAAACGCCTGTTAAATGGCAGAGGACGTCAGACTAAACCATTAGCTATATACTATTTCACGAAACCGTGTTGAAAATTTCCCCGTTCCAGGCAGAATAACGTTATCAACTGGAGGAAAGGGAGCCGTGGCTTAAACGGGGAGCCGAGTCGTGCTTTCAGGAGTAGTATTAAAATAAGTTTATCTTGACTTCAAAGCTTTTACTTCATTTTCAATGCTTACTCGAGAAAAGCGACGCTGAGGATGACTTTTCAGTAGAGGTTCGTTTCCTTAGGAGGCAGAAAGCGAACACACGGGAGGGAAACCTTCGATCTCTGCCGAGTGTATCGGCAACATCTCCCAATAAGACAAAAAGTAATCCTTAAAGGGAAAAAATAGGAATACAAAAAGGAAAAATGCAAATAAACCCGCCGTGGCTACTTAGGGGGTTTGCCCATCGGGATGCGCAGCCGGAATGGTGCAATTTTTGTGTTAATTGTAGGAAACGGTCTTTCTCTTTTCACAACGATTTGCTTTCAGTGCGTGAATCTTTTTTCCCCCCTCTCTCTCTCTCCCCCCGCACTGACCGTCGCCTGTCTTCGTGATCCGGTTTCCGAAAGCGTGTCTCTAAACCAAGAGTTTTAGGTGAAAATGTGGTTGCCGTTGAGGTTTCTTGCAGGTTTGCTCCTACCCAGCAGAGCAACGGGTTCACGTTCTGTTTGCTCTCTGCCGAGCGTCTCGTGGCGATGGGATTCGGCATGGTGTTTCAGGGCGTTGCTGGACTTCAGCGAGGCAGTTGGTATGGTAGGAGAGTTGCATACGTGGTCTGAATTAGTTGTATGAGGATGTTTTCCTACCTTAATAAATGAAAAACTTGAGTAAGAATCAAAACACATTTCATAAATTGATAAATTGTGTTCCTTACATCCCCTGAAGTGCAGTGAATTTTGATTGATACACATAATTCCTTAAAACTCAAGCTGTTTTTTCCTAATATTTCCATCAGCTCTTTCAGCTTTTCTCTTTTTTCTCTTATCTACACTTTTAAAAGTGTAATTTTCCTGAGACTTTCCAGGGGCAAATCTTTTTAAACTCTTTGTTGCGGAATAAGCCTTTTTATTTGTGTGCTAGCCTGGTTTTCCCTTCAACAGCTAAATGTCTGAAGTGGTGATGGGGAGGAGTGACAGCTGTCAGAGTGATTAGTATCACATCTCAGCAGCTGAGTACTTCAAGTAGATGAAAATTTTGTCTTGTGCATAAATTAAGGTATGAGCAATCGCATTGCAGATGGGAGAAGCAACCCAGTCCCCCCTTCCAGTCCTGTTTTAAAGGTAGTCTTTTCCTGTGAAAATAATGAACGCTTTCTTCAAAAGGATGCTCTTTGGATGAAATTCGTTGCTTAGCAGAGAGCCTGCGTGCCCGTTCTCAGATTCTGTACAAACCCTCAAGGAAAATAGTCGTGCTTTGTGCGCGAAGGTGAGTTTAACCCACGGTCCGTGAATTAGCGGGCTGTTTGAACAGAGGAGATGAAATATCTGTTATTAAACAGGGGTCAAGAGCATTACTTAAAGTAGTAAACGCTAATCCTAGTAATACGATCGGAGCCTGCAGGTTTGGGATCATACCGGTAAGACCTTAGGGTTATAGATTATAGCTTTTATTTCTTCTGTAAACTGCTGAGAATACAAGAGCCGTAAAAATGGTACTGCGATGTGCACCAGTGCTTGTAAATGGTGTATCTGAAGGAATGAGATATATACGTGGACAAGTTTAATTCCTCCTGCTGGTATTCATTCAGGATTTTAAAGTTAATGCTGCCCTTTGTGAAAAAAGGTGCTGCAGGTATCATCACCGGTAACGGCGAGAGCTTCAGTTTTAATTTTTAATTAAAAAGAGACGGCACTCCCAGCAGGCCGGTGTCCCCACTAGCGTGATAGAGCATTGATTTAGTAATTCAGGGAAGAGTTGCTGACAGAGACTGAAATTCAGCAATGTGACCGTAATTCAGCAAAACGCTTGCCGAGCTTTCATCCCATGAGTTACTTCAGCGACGTCGGTAGAAACGAAGCCCTACGAGGGGGTGGGCACCTGCCTGGCGGAGGCGAAGGGGCTGCCCGTGGGTGTTGTAGGACGCTCGTGCTCACGCGCCTTTGCGCGCTGGTAGCCTTTCCTGCGGCGCAACGGATGATCATCTCCGCGAAGATCCACCGCCCGCTGGTGAACCGGCACCTGCTCTGGGGACAACTCGAGGTTGCAGGATGTCCAGTTCTGCTCGAGTTAACTTGAACGCCTCTTCTTGGCACCTCACCTGTAGAAGCAGGCTCAGCTGCAAGCTGGTTTGACATGTGGAGGCAAAGCTTAGCTTATCTGGTAAACACAAGGACTTCCCGTAGCTCCTTGGTGCACTGAGAGCTTTTAGAGTCACAATAAAAGGCCAAGTTGCAAATGCGATAAGCTGTAATTAACTAATACTATTTCCTGATACACTGAAAATGGCAGAGATTATAATAGGAGAAAATAAGGGGTCAAAATAACCAAGGACAGCGAGATAAAATTTGAAAACGTTTTAGAGATGCGAGGCCGTGATTGTTAGAGACGTGAAAGCGGCGTGACACGACGTCTTATTGTGTATATCGCTATCTCTGTCCTACAGCGTATTGAGGTAGGTCGCATAGGAGAACACTGATAACTCGGATAACTGTCAGGAAAATATTGGGCCGTAGTGATAATGAAATGAGCAGCTGCGTTTTTGAGGAGTCACTTTTGGTTTCACATAAATAATATCTAGAATATGAATAAGACGGTGAGCCGGGGGAGGTACCTCCTTCTGTGTATATGTATACACGCAGATATTTTAAGAGTGGTTTCATCTGTAAAAATTCATACGCGCTTGCATATGCATAGATATCTCCCAGAACCGAATTTGGCAAGAAGTAATCTGTTGACCTCACTGTAAAACCGAAGGGCTGCATTTGAATTTTATTGTTGTTTTAATGCTTTACTTGCGCAGTAGGCTTGTGTTCACCTGAGCTCTCTTTTGTGTTTTTCAAATACCTCACGCACCTATGCATTTTGACACCAGCTCATTTTGGGAGAGGAAATGTGGTTGGAAAATACACCGGTGCTCGGGCACTTCACGCCAAGTGGCGATCGTTAACTCGCTCTCCCGACGTTGCGGCCATGGGCTGTAATTCCACAAAGCGCTCCAAAGGAAGGATGGGGAGGAAACTGGGCATCCCTGGAGGAAGACTTTGGTCCTCCCTCTGCCTCGTTCCCTCCAGGCTGTGCCAGCCCTGTCCCAGGTGGTCATCGCTGTTGAGATCGGGGAGTAGGGGAACGGAGATGCTCACCCATATGCTCCCAGCATGAGCTCACCCCTGCGGAGGAGACGGAGCAGATTTGGGAAGCCCCTCTCTGGCCCCGCGCTGCCGTGTCGATAGCTCACAAAAGGCCATCGGAGGATATCGCTACTTCTGGTACTTTTTCTGAGGCACTTCGGAGAGCTCAGGGTGAAGTTCTTGATCCTGCACCCATCCAAGGCCAATTGGATGACTTGAAAATGTTACCTCTGACAGCTCTGTGTGGACAGTAAAGCCCATAGGTACTGAAAACACGCTTGATACTTCAAAGGCTTCAAATTCATGAAACGAAAGAAAGTTCAGAGGCCAATCAGATAGAAGGAAAATGCAAATGATAATTAGGGACTTGATTAAAGGTACGCTTCTTTGCAAGAAGCCACGGTTTCGCAGTGGGAGAGCAGATTTCTTCTGCAAGCCGGAGAACACCTTGAACTGCGGGGCTAAGCGTTACTGAAGCACCGTGTAGACGTACCAGACCTGAGCGAGCTGCCGTGTCTGGCAAGGACCGCGGGGCCAGTCCGCTCTTACTGGCTCAGTCTCCTGCCCAAGCTGGGTCTTGCAGCAGGACTAACTAGCCTGGACCCATGCCCCGTTTCGGGAGGTGGGTTATGGCCCGACAGCTCCAGTATTTGGCGCAGATCTGCGTTTTGCTGGGCTGTACGTTTATATACGGTGGGTTTTGCAGTAAAGGCGTGGATATGCTGACATTCCGTGGGATGAGAGGAGAAGGTGGATGATATATCCAGCGCGTAGCATGGCATCAAGGGAGCTTCAGGGAGAGTTAAACGGTAGATCAGGAAATTCTAAAAGAAGTACCTAAAATAGACGTCTTCAAATGTCTAATTTCAAATGAGCTTGTCTAAATATATTGTATTCAAGAACTTTAAAAGAACTGGTTGAAGAAGCGTCTAAATTTTATAAATGTTCCTTTTTCAGTAGCTCTTGAAATAGCGGGAAATGGTGGAAGACAGGAGGAGAGCTGCTCGGGCGCCGAGGTTTGAAAAGGCCCAGGGGATGCCTCGGTGGTTGTGGGCTCCACATCGGATAAAATATTTTTCTAATATATCGACCCGTGACCTGAAAGAAAACAAAGCATTGGCAAAGTTCATCAGTAACGCAAGCACAGAGACGTTATTTTGTGAGAGCAGGAATTAGAGAAGACGACGTGTCACTGATTGATGTGCAGTAATTAGGGGAGCTCGGTAGAAGCAAATGCTACGCGTGTGGATGCGTAGTCTGGATTAAAGAGGCCAGCTGTACAGGCTGCAGGCTTTGCTGGAAAATACAGACCGGGAAAGTCTTGAGGGTCAAGGCTGCCGAGCAGTTGAACATCACACCCGGCACAGTGCCGCAGCCCAAACTCCTGATGTGATTTTGGGGATTTAGGAAAACGGGACCCTTGAGTAAGCCTGACACCTCTGTACCTGGCACTGGGGAGAACCCTGCTGAAGAATTGCATCCGTAGTTCAAGAAGAAAATTAAAGAAGTGATAAAGGCATCCAGGGTGAACCATGACATTGGTTAAAGAATTGGAAAAGATACTTAAGATGAAAGCGCCCCTTTTATTTATTTGATTTGTCGGAGACGGTTACAGAGTGGTTCGATCATGGTCTGTAGCTATCTGTGCAAAGAACAGAAATATAATAATGGAGCCTTACAGTCTACCTGACAAAGATATGAAGAACATCCACTGTTGAAAAAGGACAAGTGTAGACTAGAAGTAGGATAATACTTTTTTGCTTAAATGAGAATAATTAATCAGGAGAACAACGTACCAAGGGCCATGGTGTATTTTGTATCGCTAGGGAAAGAACGAATGAGTTTCCTAAAATACACACAGTAATTCAAAAAGTGATTAATTCAGGGAAGTCCTGTTCTGATTTATACGTTAGGTCGGACTAGATCATCATAACATACCCTCCTGGTAAGTCTCATCCACGTGCTCTCATTTTCCCATTGGTAAAATGACAGTGAGGTGTCAATCTCCTTCACTTGGGTATTGCAAACCCATTAATATCTACAGGCGAAATGTGTCATAGCAATTAAACTATTATTACTTTTGCATCAAAGGTTAAGGCAGTTGGAAGAACTGAACTGCCTGTGAGACTGGCTGACAGTAATTCAATTCGCTCACTCCATTCAAGCTCCGTTTGTGCAGTTCGCGGTATAGCAACGCTGCGATTCAGGAGCAGCGCGCTAAAGGACGTTCTGCAGACGTTCTGCAGAATACGCGTTCCTTTAGTCCGGTTACTTTTAGCTC
Organism: Mycteria americana; assembly: GCF_035582795.1. Classification (NCBI taxonomy): domain Eukaryota; kingdom Metazoa; phylum Chordata; class Aves; order Ciconiiformes; family Ciconiidae; genus Mycteria; species Mycteria americana. The sequence continues at coordinate 837,977 of NW_027445437.1, forward strand.
CGTTTGTAAAAATGAACGGGTCTTATCCCGGGGAAGAATTGAACGGAGCACGGTGTTTTCTAAAACCTAGCTCTTCGTTTGCATTTATTCCCCTTTTTCTGGTGGCTCCCGGAGCCGTGTAAGTGTGTTTCAGGAGGCACCAGCCTCCGTTGGCTTGGCGCTTGGCTGGTGCCGGCTCGGACGCGGTTTCCCCCGGATGTGGGACGCGGGGCCGGGCGGTGGGAGGCACTCTGCCTTCATCCTGCCCTTCTCCATGCTTTGCTGAAGCCACCTGCGTTTTGGTTTTTTTTGTTGTTCCTCTGTTTTGGAGGTTGCACCCAGAGAATCTGGGGGAAGAGGGTTGTCGCAAGGTCGGTATGGCGATGCCTGCAGGACGGGGGGTTCTTCGCCCTGTTTCATCTCGCTCAAGAGCTGTCGGCTGCTTTAGCCCTGCCTTTTGGGTGAATTAATGGAAAACAGAGAGTTACGCTTTTGGTGCCTGGAGTCGGCGACTCAGCTGCTATCAAGAGAATAGCTGTCTGATGTAGGTTTTGGTGAACAGTGCGTGTCTACCTCGGTCACTTTTATTCTCGGTGACCTTGGATTACTTAAAAACCATTTGGCGTTTTTGCTTGCTAATCGAATTAGAGCTTGTTGATGCCATTCTCTTTGATCAAAATGCAACTGCCTCACCCAGGGCAGAAGGGGGGTCGTGTAATGGAGTGCCTGTAGCTGCCAGGGCTGCTTCGAGTCCCTTTCATCTATCTGCACGTCGCTTTTAGTGCCGCGAACAAAGGTCATCCCGTGCCAGAGCGGCCGGCGGAGAGGGAGGTTCGCCCCGGCTGCCCCGAAAGCATCCTCGGTCTTTTCCATAATTCATATTCTGCCTTTGCTCGCTTTGGTGTACAGAGTTGGCAGGTAGGATTGTTCACCAAATAAAGCAAAAGAAATCTGCCGAGCGTCTGCTTTGAGTTTTTTAAACTAAAAGGAGCTTTTAGATGCTTTCGGGAAGACTTAGCCCTCGCTAGCTGTTAGCCTTATCTCTACAACGAGGATGAAATGGCTTTTTAGTTAATTATTTAAAGGCTAGTACGGACAGACAGCTACGTATCCACTAACTGGCGTGACACCTAAACCGAGAGCTGGCGTTAGTCCGATGTGGGGCGGAGCGGAGAATATTTTCGTTTGACTTCTGAGCATGATGAGCTGGCAGGGACCCCCACGGCTCCCGTTAGCTGTCGCCCTGCGGTTCCCGACCCTTCCTTAAATATCTCGGGGAGGATAAAACTCAGATTGTCAGGTTAGAAAGGGCTTTACTTCATTCACCTGGCTGGGATGAGGAGCAGTTCTTCCTCAAAGATGATGAGCCCTGGAGTTAGGAGACGGGTCAATGAGGACTGGGAGAGGTCCGGCGTCGCACCCTGCCATCTGCTTTACCTGGGGGCTGTGGTTCCTCGGAAGCCAGCAATCCCTCGTGACTATTTCTGAGTTTTTAAAATGGAATCGGGAGGTTTTTATTACTTTTTGGCAACGACTTCTTCATTCTCCGTGTTCTACCCAGCTTAGTTTGTAAAGCCTTTCACGCATGGCTCAAATCTTTCTTTTCCAAGGTGCTCGGTCTGAGCGTCTGTCCTCAGTTTGTGTTAACGATTTTATTTGAATGGGATAATTTAAAAGTTGATGTACTAGCCTGAATAAATGACACGAGAATCCACCCATTAACTTGCCAGGTACACCAAGGGGTCTGGAAGTATAGTAAGCATCATAACAGGCTGCAGTAACATGTCCTATATTATATATACTGCTGTAATATATATTCAGTCTTATCTATTTGCTCCTCAGTTTCTCATTTCCCTTTCTTTTAAGACAGTGTGATAAAAAGAAGATTGAGGCCATACAAATAAATAGCTCAAAAAGAAAGTACCTTTTCAGCCCACTTTCTCAACATTTTCCTCTCGCAGATGCCAGTCTTTAGTATTGGCCTTCCTCCAGGCAGAATTTCAGTCTGCCGGGCAAACTACGCACAGGGTGATTCAAGTGGATTAGCAGCTTAACGTACATTTTGGGTCGTTCCAGAAACCGCCTTGCATACTTTTGTAAAGCTTGCCTGGTAGGTGATCAACTGGTGATTTTGTTTGCTTGTAAGAGAAAGTGGGTTGGTGGGTAATAGGATGCAATTAAAGAAAGGAGAATACAGAGGGGTGCCGTGCTTTTTTTTGTGTATATATATATATTTTTTTTTTTCCTTCTTTTTTGCACTTCCAAGAGTGGAGGAGGCTCTCAAGGTAAAAGAAGAGGTTTCCTTCTTCTTTTGGGGTGTGAGGACGAGCCTGAGCAAGCTCACGTCCACGTTCTGCCCGTGTGTGGACCTGGCTGAGTCACGGAGTGAATCCACGGAGCTACTTTCTGCACACCTTCGCTTCGTGATAGTTTTCTTTGGAAATTGTGGTACCGAATTAAAAACACCGCATCAGCCGGGCTAAGGTTCTAAAGGCACCTTCTGGGAGCAGCTCCCAATTTGTTGTACGTTCCCGTTTGTTGTACGTTTTGGTGGCGTTCGCCCCCTGCCCCATCCACTTTTTACCTCACTGGAGTCTCGTTTCCCCAGCCCGTTACGGGCTTTGCAGCCCTCGGATACGATGGAAAAAATAAGGAAACCCTGACGAGAAGCGGAGGTTGACGGCAGGGGAGCTGTGGCAGTGCCTTGTCCCTGGCTGCACCACCGCCTTCCCTCTGGCCCTGCTCCTTCCCCCCAGGGAAAGCCACGAAATGTCCCTCCACGCCAACGTTGCGTTGCGAAAATGGAAAAGGAACGTAATTGTGAATAACAGCACCAGAAGAGCCTTTATTAGAGATCAGGACGGGTAATAAACTCATATAGAGAGAGTCATAAACTCATACAGCGTTCCCCTCGCTTCTGCTGTATTTTTCTCTGTTTTCAGCCTCTCCAGTTTTCTTTTGGATGAGGTTACGGCAGTTGCTTTGAACCGTAATGAGGAGAGCTGTATGGAGCGGGGTGGTGCTGGCTCATTAACCGACCCCCTCGCAAGCGAGAGCCGGTCCCCGCTGCCCGGCGTGGGGCTTGCGTGGAGAGCGGGCTCCTGCTCCGGTGACAGCAACCTCCGGCTGCTGGGACTTTACCGGATGCAATCGCGGCGAAGACGTGCAGATCCTGCAACCGATTTTGGGAGAGAAAGTCCAAAAGTAAAGCTGGCAAATCCGTACTGCAAAGAGGCGGCTTTCTCTTCCAGCTAGAGAGGGAAGGGAGTCTTAGATATACAGAAATCTCACAGGGCCATCTATTAATTACACTGGCGTTTAATTATCTGTCACTGATATGTTACATGACCTTGAGCAAGTCATTTACTCTACGTGTGTGTATCTATCTGTAAAACGCTTGTGAATTATTTAATGTCTACAAATTGCTTTGAGATCCCCAAATGAAAAGCATTATAGTTGCAATTATCAAGTCTGATGGCATGGTGCATGCTGGTGTCAGCCCGAAGCTCAGCAAAGAGCTCCGGAAAAGATCCTTTGCTGGTCCTTGACGTACCGTGGGGAACAGGAGCGGGATCGGGCAGCGTCCGGGGTCGAGAGTTATTTTTCTGTCTGACCACAAATACTGTCTCTCGCCCAGACGCGTGGGAGGAGCGGCTGCAGAATATCCTTGCGCTTTTGGTCGCGTTGGGTTTTCTCCATGAGGTGAAGGTTGGTGGCTGTCAGTACTTATCCTGAGTTAATTCAGAGTAGCCCGATGTTTTTATGAAGGGAAAGAAAGAAAAAAAATAAAAAGCAAACCAAGTACGCCTTCAGGTCTTTGTGGCCTTACGTTACGTTTCAGAATTTTGCGTTCCCATTAACTTAATGCCCATTTAGGCTATCCTTAGACACACAGGCAAAATATTATTTAAAAAAAAATAAAAAATTACGGAGATAATTCAGCTCTACCCACAACTTTTCTACAACCTGATTTTCTCTTCCATGTTTTTTACTCAAAATTTAGCTCGTTGTCGGTATCATACGAGCCTTCGGAAAGCCTGTTCTGTGATGCATGTGTTCCTATTATACAGGGGTTGACAGAAATAACGTTAATGCATCTAAAGAGAAAGTTTGACCCGATACACAATTATGAAATGCTCATTTGTTCCCGGGGCAGATGGTACGTGGTCAATACCTGTTGGCTGTACTATAACTCATAAAGGCAGCAATAAAATAAAATCTTTAGGTAGTTATAAATTGACAGATATCGGTGACCTTAGTTTTCTCTTCCCAGGCTGTCCCTTATCGGTGCATTACGTAAAAGGAACATTTATCAGCATCCTGCTTCTGCGGTCTCCGGCCGGGCAAACCCGTTCAGGAGCTGGACCAACATTTTTACCTATTACAAAGGGCAGGGATGCTTTATTTCATCTTTATGTTGTTTTTAACTGGGTGGTCATACATGAAACAATGTTTGAATGGGGAAAAAAATCCTCTCTCCGTGCCTAACTTCTCTACCGGTGGTGGGGAAGTCCTTGTATTTCGCAAGTCCTCCAGCATATTGTCGTTAAAGTGACATTTTAGTAGTATGATCCATTTGAAAGCCTTTTACGGTTGGACTGGATGATCTTAAAGGTCATTTCCAACCTATACGATTCTGTGATAAACTCAGGAATTTACAGACATTTGCATTAATCCTGAAATACGCTACGCTGTGGTAGCATATGGTGGTCTACAAGGTGGCTAGCTTTTCTTCAATACGGCTCATAGAAATTACACGGCGCATACGGTGCAGAAACTTGGAGATGAGGGTGTGCGCGGGTTCCCTACCAGACCTTGACGCTTGCCCTCCGTTGATCCGCTTTCGATACTTTTTAACTGTATAGGCTTTTTCCGTGAGGAGGAACACGTCTTACCTGCTGCGCCGGCTCCTCGATGCTGACGTTGCAGTAGCCCAGATGGAGCTCCCAGCGATTTCACAGGATCGTGATCAACCTCGCTTGAACTTATTAGGGCTTGGCTACCGGGAAGGCAATAAAGTAAGAGTTGTTATTAGCCAGCTGATGACCATGCAAGCTTCCCCCGAAAAAGCCCAGGAGGGTTGTTTTGTTGTTTTTTTTTTGTTGTTTTTTTTATTTTATTTTTTTTATTATGAGACACAGATTATGCCCTTGGCAAGTTTTTCAAACTCATTTTTAAGGAAAAAGGCAAATGACACAAAGCGGCAACGTCTGCGAGGACGTAATATTTTGCGGGAGGAATTTCTTACTCGATCTGTGATCTGCGAATGAAATCACTGTTGATGTGAATTACTACGAAAGCCCTGTTTTTCTTAACAGCCTCTTTATACTCGCTTATCGTCGACGTGCGGTCCTGCAGCGAGCCCGTCCTTCGCTACTGCTCTGAGCCCCTCTGAAAACTTTACGAGTAATCTTATCCCTTGTGAGTTTTCATGGGGCAGCTGCAATTTGAACCAATACAGCGACCATAACGAGTTTTCCCGTACATAAACAGCGTCGCCTTTTCCTCTGCGCTGGGGTAAGGAGCTGGCTCCTACAAACCCATGAGAAAATATCTATTTATTTAGGTAAGAGCGAGCCTTTTGGCGATTCGAGTATAGCACAGGCCGTCGCAGCGTTTCAGAAGGATTTCTACCTTTGGAAGCAGAAGCGGGAGCGATGTTAAGCTTTGCTTTTCGCTGTGTTTTCCGGATGTAAGGATGAAGAATCTTCATAATTCTTTATAAAACTGAAAATTGTCTTTTTCCTTAAGGATGTCATCGGTGCCCTCGTTAACAGAAGTACGTTTAGTAACGTAGTCAATGAAAATAAAATCTCTGAATTTGGTTCTGTTTCATTTGTATAGTGCTGGAGCGGAAAGATTAGCAGCTTTTCCGTTGGCTAAAGCTCACCTTAGAAAACGCAAAGTGGGGAACAAGTGCTGTTTTCTGCCCTCTCCCCTGAGTTGGATTTTCAGCTTTCTTAGCTTTTTCTTCCCGGTCTGCGCTCAAGCTCCCAATATTTTACTGTACGGATCCGTTTGAACCCACGGGCGACTTTGGAAGTTTAAAGGCTGCTCTGAGGGACGAGGCTACGTTCTGGTTAGCCGCAGAACTGGAGGTTCAGGACGGATTAAACTACGCTTTTAATCCACGCGGTACAAAGCGGGACGCGTGTCTCCGGCGAGAACGCTTTGACTACGAAAGCCCCGCTCTGGCTGCGGGAGTTGTCTCCCCATCTTCTGCTCTTTGGTGCCGGTGGGGTTGCGACGACGTATCGTTTGAATTTTTGGTGGCTCAGTTCTTTCTCTCTTGGGAACCATGAACTTCGGCTGTTCTGCAGTAACGGTATAAGCCGACCTTCATGTTGAGAACTAAAGCAGCGTGAAAATAATCGAAATCATTAAATAAGACAAGTGATACCTTTATTGAATGAAGTTTTACATAGAATAGCAGCTTCATTTTTCTTTTATTTCTTCAAGGCTGGTCTGAGGGGAGATACATTGAGATCACATTGTCTTTCTGCCTGTCAGGCTTAAGAGTTTCGAGTAAGGCAAGGATACAGAGCTGCGGTAAGAGATAGAAAGATAATAATTTTAATCTCGTATTTTTTGAAGACACATGGGTGGAGTTTTAGGTTTTTATGCCTCGTACTCTTTCCAAAGAGTCGTGCACTGTAACACCATTCATAGTTTTTTTCGTCAACTTCTTGCAATAGTAACACAGTTCCTGAGTTACCGCATATAACAGGAAAGAGTAGTAAATACATATATATATGTAAAAAAAAAAAAAAGTTCATCTAAAAATCCAATTCTCCTGAATTCTCCTGTCCCTTTTAGACCTGGAGGAACTGCATTGGCTTTGAGTTAGATTGTGCTGACTGCCCTTAAGGCAGGCACGACCTGGCACGTTCGCTTGATGCGACTTTACTTGAAATTCACGGTTTGCGCAAGTTAGCAGTGAAAAGTACAAGGGATTTTTTTTTTTTCTTTTAAAAAAAATAAAAAAAAGGATTTGAATCTCTGCGGTGACAAAGCCACCCTTTAAGTACATGCAATTGAAAGTCTTCCTATTCAGAAGGCTGACAGGGTTGGGCATTTGCTGACAGCAGTTATCTTTCTTGGGTCAGTAGAAACACATTCCTTATTCAAACATGCAAAGGGAAGACACTTTGCATTAGGAAATGCTGACATTTCTCCGAGTTAAAATTGTTTCCTCTTGTCGCAAGATCAGCTGTCATCTCGCGGAAGGTGTTTCTAGAAATAGGGAGGTCATCCCAACGCACAGCTCTCTAAACTAGCTGTTTCTGCTGGCAAGCGTTCGATTAGTCCCCGAGTCTCTGCTACAGGCTCATTACAACCAATCTTTGACATTTTTGGTAATAAATGCAGCCTGCTGCGGTCCTTAAAGGGAAAAGCCGGTTTGTTCGAAGGCGGTGCTTGAGACCCAGGACCCAGACCCCCACCCGCTTTCCGCGGCGTGGCGGAATTCCCACGCAGCCTTTCGAGGAGTTATTTTGAAGAGCGCGTGGAACGACGTCCCGCTTCCGTACCGCCCTGCAGACGGGACAGGCTTTAGAGCACGTTCTTCATCCGAGGGACCTTCGGGCAAGCGAAGGTCAGGGCTGGAGCGGGATCTTTACAGGAGCATCCGCCCGCAATTTAATTTTCAAACTTGCTTTTTTCTTGCGCTGGGGAAAACGAAGCGCTCTTCCTCTCCCAGAGGTGTCGGGGATCTGCTGGCGCACGGAGAAGTTACTGCGTTTCGAATCGCGGAGCCTGCGATATCACGTACCGGTGCGCTGTCTGCTGGGGGACGGCGGCGGTAACCCAGCACCCACCGAGTGCCTTTACTGTAGTACAGAGAACTTCAAACTTTCGTGTACGCTTTTATACGAAACCGCTTCGCTGCAAAATGGCTCCTATCTTGTATTTCATTTCGGTTACACCGTTCGCACGAATAAAAATCCTCCCAAGTCGACAGAGTTGCACGCTGGGGTCTGTCCTAATCCTTTATCCGAAGATGTTTAGCGAGGACTTTGATGCTACTTGCTGCTGTGAATTCTGTTAAACCCAAAATCTCATGGACAGCTTCTATTATAGATCTCCGTTAACCTGTTAGGGATTTTCCTCCCTTTTTTGGTACGGTATCTGGCATAAAATATCCTCAGTCTGCGACTGGGGTGTTTTGATAGGGCTGGGTTGACATGAAATAAGGAAAATGAGTGTTTAGAAAAGTGTTTCCATCCTGATATGGAATAAGCGTAACCTTCTGAGACGTTATTTTAAATTATTTTTGTCTGAAGATCGCATTTTCAGGTTTTCACCCGGAGCCAGGGCAAAGTACGGTATAAGCATCCTAACAGTGCAAGGCTGTTCTGGAATAATCTTACTAAACTCCCACGTTCTAAGAATTCACAGACATTTTCTGACCAAAAAAAAAAAAAAAAATATTTCTGTGAAACTTTGTGAGTTTTTTGGGGAAAAAATCTGCCGTTCGTTCAAGCCACTTTTATATTGCCACAATATAACTAGAAGGAACACGAACACAGCATGTGTTTTTCTTTCCTTTGCAACCCTGCTCGCCAGCCTTCTTCGCATCTGCGTGCCTTTAAAATATTCAATACTGAGGAAAAAATGCATAGAGAGCGAATATGGCAGTGCTTGACATTTATTGATATATAAAATATTTATAAAACGTCCATTTATAGTGCTTGACATTTTTTATATATATATACATATATATATATATATATGCGTACATATTTCCAGTCTACATTGTTACCTCTGCCTGCTTTAGGGTGTCCCGTTGTCCTTATTTGTGGGGTCTTAGTTGTGTTTAATACTGCGTAATTTCCACCAAAGTAATTATGCAAATTACTTTAACGGGGTCTTTAGGAAAAAAACAGGGCACACCTACCCCACTGGAGGAAAGGTGGTGGTGAGGGTGGTATAATTGCTATAATGTGCTATACATCCGTTTTGTATGTGAAACTCAACCCCCAGCTATGCATATACTGAACATAAACCGTAAAAAAAGAGAGCACCAAGCTTTCTAGCAGCCTAGAAAAATGCCGGCAATTAAAAAAAAAAAGAGGGGGGAGAGAAACTGGGGGGGGAGAGGAGCAACCGTTCTGGTGGAGGGGATGAAAAGCTGTAGGCAAGCGGGGTCAGGGTCCTGGAGCGTGCGCGTCGTAAAGAAGAACTGGCAGGAATGTATGAATTGCAAGTCTATAAATTAATTGCAGGCTGCTGGTGACAGCGCAATAAACCACACTAATGAAGATGGAGTCGTTTATGATTTTGTCGGAGCTCTGAGAAATTCTCCGGTTTATAAACTACATAGATACTGGTGGTTTTATGGGAGTTTGTTGAATAAATTATACGAGGACTCTTGTGTAAAAAAAAGAAGTGTTAAAAATTAACATATGAACGTGATTCCGTCTTAAATTTTTTTTTTCTTCAATTTTTTCTTACCCAAACAGCTTGGTTCTTTTTCCTCGAAGCCATCCTATTCAATGGTGATTCTTCATAACTCTGCCACCAAATTGTCTCTTTTTGTATATCTCTAGTGTAAGTGATACTATTTTTAAAAAACCCCTCTCGATCAGCGTCCTAGTTACCGGTCTTCCCTTACGAGCGATGTTTGATTTGAAAAATCATCTACGCAATTTCCTGCATTGCGGCTGTGTGGTCTGGAGACCCTGATTTAATGTCTGTATGGCCGCGGAGCGTTTCCGATCCAAACACACGCACCCATCGGAGCCTTTTCGATAGGAAACCAGGCAGCTCGAGTTAATCAGGACACCTCATCGGTTTTAATTCGCACGCGTTGTGTTTGATCTGAACTGGATCGGGAGCTTCTAGGTATCCTAAATTATTAAATGTACGGTAAACGAGAGAGCAATCTGAAAGAGGAATAGAGAAGATGGGGCATGGGAACAGAGCTGGAGGGGCCCAGGGCAGATGCTTATTTAAGCGTAGGTAATTTAGCTGAAAAGCAGAAACAATTGCTAAAATCAAGAAAACGCTGACATAAAAACTTTGCGGTCGTACTTTGATCTGCTTGGTTTCATGCACGATATACAGTTTTTAAATAAAATAATGTCATTTGCTCAAAAGCGCTCCTACCTCGTTGTGCCCCCAAGTTTGGAGAGCACTCAGGAGTCATCGGCAGCGGATGGTTGAAGAGGTGATGATGTCTGGGACTCTGCCTTCATTAGTACCAAGGCTGGAAACTCTATTGTCAATAAGGCCCCAAAAAAAAGAGTTTTGTAGTTAAGGTGATGAAATGCAAACCCTGACGAACACAATTTTATCTGTACGTCTGCCATCGTGTTCCTACGAGACACCGGTTTGGTCGCTTACACCACACGGTCATATGTTGCAGTTGGTTTTCTTCATTTTCTGCATGCCCAATGAGACTTTATGGTCTTGACGTGCAAAAAAAAGCCCCAAGTTTAGTTTATTGAGTACTCTGTAACAGAGACTGCTCTAAATCATACCTAACGGACAAGAAAAATGAAGGGGGTACTTTTGCCGTTTCACTGGTAGCTTGGCTAGCAGCACCTCTTAGCGTCCAACTCCTACGAGTTTAAAAACGTGGGTGGATCACGCAGGTGGTGTAGAAATAAAAACCAAAGCAAAAAACCCCACCAGGAAATTAATCATTCTGTTTGCAGAGAAAAGTTTGAAAACAGGAAAGCATGAAGCCGGGTACTAAATAGGAAGCTTGAAATGAAATCCTGACTTGCTCTTTCGGCGAGCGGGGTCCTCCTGGAGCGCCGAGGGAGGCTGCGGAGAAAGAGAATTTGGTCGTGTAATCGAGGAGCACGCTGTAATCCTTGCAATCCTGGGGCCCGAGTTAGGGAAGCGAGGGCCGCCCAGATTCGAACGTTCCTGAGCCTCTGCGCTATTTATTTTATAATCTTCACCTTCTTGTAATTTAGAGGGGGTTTTGCTATTACGGCTTTATAAATATTATAATCGGACATCGGGAACGGTGGCTCGAGAAAGACAATTGGATTTTCTGTCTCAAATGATAAGTCGTGGACGGTATTTAGAAATGAATCTCTTCTGGCTTCCTGGCAACTATGGGTATTCAAGAGAGAGAGTGTCGTTCCCCTGCGAAACCTGACAAAACGTACGTGGGCCGCTGAGCTCTTGCGTGTGTTTTTCAGTGCGATGCGGAGGGGGGGGGGGGCTCATTAGAAATATGATGTTATTAACAGTTTTCCTCAAATTGCTAATTTCCATCATCCTAGGATTACAATAATGATGAAATTAAATTAAATTAGCATATCGTATAGCATACTGAAAAACTGTGAATACATTATAGTAATACAAGGCAACAGATAATTGCTAGCTTAATACGAATTCATTTTCAGCAAAGATAATTCAACCTTTTTCTTCTTCCAATCACTAGGGACAGATTTCCTGGTTATTGATTATCTCTTCGTCTTCTATAAACCTAGTTAGAAGTCCTTCTTGCTTCTATGAGAATGTCTCCGCTCTAAATATTTCTAATTCTGTATTATTTGTCAGTGGGCTCGTGTTGTACCTGTATGCCTGTCCGTATGTTGACTTGTAGGACCTTGTTACGTATGCAGTTGGCATCTGATCCTTTGAAATGAGTGAGATTTTATTACCCCCATGCTCGCTTAGTGAGAATGATATATGTATTTTGTTAGACATAAGTCTCGCATGTCTTCTAACTTGAGGTTTTAATTCTTTCTTTTGGAAAAAAAAACAAAACAAAACAAAAACGCTAACAGCAACTGTTTAAGTCTATTTTCTAGACTAAATGCTTTCCCTAGTATTTAATTTTTAAAAGGCTCAGTGTTAAAGAGAATAATTTGAATTACAGATATGTTTTCTATTTATGTCTAATATTCTTCAGGCTTATGGAAGCTTGCTAAGCCTTAATTTATATCCACTCATTGCCACTTTCATTTTTTCCCCATCTCTTTTGCAGTTACACCATGGTTTTTAATTCGTCCTTCAAATCTTTATGCCTACGAGAGTATGGATATTGAGTTTGAATGTGCCGTGTCTGGTAAGCCTGTTCCTACGGTGGAGTGGATCAAGAATGGAGAAGTGGTCATTCCCAGCGACTATTTTCAGATAGTGGTAAGTATCTGGCTTTTACTTATTAGAAATTTTGGGGTTTTTTTTTAAACTAAGTTGTGAAACGCGTTCTGGTATTTGATCCAATCGTTGCCTTCATAAACATATTGGTCTTCCCAAAGAAAACAAGCTTTCGGCCGCCTCCGAATACAAATAAGGCACATTGCGTTGAGACGCGTTGGGTCGAGTACGTTGACATTGCCTCCCAGTTTTTGTGAGAGCTGAACCTGGTCTTTTCGTGGAGAAGTAAAGGTGTCAGGTCATACTCTGAGTTGCTATTAATAATGCTGTTTACCACGTGTTAATGATTGCCCTCGCTTGGCATTGTCCTTGACGAACGAAAATAATAGATCTCTTCTCCAAGGCAATTGTACTCTGGCACAGGGGGTTAAAAATGGTAGCGGTCATTTGCCAGAATTACGGCTTTTCAAAGAGAATTGTTGTGCGCCCTACCCAAAGTAACATCCCCATCCGGGACCCCAACCTCTTTTAGTTTAAATGTCACTATTATTTATAAGAATTTATGCCGTGTTTTCTAAAAGGGTTGATTTAGCTGGCCTCTCCTGAAAGCAGTGTCACTTGTAAGTGAGCTGAGATGTTGGGGAACACCCCTGAAAGCTTCAGCCACTGTGAAGGTGTCCGTAGGACACGAGGTGCGGCTCGTTCAGAGACGTGGCTTGGTTCAGCGCTTTCTAGTTTTTCCCCTTGAAACAAATTATATTGATTATCTTCATGTCTTTTAATTACCTGTCAAAAAAAGAGATTCTTCCTAATGTGGTTTTCATGCAGGGTAGGCTTATTCTACCGTATACAATAGCAAATTCAATCTTGTTTTTACACGCCATCACTTATTAGAAAGCAGCCAGAAGTTGTCCAAGGAAAGGACAGCTCTGTTGCTGCCGTGGTTGCGTGGTGGAGGTGTCAGAAAATTATTTCACTTAATAGTTAACGGAAGGGACATTTCAGCCAGCGCATACCCTTCACTTGAGATTTTTTTTTACCTAACATAATTGGTTTCTGCTTGTGCTAACAGAAGTTAAAAGTTAAATCTGTTTCAAACGAAGTAAGCGTAGAGTGACCTTTTCTTGAGGATCTCCAGGCCTCGAGCCATAAGGAGGGTTTGACCTTCAGAGCGGTATTTGTTCAAAGATGCAGAAGTTGAAAGTTCTTTTCAATCTTCCCTGCAGCAAAGGGCCAAGACAAAATTCAGAGCGCTACTCGAGCGATGGCTGTAATTTGGAGCTTGAGTCTCGAGAAAGGTGGTGGATGGGCTCTGTGCAGGGAAGCGAATTCACCCTTGGGCCATAGGCCCCATCAAACGAAATGCAAAGACCGCAAAGTGTCAAGAGATTCCTGATGAAAGGGCTTATGGTTACGGCCCTCTAAGGGCCGGGGCTGTGTGAGCTGGAGCTGAGATTACGTACACAGAACCATGCGTTGCAGAATAGCTGTTCTGGAAAGGTTTTATAATCCGCATTCCGTTTGGATAGTGTTTTTCTAATTAATTCTCTCCACTTCCTTTCTTTCTCTTTTGCTGTCTCTCTAGGGTGGCAGCAACTTACGGATTCTGGGCTTGGTAAAGTCAGATGAAGGTTTTTATCAGTGTGTAGCTGAAAATGAAGCTGGAAACGCACAGGCCAGTGCACAGCTAATCATCCCAGAGCCTGGTAAGATGCAAAGGACGCACAGAATTGTAGATGTAATTAATGCTATTAACATAAAAATCCCAAATGAGCAGCTACTATTCTTTACTCCTTCTTACTTATCCAGCTGGCTGGCTGTAGTTAAAAGCGTGTCCAGGCTATCGGATAGTTTGCGACATTTTGTTCGCTGGGGCAATTACAAATGCTGGCCTTGTCCTAGAACTGACGCCGGCGGCCAACTAAACCTGCGTGAAAAGTCAGCGGCAATGTCTTAACTATGGATTGCTGGGCTTTATCCTGCTGAAATACGAGAAGGTGATCACAAACGGGCGAGGTGATGGAATAAAGTAGCGCGTAAGCAAAAGAGAATTATATCTATATCGTACGTAGTTCTGCGTTAAGCTGGCGTAGAACGTTTGTCTCGGGGAAAGGGAAGAGAAGGAAAAGAGGGGAAGAAAAAGAACGCTTTGGCAGTGGGATGTCAAGTGCAGCCAACCGTTGAGATCCGAAGGTTTTTGTCTGTGTGCTGGAAGGGCGATGTTTTGTTGTTGTTGTTGCTCTGAAATTAATAGGTGTTTGGTTTTATGGACTGCACTGTGTAGCTGCGTAAGTGTTTAATGCTTTATGGGTTTTTAAGTAACAGAAAAGATGCCTTCATCTTAAGCTAGTTGGTATGTAAAACATGGATAAAAGCCTTTCAAAGTTTCTGGGTTGTAAATGATTAATGACCTGCACTGGGCTGCAGGTTACACTTGCTACTTCTCATGGGTTATGCCAGTAAGCTGAGAACAAGAGAACACGCTGAAGCGAAGTTCGTTCTCCGATTTGGGCTGGGAAGAGCAGAATCTTGGTAGCCCACAAATACTCAGTCGAGACAGCCCTACTGAGATCAATTAACCAGCCTGATAGCTCGTACCATAGAATTTCTTTGGGAAATCCTTTGAAAAGTTCCCACACAGCATCAGCGTGAAGTTTTGCCGTGGTTTAGCCCCAGCCGGCAACTAAGCCCACCCAGCCGCTCGCTCACTCCCCCACGCTGGGATGGGGGAGAGAATCGGAAGGGTAAAAGTGAGAAAACTGGTGGGTTGAGATAAAGACAGTTTAATAGGGAAAGCAAAAGCCGCGCACACAAGCGAAGCAAAGCAAGGAATTCCTTCACTCCTTCCCACGGGCAGGCAGGGGTTCAGCCATCTCCAGGACAGCAGGGCTCCAGCACGCGTAACGGTGACTTGGGAAGACAAACGCCATCACTCCGAATGTCCCCCCTTCCTTCTTCTTCCCCAGCTTTCTATACTGAGCATGAGGCCATATGGTATGGAATAGCCCTTTGGGCAGTTTGGATCAGCTCTCCTGGCTGTGCCCCCTCCCAGCTTCTTCTGCCCCTGGCAGAGCAGGGGAAGCTGAAAAGTCCTTGACCGGCGCAGCAACAACTAAAACATCTCTGTGTTATCAACACTGTTTTCAGCACAAATCCAAAACATAGCCCCGTACCAGCCACTATAAAGAAAATTAACTCTATCTCAGCTGAAACCAGGACAAGTTTTAAAGCTTTGCCAAAAATCTGGCCTTCTGGAAATGGAGAAATAGGGATGGCCACGGTCCATGTTCTTAATAGCTGCAGTAGTCTGACTCTTAAGGATCTCTGTCTGAACACTGAGCAGGAACGTTGGCTGAGATCCATCGAAGTTCAGTCCTGTGTGATGAGCACTATTTTCCAGGGCGGTTCCAGGCAGTACCACCTGGCCATAGCTGAGATCATCTGCTAGGCAAAAGTGAGGAGTCAGCACCGCTGGAAGCCTCAGATCCCCAGTTTGCCAAGTCCCCTCCATGCAAATACTTAAGGCAAATGAAAATGGGAAGCAGGGCTAAGGTTTCTCCCGCTTTTTTCTGTCTTGGTCCCAAATGAATGGCTCAACGTGGCTTTTGCACAGCTTTGAAGCTCACCTCCCTCTTATTCCTTCTCCCTTATGATTCAGCATCTCCTTTATAAGCCTCTTCCCTTTGTTTTCTCTCCAGTGCCTGAAAGCAACTCCAGTAGCAACTGGGGAATTGTCAGAGACCTCTCAGCTCCTCTCTCCTTACCTAGATGCTCATGCCACAGACACTTTGCACCCGTGAGACTATGCAGCTTAGTGGGAGATCCGGGAAGGGGGTAAATAGAGAAGAAATGTAACGTCCATAGAGTCATTATCGTTCTCCTGCTAGCGTAATCCCCCAGCCCGGGCTCCCTCCTCGCCCTGCTCTGCAGTGCCAGTTGGCTAACTGAGGTTGGTGGTTGGGTATCGGGATCAAGAGGCAGATATTAATTTGGGTTCCCACTTTCCTCAATATCGCATGGAAAAAACATCTACGGGATGTTGAGGAAAGCTCGCTGGGATCGTCAACCTGCTCCACTTCAGATCTCGCTGTGGGGAGATGCGCAGTTGTTTTGCCTTTGGTTTTTGTTTGTTTTCTTTCCGCTTTCTTTTAAGCGGAATCTCGCATTCAGTTCGTGCGCTGGGATTATATTTACACGCATGAACATCTGAAGGAAGCAGGCCGTCTCCTACTGTAGTGGGGTTTAATCTGGCGCTAGGATCATCCTAGGGGAAACTGGATAACTCATTGCTGCTCCCCGCTAGTCATTGCAAGTGAAATGCTGTCAGTAAATTTTACGCTCTGTGTTGGTGTTTATTATGTTTGGCATTGGATTAAAATTAAAATAGAAGAAAATGAAAAGAAAATCCTAAAGAGCTGTGGGACACCATTGTAAACTGTCTCCATTTCCCTTTTTAAGTGATGGATTACTTTTTTCTGGCTGTTTAATCAGATCTTCAAACAATGCCACTCCGATTCCTCTGAGATGGAGGCAGGACCAGCATGCACAGATGGCGGAGAAGCCAGCTATAAATACAAATGAAGCGGTGGGGCTGGCCGTGGCGGGAGGAGCGCAGCCCCCCTCTTGCTTTGATTTTGTCGGGCCACGCTCAGCACGTAGTTTGGTGCTCAGCTCGAGCTCTGCACGGCACCGCCGCGTAGCTGGGCTCTGGCCGGGGGGCTCTGGCGGGGGCTCCCCCCTACCCGGGGCAGGCGACGACCCAGCAGAGCCCACGCTTGCTGTCGGTGTGTTTTTATGAGAGCCCGAAGAAGTGTCAATATACTCGTGAACAGCTATCATCCCTTTCTGGAGCCATTAACGTGGAAGGGGCATAAACAGAGACGTGTTGAAGGCTTGTCCGAGCTTCCTTTTTCTGAAAGCCAGGGGCAAATGAACCCTTTATTAAACTAACAATGATTTTACCCTAACAGCGATTTCTACCCCAAACTTATATCAGGGTAAAGTAGTCACTTCTTTTTTTTTTTTGGTGATTTATAGGACTACAGTTAGTTTTTGCTTTTAATTATTGCAAATAATTTGGACCATGCAGTGGGCTGAATATGTTGCGCACGTTCTGTTGGGGGATTTTGGAAGTTTTATTCGGGTAGAAAGGTGTAATCAGCCTGATTGCCCCTACTACCGTCGTTGGTAATGCGGAGGCGTAGATTCACATCCACTGCTGACCGCCTTTAACTGTAGGACCTGAAGTAGCAGCGCGTAAGTTGGCGTTAAAGCGAGTATAAATGAGCTCAGATTGAGACCAAATATCCCCCTTGTAAAGGCTGTGATGCTAAATTGGAATTGGACAATACTGAAATGAGAAGTGAAAGCCAAACGGGCTGCGAGCTCACGCAGGTAATAGCTTCTGCTTTTAGTATTCCAGATGTGGCTACAGGATGCTCAAAACTATTTTGATATGTGTTGCTTAGGCTATAAAAAGCCAACGAGCTCCCTGAGAAATAGAAAATTTCTGTCCTTTTAAACTGAGATTGTGACTGGAGAGGCATTGTACTTACCGGTGTATTATGAATTAGAGTAAAATAAGCGGTGGTAGACGGTCGGCAGTACACGCGTTAGTCAATAAATCAAAGTACATTTGTGGATTCCAGCACACTTGGGGAAAAGGCACTTGGGATTGTTTCTTCGCCTTTTTCCTTTCTTTCCCATTAACAACCTTAATGTTACCCTCTTAGGAAGAGACTGCTCACCAGTTTATAACAAGGGAAAAAAAAAAAAAAAGTGACTTTACATGGTTCTTCTTTCTGTAGAAAACCAAAGCGATAAATGAGCCAGATTTAAGGATTTCATGGTGGTTCTTTCTGTAGAAAACCAAAGCGGTAAATGAACCAGATTTAAGGATTTCAGTTCTCTCATCTCCAACACACACGTCCTGGGGTTCTCGGGCCACTCTGCTGCTTGGCTCCCTCTATTTTTGCTCCCTAACTCTGCTGAAGGGCGATGGACTTCATACGGTCTATGGGAACGTGTGGTCGTATTGAGCAGGGACCAGGAATAAAGCCTACAGTACGTGCTTCTGGTTACACGGACTGGGAAAGAAATTCTCAGCAAGAAAAAGCAGATGAGAGAGAGATCTCAGCTGTCTTATTTTTATAACTGTATAAAACCTGTTATTTGCACACCTAGAAAATGAATAGGCAACAGCAGCGCGGTGGTGAGTGATGGACGTGCGTAACTTCAGATGAGGAGAGCGTCCCAGAGGAAAATCTTCCTATAAAGAACTCCCAGGCAGTTATTTGCTTTACGCCAGTGGCTTCTCCCAGATCCCTCCTTCAGATATTCACGAGATATGTGGAGGGATTGTTTTCTTCTCGCCGGTGAAAGATCAGATAAAGACAGCCCTGAACTAATCAACTTGCGCGTACGGGAAGATAATTATTAGCTACGTTCCTGCAATAAATTCCTTGCTAGAAAAATCTTCGGCTTAGGAAGCCACCCTCTCCCAGAGACTGGTAAAAGCTCTGTAAGTCAGTCATCGCTCTTAGCGTTATAAGGAGTAGCTAATTTGGCGAACAGAGCCAAGAAAAGGATCTCTTAGCCGGCCTAACTAAGCAGTACCTGGGCTGTTCGTGCTGCCACGCAAGGAGAGGACACAGCGCCAGAATTATTTGACGGAAGGACTGCGTGTCCATCCGCGGATGATCTCCAGGTGTTTGAGGACGTCCAGAGATGGATGTCGCAGGGAGACGGGGAGGGTACGGAGAGCTGAAGCTCGTGGGTGGCCCGGTCCTCGATGGCTGGTCCCCATCGAGCGGGTGTTTAACTCCCAGCCCCGCTGCCCGGGCTCAGCTTTCTGTGCCGTTCACGTTGTCGTTTGTGTCATGTACTTTTTCTTTCTGTTTAATTCCTCTGCTTACAAGTTGCGTAGCTCCTTCTCACGTCAGGTTTTCAGCGTACCAGCTAGCAAATTTAACATTTTTGCATGCGCAAGGTCTTTGCAAAGACTTTGCATTTCTGTATAATAAGACTTAGATTGGGAAACCTGTGAATTACTTTTCCTTGCTAAAGAAACAGTGGTTGACTCAATTTTCAAAAATCTTTCTCTCTCTCTGAATTCCTATTACAAAAACATTCTGTGAGGTACCATTTCCCCTCCCTTTAATTATCATAAGTATTGTTTAGTATTATTTATAATTATTGTATGACTACTTATTTATAATTATAGTATTATTTATAATTACTTCCCCAATAAAAAAACCACCCACAAAATAAAATCCATCTCTGTACTAAGAAACTGAGCTAATATTGGCATTAAAACTTCAGATTTTTAGTCCTTGGAAGTCTTTTGGAAAGCCAAACCATGTACGTTAATCTTGCTTATGGTTAGCCTTCAAATTAATCTGAAATAAACCCCATGATTTTGAATATCAGGAAAAACAGGGGTGGGTTTTTTTAAAAACAATTGGTAAACCCGTGAAAAAGTAGCGGTGAGGAATGCTCTTTATTGGAAACTTTAAAAAGCGGTTGGGCAGCTGTATCTTTGTGCTAATAACCCTGATCCTGCCTTCGCAGAGGAAGCTGGAATGCGCCGTCTCTTCAGTCTGCTCTTTATGCCCTGAATTAGAAATAGCAAATTTCACAGAGCGACTTCGCGTTGTGTAGGCAGAGACGGAGCAGGAGAAAGAAGTGAGAGACTATTTCAAGATCCCACTCATAAATTTCAGAGTAGAATATATATATGGGTTTTTTTTCCCCCCCTCTAACGCAGAGAATGGCAGTTCTACTGGGATGTGGAAATGTATTTATTTTCTGAAGGCTTATTTAGTCATGTGGTGCAAGTTATGCTCACCACATGGACTTCTGCTAAATACGAGAGCGTGGGGGCAACGTCCTGCACTGGACCAGGGACCCTTCACACCGCCGAGCTGCTGGCTCGCTCGCTGCCGCTGGTTCGGACATTGCCAGGTAGCTCCGGGCTAGAAAACTTGTGCGTGGCTCCGGGGTGCTGTTCCCAAGGAGGGACAAGGGAGATGGTGACAGTGGCACTCTCCATCGCACACGGTTCCCCAGCACCATCTGAGCAGGCTCGGCACCCTCGAAGTCTGCTTCTAGCTGTAGGAGAGTTTCCCCTGACACATCCTATGGCATGCAACCCGTCTCTGGGTTTATGCTCTAAAAGCTGCACTCCACTGAGCTGCAACCAACGGCCCCGAGTATTTAAGATGCTTTGAAATGGAAAGAAACCATGCAAAGTTGTAAATATACCTTAGAGATATGAGGTGTAACCGTCCATGGGATGCGGCTCCAAGGATGAAGTGTGATGTAGCCCAGACATCATCATTTATCCCCAAAGGTGAGGCGACAGCCCCAGGCAGCGGGGGGCTGTGCCTGGTGGCTCTGCACCTTGGAGGAATTTAATGTGCTGTATCATCATCCCATCTGGAGTTCCACCACTGGTGATGGCCAAAGAGGTGCTTCAGGAGAAACTGCTGGCAGCAAGAAGCGGTAAAAACACCTGATGCCCAGGGATGGGGCGAAGAATAACCTCCTGAACCATAGCGTCAGGATTTTGTGTGTCGAAACGAGATTTAACGTCCTTGTTTTGGTATGCACAACTGGTAAGCTGTTCGCATTTATAGCGCCGCACAAGCAGTAATAATCATGATAATAGTAAGAATAAATTTTGTTTATACGCTTTTATGGTGGTCTTTGCCATAATATTATGACACCTTACTGGGGATTTATAACAGCCATATGCAAAAATGCAAAATCAGCGGAATATTTTTCTAGTTTAAAAAAAAAAAAAAAAAAAAAAGTTGGTATATAAAGGCCATCCTAAAACCAGCAGAGGTGCTTAGAAGGCGCCTCTAGATAGATGCACTGCGAGGGATGATCTTGGAAGATTTTTTGAGCTTCCATCTTTGCAGGTCTTTAAGAACAAGTTAGGTAAATATCTGCTAGGGATATTTTTAATCTGGCCGTGGGGTGTAGGAAAGGATTAGTTGGGTTCACGGGGTTACCTCTGGTTCTGCTTTCCATCGATCTAGTGAAAATTGCTGGCAACTTTGGGCTGTAACAGATTCTGGAAAGATGCCGTTAGAGATGCTCGATCTTGTCTTAAAATGCTGATATAAAAATTGGTGGCTTTGTTCTGTAAGAGCTGTAATGGTTTAAAAACCTGGCAGCTGGGTTTCTCCACCACCACGGTCTCCTGTGAAGCTCAGGAGATGAGCTTCTGTGCCGGAGTCACTCTACTTTCCCCTGACTGAGTGCAATTGCAGCGCAGGCAAAATTTTGAACATTCGGACAGTTGGGGAGAAATTCAGCAAGAGAGAGGCCCTGGTCTGGGGATAGGGGTCATGTGAGAGTTGTGGTGAGACCAGGAGATGTCTCCTGGTCTGAAGTAGGATGTCTCTCCTCTCGTTGATGGATGTATTCCTACGAAATGTCAGGTATTCTGGGGTGAGATGTTTCTCAGCCGTGCTGGAGCCGCCTCGCTGCACGTGAAAGACCTGGGTAAGGTGAAGAGGATGAGTTTTTATAGACAGCTTCAACAGGAGAGAGAAGAGTACAGCCCAAAATTAATGCTCGTGTCCTAAGTAGGAGGGGCGTGCTTGTGGCTTTTACAAGTCTGAGATAGGAAGCAGTTGGACCTGGACGTTCCCCATCCCTGTGGAGTGCTGCTGATGGGTGGCTGCTGCGCGGCGTGGGAGGCTTCGCTGCTTTCACCTTGGGTTTTGGGTTGCGTGTCTCTTTTGGCACCACTAACGTACCCTCGATGAGATGGGCGAACGCGCCGGCGCCTGGGGCAGGCAGGGAGCTCTCAGGATTTGGGTGCAGGTTTGTACGGGTGCAGGTTTGTACGGCCAGGGAGAGAAGTTCAGGTGAGCCAGGAGCTCCTGGGAGAAATGGAAGAATTTGGGGACCTCTCATGCCTTCAGCAGTCAACAGCAGATGAGTGTGGGACTGGAAGATTGACATTTTAGAAGGCGTTTTTGAAATTACCTTGGTCATCTAAGGTGTCAGTTAGACACCTAAGGACATTTGTGCTTCCCGAATCATTTACGAATACGTTTGTGCTTTCTTTAAAAAACCAAAACACGCAATTAAAGAGTGATGCAAGCACAAAGGTTCTGTAAAGACGGGATAGAATTTTACAGAAAATACTGTGAAATTTATTGCACGGAAGAGAGAAAGAGCTGTTGTCTGTATTCTAAAAGGAACACAACTATGTATTGAAACAGAATAATTTGAAAAAAAGACAGAGAAGGGTAATAATCTCCTATAATGCTATTAACCATTTCAAATCCAGCCTTACCGTGATTTTTTGTCTTTAATAAAGGATATATGTTGATAAATAATAATCATGGGAAACTGGAAGGCAATTAGGGTTTAAGTGGTGTTAATTAAAATATCACTTACTGTATATCGACTTTACACAGTAATGTCAGAATAATCACAAGACAGAATGAAGAACTGCACAATTAGTTCTAAGACTTTGAGATCTGTTAGAATTTAATTTGTCGGAGTAGCAGAACTAAAATGACTACCTTATAAATATGGAAAGTGATGTATTTTTTAGTCCTGTATGAGTTTGGCGCAGATAACTGAATAGAATGACTTCATATAGGAACTCTTACTATGAGTATTTTATTGGGTTTGTGGGTTGTTGGGGGTTTTTTATACCTTGAAAAGGAGATTTTGGTTTTCACAAGTATTGTGTGAATGCCTAGGCTTCCATACCAGAAAGCTCCATTTTTCATATAGGAATCTGAGTGCAAAGAAAACAGGTTCTCATGAACAGCTCATCAAAGAGTTGCTCATTTGGGTTTGCCATAACCTCAGCGTTTCCTCTTTTCACGAGAGCGACGCGACGTATCGCACGGTGAGGTAACGCCCTAGCGAAATCCCTGAAGGGTGCCGAGTCCGATGCCGAAGAAGCGCGACCGGGAGGCGAGGTCGGCCAAGGCTCAGCGCTGGGGCTGTGGGTATCTGCTGTGCTTGGGCATCCGCTTCCCCTCAGCTCTGCGTGGAGCAGCCCCCGTCTTCTGCTCCTCGAAGGCTGGTGGGTTTGTTTTCTTCCCTGGGTTGTGAACGTCAGGCTCCTTGCGGCTCGAAGGGAAGCTACGTGTGTCTATATACAGCGATATACCTGTCTAATTGAATTTCATACTTACAAAGGGGAGGAGTCGCTGCGCGTGCGGTCTACGTGTGGAAGTGGTTTGGGGTTTTTTGGTTGTTGTGGTGGTGGTGTTTTACGTACGAGTGACTTGAGTGGGCTGTGAAGAGGCGATAGCCTTTTTGTATCTTTATTTTCGAGGCATCAGCCAGTCGAGAGTTTAAAAGAGACCGCAGGTGTCTTAATGCACTCGATTTAATTATTAAAGAGAGCATCAGTGGCAGCAAATGTGGGAAAAGAAGAAACCAAATGAAAATGGAGGGAGACGACGGACTGCAGCTCCTGCAAGGAGGCTTGCTGTGACTCCACCGACACTTGGGGGGGGGGGGGGGATTTACTGTCGGGAGAGGTGACGGCACCAGTTTGAGAGAAGCCACGGTCTTTCTCGAACGTACGTGGAGGCTCCGAGGGTTGGCCGTAGGCCAAGATCCTTCTGCCCTTCTTCCCAGGGGAAATAGCTGTGGGCTGAGGTTCGCCCATTGACTAGTAAGTTGTTAGGAGGCTCTACGGGACTTTTGCGGGGCATAGGCTTTCTTCCTTTAAACCACCTCTAAAGAAGGAATTTGGGGGGGGGGTTGAAAAAATAGGGAGAAAAGCCTTGGAGAGGAAAGACAGACCAGCGTCTGGTGCGACAACGGTTTTGCCACAAAACTCCCAGTAACTCACTGGGATGCCTGCTGTTCGAATGAGGTCGGTAGTATTCGCCTCTTTATCAAAGGTGTCCTGAAAATCACTACGTGAGAAAGCAGGAGGTGTTCGTATATTCTGTAGCTGGACGCTGGCTAGGCGTTTAAGCTATTTAAGCGTTGTTCACCCCTCTACGGCTCGTGTCCTTCTAGCCTTGTCCGTTTGGCCGTGTATAGCTGGGTGTTTCATCCCTGGCTTCTGATTTCGCCGGCCGCTTCGCCAGCCAGAAGAGGAGCGCTTAATTTTTAAGTCAACTCCTCTCTTTGTCACCTCTTTCCCCCCTTTTTGCAGGTGCTCGTTTCTCCCGAAACATAACAGCTTCCTTTAGAAGCGCAGATGAAGTTACACTGCCGAGTTCGGGAGTAATAAGGTCAGGACATGCATTGTCTGCAGTCCTCGGCGCTGATGGGTTTTTTATACGTAGTGCGCTACCTTGTCACCTTCCCAGCAGAAACCTATTTGCTGAGCTGCCATTTGATCGACGATAAGAAAGGGGAAGAAATAGCTGAATGCGTTTGGTTTATGGGGAAACAGCAAATTAATCTTCGGGCATATTTGTCGGGGCTACTAACTTTCTGTCTTGGCTCCCTGAGGGGAAAGATTTAGGGAAAATAACCCCTAAATGTGTAGGCTGGCGCCTGGCCCCGTTTAGGAAACTGCTAGATGTTCTCTTGATTTCGTTAGCACCTACAGCTCAAACAAGAGAAGATTGTGAGCTTTGTCATCCCCCTGGACACGTGTTTGCGCGTGCTCTCCTATGTGCAAAAAGTAATTTTTCAGTGTTGCGAAAGACGGGTCGGGGAAAGAATTAAAAAAGAGGAAGGGCAAGCTTTGGCCCTTCGCCACCTGGAAGGAAATCCATTTAATTCACCCTCGCTACCCTTGTTATAGCGTTAAATATAGACTAAATAGTTTAATATGGATTTACGTAAGGAGCTCACAAACGGATTTCGCAGGGCAAGCTCGGTTTAGGGTTTCGGAGCAGGCAGTCTCTTGTTAAGACCAAAGCAGCGCTCCTGCCTTCTGACACTGCCGAGGATGGGCTTGGGGGCGAAGATGACGGTTTTTAAAAATTATTTTTCTTTTTTTTCTTTCCTTTGTTTCTGACGTTGGTTCAGACCTGTTAGGACTTTTTCTGTTTGTATGTTTATTTATATCTGTGCAATCAGAGAGTAATGGGGGGGGGGGGGGAATTATAAAAAAAAAAAAAAAAATAAATCACAAAAAAAAAAAGCACCTTGTGCACGCTCCTAAGGGAGGAAGCAGGCACATTTCTTCTAGGAATGCAAATGTCTTATCTGAGTGACAGGGGAAAAAAAAAAAACCCAGGCTTCTCATATTCTCCCCCTTCCTCTCCTCCATCCCTTCCTTCTCTCCCATTCCCCCCACTACCATTTAGGAATAATTTCGTGCCCTTGTTTAAACATTAATTATTTAGCTCGAGTGCTTTGCTAATAATTTGCAGAATGATATTTCTTGGAAGTTTAGGAGGCGAATCCCTGAGACGGTGCATCTTTCATCCACCCCTTCCCCTGTCTGGCTCAGTGGCCTCGGTTAGATGTAATTGTAATTGGTGTCTGGGTTGGGATGACAGTGTCAGCCTATCATTTCAGGGTTTAGAGCTGTACATTGGATAGCCAGATTTGTAATTATAATGTGCTTTACTCCTATTTATATTCAGCAACGTTCTCGCCTTGCTGTTCCTTTCCCTGGGAGTGGAAGACTGGGCTGGGGAGGGCTGGCTTGCAAGCGGTGAGAGCCATTATTTGTTCAGAAAACACCCCGATTCTCTAAGGAATAGAGGGCCAAGGTGAGCAGCCATCAAAAGTTACCATTTACCATCCTGGAGCACGTACGCTGAAATTCCTCCTGTCAAAATTCAATGTGCTGGCCCCTCCAGCAGGAAAAAGCAGAATTTTCCTTGCGTGGATAGCTGGAACGGCGTTATCCGTGCTGCGAGCCAGCGCTGTGCCCCGGTCAGGCTGCTAGGCGGAGGATTTCTCTTAGGATGGCCTCTTAAAGATAATTATTTAATGGCCCTGTTTTCCTCAAACACATCTGCTTTCAGCTGTAGTTGCAGTACCACAAATAGAGATTTGCAGAAGTCAACAACTTGGTACCGCTGGAGCAGAGATCAGGATCAATTTCCAGATCTCCTGCAATTTTCCTTGCGTTGGTAGAAGTTAATTTGGAAAAGGTCCGAGGGTTTGATTAGGTGGAAAGAGTCCCCCCGACCTCGTCACGCTGCGGCCGCAAAGCTGACGGCGTGTCTCTGGCCAGGACAGCGCTGGTCTGCACGGCATTTCAGGCGACCGCTTTGCAAGCAAACACTTGCTTTTTGTGTTTGGGATTTTATCCCTTCAGCCTGTTTAAGATTTTGCGTTGTTCAATTTCATCACATTATCTTTATTCACTCGGAAGGGTTTCTCTTTCTCGCGGGTCTACTTTCTGCGCGTTCTTTAACGTAATTCTATTTTCCCCAGAATCGCATCTGCGGCCGTCACATGCAGTGTATGGCAACGCTGTCTTCTACCTAATGGGATTTGAACCTATAATCCCACGAGAGGTGTCCTAATCCTGCTGCAGATTTTCGGGTGAAAGGTGTTTCCAGTTCGTTTCAATTCATATTAGAACCACACAATCTTTAAGGTTGGAAAAGACCTCCAAGATCATCTAGTCCAACCCTCAACCCAACACCTCCATGCCTACTAAATTCACGGGGCTCCCGTCTGCAGAAAGGAACGTTAGTCAGTGCGAAGACTAGGTTCAAGAAATTCACGCGTTTCTCCGTCGAATTTCCCCAAAAGACTTATTCCTTCGCCCCCTGTTCTCTAGTTTGGTGAGGAGGTAACTATTTTATACTACTTTATACAAGGGACAGCTTCAATGTGAGGACGAAAGAGCCCCCGCCTCCCAACAGCGCAGATCTGCTCAACCCACGGCAAGGGTCTGAACTGATGTTGCCGAAGTTCCAGGGTTTTATCTATCTGACTCTTTAATTAATTTTCAAAAATCTCTTAAAAAAAAAAAAAAAAAAAGGTGGGGGGAGAGATGATAGCTCTAAAAGCTTTTAAAGCACGTACAAGAAAATGAAGTTTGTTGACATGAAATTGAAAAGAATATTTTGTAAAGAGGAACTGTGGAAAAGAATTATTTCCTTCTCTCTCCTTTGGTCCCAAACTAAAAATATATGTATTTCTGTCATCTCCATCCTTCCGTAGCATCATCCGTTGAGAAAGTAGGGAGGGAGGAGGGCATATACTTGGGCTTTCCCTACGCTTTCTGCTTCTTTCGAGCTTGTGGCATCCCTGTGGGCAGAATCTTTTAAAAAATCTCTTCAAAATTTTGTATTTGGAGTACAACTGCTTTGCAGTTGCCTTTGGCAGAAAGGAATCTCCGATAGCCAAGTGATGGTTCAGCGGTAGGCTAGCCTACCTCTCAGAGCTAGATCGTTCAGAGGTGGGAAATCAAGGGACAACCAGGTTCGGGGGTGTAGCTCACGGAGCGGACGCGGGACGCGGTGTCATTACGGAAGGACGATGAGCATCGCCATGAGCTGCCGCAGTCTTTCCCCTGCTCGGGCCACCCCGAGGGCTCCTCCGCCAACCGCAAGCCCCCCGTTGTGTCCCTCCCATCTTCAGGAACAGAGAAGGGACCCTTTGCTCCCTACCAGACCTGAGCATCTCATGGCTGAAGAATGCTGGATAAACTATTGTAGTGTCAGCTATTCTGGGCATTAAATTAATGTCCCACGTATCTAGATTTTTGGCTTATCCACGTTGACCTTAGGTGGCTGTATTCCTGATTTACAACGGCCGCCTGGGAATGAATCCATCTCCTTGCAGGACCAGAGCCACGGCTAAGAGCCATGCCTTGGTCTGCTTCGAAGGAATTCAGACTTTTAATATCCTTACATTTATCTTTTTTTTAAACGAGGACTAAGGGAAGCTTAGACATCCTTTGTTTACCTTTTTGTTTGGTTGGTTTTGCTTTGGGGTTCCGGGTGGGTTTTTTTCCCCTGTTATTTGGAATTTAGCGTCCGTCGGATTTCTGAGCGGTTCAGAGATATTAACAATTTCATTACAGAAACAGTTGGCAGGATTTTCCCTGCCAAAACTTAGTATCTGTCCTTCAGGTAGCAACAGCTGTTCACAGTCGTTGTCGGTTGAAACATCTACAGCAGCAGTTTCGGTTGAATAAAGCAAAATTTTGCTAATCTGGCGGTGTGGAAGAACAGAGAAGAATTGCGAAGCATCTGTCACAGCTGTTAACCCTGGAAAGAAACAGGAATTGGGTAAAGAGCCTGAGAATCAGGTGAGGATGGGTGCCTTTTGGTAATTATTACAAGAAATAGGACAATTAACGACGTGGTTTGCGTGGGTAGGGCGCGGAGAGCCTGACCCTGCACCCCTGTGCCGGTGATGTGAAACTCCATTTTCTCTTTTATGGGAAATAATCACTGTGGGCCAAAACATTAGCTGTCACACCGAGGTAAAGGCAGATGGAACCTGCTGAATTTAATGGCTTAATTAGGACGCCGTTTAATTCTATAGATTCTCTTCAGCGGCCGTGATTTGCCCCCAGCAGTGCTGTGCTGGGGACGTCTCCCCGCACACCAGGGGCGGTGGGAAATCCCTTTATTTTCCCCACAGACCTGGAGCCCAGATGCGTAACGTGAAGCAAAGTCTTTGCTGCAGCGTGACTATCAAATCCCATCATTTTTCAAGCCAGATTAGGAAATAATAAAAACGACGTTAATTTCTGTTATCTGTGACCAGCTAAAAGTACATATCTCAAATCACGAATTAAAATGAATCCTCCGTAAAACAGCTTTGTGTGAAAAAGCCAAATTTCAATGTGAGAAGCAGCATGGTTGGCAAGATGAACGAAATGGTTTGCTCTAGTCGCCGTTGGCCAGGCGTTGGGATGACGTCCGGTCTCCGGTTTTGAGCCTTTCACTGAAGGGACCAGAGAGACACCGGAGAGGAAAACCATGGGAATTATCAGAGGCTCATCAAGAGGAGAAAGACCAAAAGAACTGGGAGACTTTTAAGTACTGAAAAAGATGACCGAGAAGACACGTGATCCCGGTTGGCAAATTTACGAGCAGCGATGGAAAAGCGAAGAACATCGTTTGCTCTCCAAACCCCACTGCAGAAAGCAGGATTCAGGGCGCAGAGTACCACAAAGCCCCAGCCTTTCTGATGCTGAGGCTGATGAAACACGGACGCGCTAATGGTCCTTCAGGACGCTGTGTCTGAGAGGTTATGGCATCTCCGTCGCTATATGTCATTTGACAAACATCTGCCAGGGGTCCGTTGGTATAATTTTCTGTTGGAGGGCAGCCGGACGGACAAAAGTAAAATCCACCAAAGAAGCGAGAGGACAAACCACAAATAGTAACAGGGGACAAAAAAGATACCGTTACCCAGGTCTGTCTTCCATCCGGTCCTAGGACCCCTTGCTATAGGTGTTTCTTAAAAACCGATGACAACGTATAGCCAGTCTACCAGGAGAAATTATTCTCATTTCTGGCTTGAATGATTCTGATGTGAAGTTGCTCAAAATGAAACCGGCTCTTTTGGATTTCAACTACTATGTGTGAGATGAGAATCTGCCGCCTTATATCTTACTGCTGTTGGTATTTTTGCAAGACTATAGTATTGAGCTAGCTTTGTGACGTTTATCTTTGTGTGTAATTGCCTAACTCTAGTAAAAAGCAAAATCAACCTGCTGATAGCCCCAAATTAAGATACTTTTCTCGCACGCTGGAGGCATGCTTAATAATGCCGACCTTAAACCAAGCTTTTTCAGAGAAATATGAAGCCGTATAAAAATTAATGTTGCATATGTAATATTGTGTATGTGCACTACTGTAGTTATCCTGTGCCTTTCAGTACTGAAAGCCCATTAAGCCTTGCCTTCAGCGTGCAAGGGACAGCTTTATGTTGAAATCCGTAGACGAACAAGAAAAATCCAGTCTAAGTGTTATCCTCTAAAGAGGGTTCCGTTTAGCCAGCGGTTTAGTCACTTCATCTGGTTTTTGTTCATAATTAGTGCGGGATGGAGGGCAACAAATCGGTCTGCGCTGCGAAGGGTGTTTTCCCAAAGCAAGGAGCTGCTCTTGTCCGTTGGCTTCTCGGAAAAGCAGAGGAGCAAACGGTGCCGTTCGGCCCGGCTGGCTTTGGGAGCGGAGCTGCGCAACCCTGACTCAGGCGCGTTGATTTGGAGGAGACGATTTTAGCACGAAAAGTCCAAGTTTGGATGTGGCTATGGACAGGGGTGGAGCAGGCATAATTTATTGTGCTGTCCCTGGAGCAACATGTGTCCCCTTGCGTGCGAGCAGGGAGTGGGCTCTTCCCTCCCTTGGGCATGAAGCTTTGGGCTGAAAGTAGCCCTTGGAGCAAACAGCTAATGGGGGGATGCCTGCCCGCTGCCTCTTTTCCACCAGAATTTTCCACCGAGGAAAATTTTTCCTGTTTTATTTTGTGGCTTATTCTAAGCCAATCTTCTTGTCGTGCGTAGTTTGCAAGTTGCTGAGTGGTGCCGGGTGGAATATGCCCCACAAAACGTCTGTCACGGAAACCAACCCTTATTTTCTGTAAAAGGTACCAAGCGTAGTCCGTATTCACGTCCGAGGCTGCGGCCGCAGGGAGGGGATGGCAAGCTGCAGAGTATCATGCGCCGAGCACCCCGTTCCTGGCTTTGTTTACGGGCAAAGGGGGTCTCCTGCGACGGTGGCACAGTCGGCAGCGACAAGCTGCAGGAGGACGTCCCCCGGCGCAGTCTCGGGTTCGGAGCGAGGAGGTGGCCGTGCCATCGCCCTGGGACCCCGCAGCCGCAGCTGCGGCCGACTGACCGCGTTCACCGGGGTGCTGGACTACTTGTGATTTTTGGTTTTATGCACAATGAGAAATCTTGAATGGGGATTCCCAGTTCTGGGCAGGGGAGGAGGGTATTACCTGCTATAGCTGGTCCCCTCCGTGCTCTAATGTCTGCAACCCTTTGGTGGCTGTGTCAAACAGCAAACCAGCCGGGAACACCCTGGGATGTGTTTTCTCACCCTCCTGTTTTTCCTTCAGCAAAGCCCTCCCTGCCTTCGGCAAATCTTCTGGCTACAGCCATCACTTTGTCCCCCTTGTTTGCACAGCCAGCGTAGCCGCGGCTGTTTGGCCAGGCCAGCCGAAAGCGCTGTATTTGCTAAAAATACGCGCTTAGTGTCCCCGTCGCTTTTCAGGATCCCTCTGCGTGCCACCGCTTTTCCACCGCCGCGTCCCCGGCATCTCATTGTACTCTGGGTCGAGGCCTCTTGAGCCTCCTGGCTTGATAACTTCTCTCCTTCGCCATCCCATATTATTCAAATCTATTTAGGATGCAGGGATTTAGATCCTGACCTTCTATAATTATTGACACCTATTTAATTTCTCCTTTCCTCCATGGCCAAGCCTGGTACAGCTGCCATGGCACATGTATATACATCATTGTTGCCAGCACAAGCTGATTGGCATTCATGCTTGAGTGTCTTTTTATTTTCTCCTTGGATGCTGGGAGCAGCCGGAGTAGCTCGGAAACTAAAGAGCTTCATCTATTAGGCGTGACAGATTTGTATTCAGCGGTAAATGCCTGACCTTGCTCAAACTCCCTCATCCATTCCCATCATCCCCTCCCAGATGAAAGATTCTGCTTAACTCCTGCTTCCTGTCTGTCGCCTTGGAAACGGGGCCGAAGCGCTGCAGCCTGAGAGAATAACTAATAAGAAAATATCTCTGGCGTGAGAATAAAAACGCACGGTGAAGAAAGGCCCTCGCCGCAAGCCGACACGCGAGGAGCTTTCGGGAAGGAGGACTTTGAAGGCGATCAAACCTGAGGAGTACGGTCGCCTTGCCCTCCGGCGAAACGGGCTAATAAATGGGCTGAAACGCCAACGCCCTCCTGCTGTGGAACAATACGGTTTAGCTTTACGTCTCCCCGGGGGTATGTAATGGAGTAGAGCACTTGAGCGCTACTAAAACTTGGGGTTTCGGGCTTTGGTGCGAGGTGGGCAGGCATGGGGGAAAACCCTGGGTGCCCATCACCTGCCAGCACTTCCCTGCCCTTCTCTCCTTGTAACGCTTCCGTTAACGTACCTCTCGACCTCTCGCCGTTTCTGGTTTTTAATGGTTTCCCGGGTCAGAACAAAAAGTTTAGACTTCAGACCAAGTCTGAATTTAAGCTGGAAACTTCTTTAGATTCTGCTGGCCGGAAAAGCTACTTTGGGGTGATTTGCTGCAATGGGAAGAGTCAGCCGTTGAACATCACAGCGAACAATTTTCCTCCTGTGCTGTCCGCTCAGTTGCGTCTGCAGTCATTAACGTGCGCGTGCAGTATGTATTTACGTCCGTTAACGACGCTCTGTTAGGTATCTACAGAGGTTGGTGTGCGCTTACTGTGCTGGCCGTCTCCAGCGTTGAGCCCAGTATTTTCAGCTCAACTGTTGCACTGGATTTCCTATCCTGAAGAATCCCGGGTAACAGGCGGTAGGTTTGGGTAGGTCTGTTTTTTTTTTTGTCCACCAGATTTGCTTTATTGCATGTTCTGTATTTGCTGAGTGTGATTACGCACTGGACTGAGGTCAGGAATCTCCACCAGTTACTTCTGTGTCAATCTGGAAAATGTATATATAATATACAAACATAGACATAGACACGAACGCACACGATTTCGTCACAAATTGAATGGTTCTGTCCGTTGTAGCAGTTGATATGTTTTATCTTGGCTAAGGTCGTATGAATTCGGGCAGTTCTTATAAGGGATTCCTGTTGCACGTGGACAGTCCACACGCCGTCACCGAGTACCCCCGGCTAATTTGGGTCATTAGGGGGTTTTTGGGGATGCCGAGGGAGCGCGGGGTCCCTGGTTATCTCCCTCTGGACAGCCCGCAGCAGTCGCTGGCAGAGCAAACATCTCCTGGCTGATAGAGCCGACGGCAGAAGCTCTTCACAATGGCTTGGAAAAGGGTTTCTAAAGCAACGCAGCGCAGCTTTATGAAATACCACACGTATTTTATTATTCCTGGGGTCTGTGCCTCCCTTGTTATGGCCACGTATGCGAATAGAGGAGATTCCGAAATTTAACGTGCAGCACGCGCTGAGTATAAGAGAGAGGACAGAATGACGGAGCGGTAAATAGCGAAGGGAAATAAAGTCCTCTACCAACAGGTTTGATACTGGGGAAAGCCGTTGAACTGGTTTTTATAACGTTAAAAAAAAATATGTGCCGGGCTTATCCTGCATTGCAGTGTTTGCTCAAGCAAAAACTATCATAGTCACTTTATCAGACAGTATGTTATTTCCAATGGTTTCATTCACAAAGAAATATTGTCAAGTAATTGATAATTTTACGGTAAAAATACGGTAAAAGTAATTAAAACACGGCTGAGAAAAATTGCCGAGGACTAAAGGAAAGAAAGAGTTTTAAAATGCTTGGGGAAAAGAAGGAAAATGTGATTGTAGACTTATTGCAAGGTGTTGTTCATGGTTAAATAGATTCTACGTATATCATCAGGTAGGAAAGACTTAAGATGAGTAGCTGGGTTGACGGACTTTTTAGCAAGAGGCGAAGACGGATCATTTAAAGCAGGGTAAGAGAAAACGCGTATGTAGGTTTGCAAAGCAGCAGGTTCTTCTGCTAACATTGAAATGATCGGCTTCGGAAGGGAAGGAGAATGTGGTGGGGAGGAAAGGAAACCAGAAAGGAGTTTGTATTTAAAAAACCCCACCAGCTGATCTCAAGTGTCACTAGCATGAGAATACTAAAGGGAGAGATGAAATTAAAATATCTGCATTTGACTGGGTATAAGTAAAACAACAGAATATTGTGTAAGGCTTTAAGCTCCTCTTATCTTCCACGTAGGATTTCTGCAGGGAAGCTACAGGTGGCCTGAGCAAACCGCAGAATTCATGTAGTGGGGAATTTAGATATTTCAACACTTATTTTCAGCCTAAATCCTGAGTGAGAAAATGGAAGCTGTCTAGAAGTGAAAACTGTGAATGCATGTATTGCTCTGCTGATGTTAAAAAAATGGCAAACAGAATCCCAGAATGGTATAGGTTGGAAAAGACCTTTCAGAGCATCGAGTCCAACCGTAAACCTAACACTGCCAAGCCCACCACTACACCATGTCCCTAAGCACCTCAGCCAAACGTCCTTTAAATACCTCCAGGGATGGGGACTCCACCACTGCCCTGGGCAGCCTCTTCCAGTGCTGGACAACCCTTTCCGTGAAGTAAAATTTCCCAATATCCAGTCTAAACCTCCCCTGGCGCAACTGGAGGCCATTTCCTCTCGTCCTATCCCTTGTTACCTGGGAGAAGAGACCGACCCCACCGTCCCCATCCCTGGAGGTATTTAAAAGCCGTTTGGCTGAGGTGCTTAGGGACATGGTGTAGCGGTGGCCTTGGCAGTGTTAGGTTTACAGTTGGACTCGAGGATCTTAAAGGTCTTGTCCAACCTATACGATTCTGTGATTCTGTGAATCCCCATGAGTGCTAGGAAGAAGAAGGGTAATGCATTGAATGCATTAATTTGGGTATCTAAGCGGAGGATTAGCGAGCAGGAGGAGGGAGCTGCTGTGATGCCTCCTCACAGCCCTCTGGAGACCACCTCTGCAGTGGGGCTGGGTGTCTTTCTCCAAGGGGGTTTCAGCTGGCTTTCTCCAAGATACCTTTCAGCTAAGCACAAGGCGTTTAAACACGGTAACGGGCACAGAATCCGTGGCGAGTCCAGCGTTATATTACTGCAGGGATGCAACCCCGAGAGCTGCCTGTGGGAAATCTAAACTGTGTTCGGAAAATGAGTTTGGCCCAACAGAGAGAATAGATGTCTGTCCAGCGAAAGAGAATACCCCCAAAAAATGTTTTACTGAGCTGATTTAAGCTAAAATGTTTTCATTTAATTGGCAAAAATGAAATTACGTTAAAATGAAATGACTAAAAACTGAAACACTTCACATTTATATTTATGAAGTCATTTCAGAAAAAAAAAAAATGAAGAAAATTCAGATTTGTAGAGATTGCTATGTTCATTGCAACTGCTTCCAGACCCTGACATTCGTTCAGCTAGCATGGTAGTTGGGGATGTTGGAGCGGAGGGGTGGTACTGGCGGAGGGAAAGGCGTTTTCTTCTTCCAGAAGCCTTAGTGGGATGGCTAAAAGGCATGTTTTGCTCTTCCTGTGTTACAACAAAATTCATTGTTTGTGTTGATAGATGACACGGGGTATAGGTAGCTGGATTAGACAGAATGCATTCCGTGAGGCCGACTGTGTGGAGGGATGTGATTGTCACGTTTAATGAAGTGTAGTGTACTCTCATCTCTGTGATTATTATTTGTTTAAACAGGGGACTGAAGATGCCATTATAGGAAACTCTTCTATTATGGAAATCTCGGAAGAGATAGAGGGGAAGGAGCTATAGCCGATGCTAACAGAGGGGAGCTATTGAAATAAATAAGTCCTACTAAAGGTTTAAATTAAAGGAAAAAAAAATCGCGATGCACAAGTACATTTGCGAGTCTGTTTGTAGACAGCTGTTCCTTTACAGAAGCTGTAATGCAAGGTCTTTGTAACCTTGACAGAATTTGCTGGGGCAATCTCGGTGTGGAGAGGAAAACGCTCTTCCAGTACGTTAGTCACACCCTGGCTTTCCTTCAGCATCAGATATGCATGAGTATTTTCCCCAGCATTTTCTTTTTTGTTCAAACTATTGGGCTGTATTCTGCTCTACACATGACTTGGTTTGATTTTGTACCAGGAGCTTTGTGCATCTTTTCGCTGTAGCGAGGGAAGGGAAAAGAGCCGTGTCCTCTGCTGAGCCGGTTCACATCCGTCTGGGCTGGTGATGTATTATGGATGCCGGATCCAAAAGCATGCTTGTTTGTTTTGGCTCTGCCTTCCAAGCCCCTTGTGCCACGGAATCAATATTGTTTAATGTCGGTCTTGCCAGCTCTTCCTTTCTTTGGGGAATGAAATCGATTTTCTTCAACTTGGCACGTACGGGACGACGGTGTCCCCCCCGACCTGCCGCTTGAGTGCGTGCAATTATCCTAAGAGTGGAGATTGTGAAGGAAAGAGCTTTTAAAGCATTAGCCGTGGCAGCTTTAGGACATTAGCAAGCACCGGACTGAGGCAGTTGTCCCATGATACTACCTGGCTTCTGACCTCGATTGGGTAGACCAAAAAGTAGGTATTTTCCTTTCGCTGAAGACTTCGTTGGCGTCAGACCTGCCCTTAGCTGGTCCTTCGTCACTGGTGACAATCCCCTTCCGCGTCAAGACTCCTTGGTCATACCGCACAGGCTATGCCTGCAACGCAGGGGTTTTTAGCCGTGGTTTGTTGGCCTCATCACACAGAGCACAGAGTTTGCGAAGTCTAGAAAAGTAGCGTTTAGGAAGTTTTATTTTCTTGTAATCTTAGAAATTACCTGTACTTGGTTAGGTGGAATTTTTAACGTGCAATAGGAATCAAATGGATTGCAAGCTCCCCCTTGACAAGCTGTTCATACCCCACGCCCCCTCCCCACTCCTCTTAATCTGAGCTAAATCTTGATTATCGGAACTATGCTCCCGCACTTTCAGTAAGTTCTGTGTTTCCATTGCCAGCCCCGGAGCGGTGAGGTTTTTTTGTTTTGTCTTCTCAGCTTAGCGTGAATTTCTTGAGCTTGGGAAACAGAATGCCTTTTTTGCTGGAGATAGATTATTTTCTTATCAGCCACTGCCGATTTCTATTCCAACACTTTGTTTTTTTGCCATCGTACCAGACTTCGGAGAATTATTCTAGTGTGACCACTGTTTGAATGTACTCTTTGGTCTACTCCCACGTTTTGCCGGAGGCAGTTTGTCTGCCTGCCATTTCTTACATTACCCTGATGACCTGAGAAAGAAAGCACAATCTGTAAAGCAGAAAATGGTATACTGTTTAAAGGAGTGTTTTGCATTAAGCAAGTCTTAACTTTTTTCTTTTTCCTTTTTTTTTTTTTTTTAAACGTTATTTGAATATATGAATTTGAAACTGGATCAAACCGCTCGCTTTTCATTTAGGGAACATCACCTAAATCCAGGTACTTGTAGCGAGGCTGAGGAGTTTGTTATTTTCTCCTGCTATGGTATTTCCATTCATAAGGAAAGAGGAGCAAACCTTTTCCATTCTTTCTTTTCCTCCAGAGAACTGAGTGAAGTTCGCTATGACTTACCTGGAGGAAGACATTGTATCCAAAATAAATGCGGTGCCTTTTACACCGATCAGGAAGGGAATACAGGCACAGAGCCCCGGTTTTCTCCGTCCTATGCTGGAGCTGACGTAGAGCTCGGGGCGAGCGAGCCTCCGTGATTCTTGCTTTTCCTTGCGCCTGTCTAAATAACCAAGACTGGCTGCGAGGGAGAATCCCCCTTGCCACTTACCAAACGTCGCTCGGGTCCGTCTTTTTGCTCAGGATGTTTTCTAGTGCCTGCGCGGGTTTGCTTTTGTCGCTACGTCGTTCTTGCCGCGTCCGCGTATTGTCTGAGGTTGCTGTCAGAGCTATGCGTAGGCATACGAGGCATACGTTAAGCACGGCCACGCGTCCGGTTCCTTGTTCAGCTCACCGATGCTTCGCTTCTCCGGTTTCTATCTGTTAATTTGCCAGAAGTGACGACAAAAGCTGGAACTCCCTTTACCTGTACTGCTTTCTGCATTCCCTACTGAGAATTAATTGACAGCAGGCAATTAAATGAAGGCATATTAACCCGACGTAATGCGATTATGAGAAGCCTTGTCTCTTTAGCTTCTTTCGAATAAAATATTAAAGGAACACGGCGTAATACTGCGTTGCAAAGGTCTCTGTCGATGGCCGCTTTCCTGAGCTGGGGTGGGATGCAATCCTTCTCTGCCGTTGGAGCGGGGCTTTTGTTTTAACGCCTGATAAAAGCTTGTCTTTCCCCGCTGCGAACGGCGCGCCACGCCGGAAGGCGGCTCACGGGCAGTATTTGTAGATGGTGCCTACCACAGGATCTCCCTACAATTTTAAATCCTCTTCTGATCTCACTGCCAGACGTAGCTCTGTTGTGGTACCTGCTCGAGATACCAGCTGGGAGAGCCAGCGCAGACAGCAGCGCTGCTGCACGGACGCGGGTCTTGGCCCAGCTTAATGCCACCTTCTCAGCTAGTGGCGTAAGCAGAAGCGGATACTACAGTAATGTGGTTATATTGTATAGATACGACGTGCTTTGAGTACACGCAGAGTTTCTACCCGACGCTCGGAAGGGGAAACATCCTTAAGGTGGTTATGGGATTGGGCGCTTTGCAATGTGGCGTTAGGCTTTCTGTGAACCAGGCTATATTTCAGCACCGCGATAAGAAAACACAACGGGAGTATATCGTTAGCGTTGTCCCGTGTCCCGTTGTGGTAGTAACAAAACATAACGTATTCATTTTCGCGTGGATTTGATGACTTGCGGCCAAATACGCGGTAACAGCACCAGTTGATAGGATTTGTTTCAAACCTTGGCAGTGCCCTGCTTGAAAACGATACCCGCTTTTAATGAAACCTTCCCCCTTCCCTTATTGCTGCGTATGAGCGATGCCAACGGAAATGGAATGAGATTTAAATGGCTGTTTTTCTGCTTTGTAGAAGATGGTTAGCATGCAGGAGAATAGCAAATGTTTGCCAGCAACATAATGTGTTCCCCAGAGAACCGGCTCCTGCATAAGTTAGCAGTCTTTGCATGGAAAGGTAATTCCAGCTAGCAAGCGACCCAAAATGATTTTGCTTTCTCGCTCTGGCTCTTATATAGGACAACCTGGAGCGGGTAGAGGGCAGGTCTATCCGTCGTCAGCTGAGGAGGTGCAAAAATCCAAAACTCTTTTGGAAAGGAGGTAAAAAGGGGAGTTGTGTGGCAGCACCGTGGTAGAGACGAAGCTCCTGGCTCTTCGGGGCTGCAAAAAGAGCGGCAGCCCGTCATTGTTCCAGGCCCTCGTGGTGGATTATTTACATGCAGATCAGCCCCACCACGCTGTGCTGAATTGCTCCTGCATAGAATAACTCAGGCCTTCAAATCACTTTGAATAGCTTGGGCTGGAGCTATAGATTTCTGCAGCTCCTCTCTGCTTGATTACATTTCTGGTTGGATTCACAAATTTATAAAACTAAGTCAGTTCATTTCTTTCGGGCCAAATGGAATGCACGTGAAGGAATTTTATGTGTCTGATGAAAAAAAAAAAATAAAAAAAAATAAAAAAAGGGTCTTCAAATGTAATGATTGCCTTGAATTTTGAGAGCTCAGACCCGCTGCAGTCAGGACGAGCGCACGACCCCGCGCTGGCTCTGGCCGCCGCACGAAGCAGTGCTGCTCGTTAACCCCGTAGCTCTCGTTTACCGTCTGCTTGGCGCCTATTTGTGCAGGCTTTCTTCAGGACAAGCGCGTGAAGTGGTTTCTGTGCTTAGATTTTGCCTTGGGATTCTCGCCATCAGCCCCAGATAATTTCTTGCTTAGAAACCAGCACAGTAGAGCTACACAAACGTTCAGCCTCGCCGTTTCCAATCACATGGATGGGAATTTGTTCTTTTTTTCTTGTTTTTTTGTTTGGGTTTTTTTTTTTTCTGTTTACAGGAAATGTTGATTTTTGGCTCGTTTCTTCTCTATCATCATGCAGAATAATTCCTAAATATCGTTTCTGCATTTTTGCTTGTTTCTTCTTTGTCAAAGTAGTTGTATTTAGTCAGCGAGGCCAACGTGAGCTGTTATCGAAAGACTGAGTAATAGCGTGAGCTGCAGGACACGTGTAGACTCCCTGTTGTTGCTAAGCCATCTGCGTGAGCCGTGTCTCATGTCCGCTCCCCAAGTGCTGGACTAAGTCCTGACCAAGCCACCTCCCTTGATGCCGTGTGAACATCTCCCAAAATGCAACTTCTGCACTGTATTTCTTACTTTTCTTAGCGGTCGTTATTCCACCACGTAGGTGGCTTTCGTAAACATCTCCAAGACTTTTTCTGGGTGTGGTGATGTCTGTTGTCATCCTTATTTCTTCCTAGAAGGAGAACCCCAGGCTGGAGCTGCTTAGGAAGGCTCTGACTGGCAACAGCTCCCAGGGAGGGACTGATCTCCCACTCATGACACCACCTTGCATTTCCCATCCATGGTAGCAGGGAAAACTTCTCAAGCAGGAGGAACCTTCTCGGGCTCCAACAGGATGTTCTTCCATGCTTGTAATAGCCACCAGGATGGTATTTTCTCTCATTAGATATTTTTTCTCTCATCCTTCCCTGTCTTAAGGAAGCTTGAGGGCTAGGGTCTTCCTCACCACGCTAAGATATATTCCTCTCTTTCAAGCTGTCTTATTTTCAGCGAAGACAACTCCAGTTTTCTAAAGGTACTGTCTGAAGATGATGTGGCTCCTTCTCAGGAGTGACTTCCGATGGAGCAGGTAGTCACCGGTGCGTGCTCCTCGCCTTTGTTCTCACGGGCTTCCAGTTCAATGAGACAAGTTAGCTGTTTTTTAAGGTTCCTAGTTGCTAGCCTGACATTTCTTGAGCACATGACATGGTATGACATGGTATGACGTTATGACACATGATAAAAGCTTATTTATGGGTCTTGAATGCCTGTAAGATATATCTTGCACTTCTTCAGCTCCTCAGGGCTTGGCATAGCAATCAGTTACTGATTGTGTACCCAAAGCTTGGGTCTTTGTACAAAGTCCCACGAAGAATAATCTTTTTTTATTTTTCCTCATCTATTCCTTCAACTCCAGGGTTTGTACAGACAGTTCTCCAAATCTTTCTTTTCTTTCATGCTTACATGTCCCTACTTCTCGTGGAAAATGTATCACCCATATCACCCATACTGTAATGATCTTTGTCATCACAATCTGCAAGGAGTCAATGAGTTTTTAAGAGGGTTTTTTTTTCTTTCTTTCTTTTAAATGATGCTTCCTTTTTCTGCATAAAACATGTTTCTTTTTTCTTTTACGTGAAAAAAAATCCATTGTGTTTCCATTTCTTTTCTGGCTGCCTTGCATTTTCATTAGCTTAGCTTGCTATGCGAGTAGCACTTGACTTTCCAGAATTCAGTATCAATCATAATTTTTAAAAACGTAAATTCCTGATTTCTCTTCTATTCCCTTTATTGCATGGATTCATGGAAGTCAGTTTTTTCGGCAAGATCCATAAAAAGATCTTCTTAAGTTCTCTGAGTTCTTGAGTCCTTTCAGAAATGCCTTTATTGCTTTCTCCTTCCAAAAAATACTCATCCCACTTTAAAGTCTGAGTCATTTGTCTCCTTTTGTAAATAAAACGTGAAAAGTTTCGTATCATTTTAGAAGCAAAAAATCTGTTCTCAGAACGATGAAATCTTCAGGTGAAGAGAATTCCGTTATTCCCTTAGTCATTGAGCCAGAGATTTTCCATTTTAAATCATGAAGCTTGCAGAAAGACACAGGACAGGAAAAAAAACCCTGCCGGTTTCCTCCACGTTTCGCTGGGCGTCCTTTCCCCCATTGCAGAGCAAAGTTTCAGACTGACCGCAAAATTTCCGGCCAAGCTTAAACCTCCGTAAACGTCTGGACGTCTCGGACAACTTGTTTTACGCAGCCGCTCGCGGCGTGGAAGCGAGGTGCTTTCCGAGAGGTTCCAGATTTCGGGGGCACAGAGTGCGCTGCTTTGGGGTTGAGCCGTCGCAGCCTCCGCTGAAGAGCGCTGGCAGTGAAAGATTTAGTTCCATTTTCCCATCAGCGAAGAGCTGGAAAATAACTCGGCTGGCAGGGTGGGTGATAGTTTACATCTGCCTGCAATCTTCGGTGAATCATCTCTCATAAGGACTGCGGGGAAAAAAATTATTTATTTTGCTGTCGTCTTAACTGCAGCTTGAAATACTTCAGCTGAAAAACTTTCTTGCTCTTGAACCAGCTTCATCGTGGTTTGTTCCGTTGCTTTGTTTCGACTTTCCCCGTTATAACGCACGCTGTTAATAAGAGGGATGTATTCGGCTCTTTTTTTCTTCTCCGCTGATGTCTCTCCGGTTCCAGCCTCGCCGGTAACGCTCCGTCTGGGGCCGCTCGTCGTTAACCATGGCAGAGCTGATGAGAATTGTCCCTTTTCTGAGAGCGGGCGAGGGGATGCGAAGGTAGGGTGCTCGTTTTGGTGGGGACGATGGAGCTGGAGGCTTGTGCTGGGTGAGGGATTCTCCCGCAGCTCCGGGCAGCAGCTCCCTCTCCCTTTCTCCTCGAAGAAACTTCCAAAGGTCTTGGGCTCATCCGGATGCCGAAACGTCTCTCTCTCATTCTCTTTCATCTCAAATTTCTTCTCAAGCCAGGAAAACCGCTTCTGCCTGGCTCTGAATGAGCATGGAGAGCCCCGGTGATATCAAAGCGTTCGCAGCGTAAGCGCGGTTCGGTGTGAATAAGGATATCATAATTCATCCCTCCGGCATCAAATGTTTTCCCGTAATTTTTAATTCGTTATAGATTTAGATGGGCCTACTTTATACCTTTGAAAACAACAAGGAGTTTGCCCTTGAGTTCAGGCCAAAGAGGTGCCGTATCATACCTAAACAGACTATTTTATGCTGAGCTGTAGAGGACTTATTTTTTTTTTTTTTTTTATTATTAAGGAGTTTGTTTTCTCTGCTTTGGCATCTTAGAGGACTATTCCCTCCGGTAACAAACTTAATGCAGGGGAACGTAATAAACTAAAAGCAAATTAACTGTGTTATGCGAAATTCTCTTTCCTCGTACCATCAGTCTTGTAATTTTCAAAGGAAACAGTATAAAACTTGCAAGACTAGTAATCATAATTATTATGAATAATGAATCCTGAGATGTTATTACACAATAAAAACACATCCTTCCATGCTGTGTGTTACTGTTCAATTATTTAAAGCTCCCTGACAATTACAAACTCGCTTTAAGTCTGTCGTCTTATATGACGAGCAACCGTAACCCCAGCCACAGCAGCTTTCTCTTTTTTTTTTTTTTTTTTTTTTTTTATCATTGCGGTTCAAAATAAAATTGCATTTAATATTTCAAAAGGAAGGATGCTTTCTTTAGTCCTCCCAATTTTTCTGCTAAGAAATGCTATTTTATTTCAAAGCATTATCCAGGAGAAAAAGGAAGCAAGCAAGCAAGATTTCAAACGAAAGCGCCGTGATTATGTTCTCCAAGGAGTAGAGCTGGGGGAAGAGGATTGTGTTGTCAACTTCTTAAAAAAAAAAAAAAAAGTAACCGTACTAAAAATCTGAATTATGTATTAATATTTGTCAAAGTTGAGAAGAATTCTGTTGATACAGCTTATCTCGGCAGCCCCCCAGGCAAGCATCTCTCCCCAGTTTTTTTGAGAGAACCAGGGATGCAATAGCTTTCGTTATTCAGAAAATGTTTACTATAGCGGCGAAGGGTCTGTCCTAGAGGTTTAAAAAAAAAAAAAAACCCAACCACCAAACGGAAAAGCGTGTACTGGTTGTATAGAGTTGCGTGTAAAAAGAGCGATTTTATTTGGTTCTGTCTTCCACGTCTCAGTCTCGCGTCGAGTCCCTCTACAATCCCCTGAGCTTGCGCTCCCAAACTTCATCTCTGTTTTGCTCTGATCCTTTTAAGGTCTTTCACGGATTATTTATGCAACTTGTGGTACACAAGACCAGACGTATTTAGGGAGACCGAAGCCTGTCCTAACAGCCCTTGACAAGATGCATGGGGCAGAAGTGTAAGATCAGGACAGGCTTCCCCAGAAGACGCTGTCGTGGTTGACCATCACCCATTGCTTCTCTTCTTGACGGTGCCCATCCGTGCCGTCCCACGTGGGAGCTCCACCGGAGGGTCCCCTCCCTGCCCGCCTTGCCTCTGCCGCTTGTGGGTTTGGTAAACTGTTTCGGGTGGCACTCGGCGTTCCTCGGCAAGAGGTCCTTGTGCACGTGGGGGACATCAAGGTCTTCCTCACTGGCACGTCTCACGTGCTTACTGTGTCCGTTCGTCCAGGTGGAATGGGATTTTTCTTCGATACTACGTAACTTTAACCAAACTAATTATTTCGGGATGCCCACGTGATCATTCAGTAGAATTATTTCCAGATCAAATTTTGACTCGGTAGTTCCTATATAATGTAAAATAGTTAAGTTTTTTTTATTTTTTTCCCCTGTGCTGAGTAAAATATTTCTCCCATTACATCCCCCATATCCTTCTCCTCACAAAATACTAGTGGGCGGTTCTCCACTGGAAAATTGCAACCTAATAGGTGAGAAAAAGGTTGAAAATTACAGGTGATTGAAGAGAGAATTAGAATGGCAGAAAGCCAGCAATTTTTAAGATGCTACCGTAACTACCACTATTATGTATAATTCTTTTTAAGTCTATGGCAAAGTAGATAATGTTAACAAAACTATTAGTATCACTACACACCGCTATAAATATTATTCCTGTTGTCTCAGAGTAACTGCTTTTCTAATGGGGCACAGTGAGTTTCATTAATGTATAGATTAGTTCTGCTGGTGTTTCTTGCTTTTATCTGTAAATTCAATATCCTAGAAAAAAAACTTACCTGAAGAAATATGTAACATATTACTATATTTTTTTCCAGGCCTTTCTACCACGATAATGGTCTCAGAATTAGCATTCAACCCATGCGATTGCTATTTTTTAAACTGGCGTAGGTGGGGAGATAATTTTTAGAAATGGACAGGGCACTGAAATCTCTGCTGACTCTTTTTTTTCCCGTGGCAGCGCAATCTGCCATTGAGCTTTCTAATAGGTTTATTATAGATTGGAGGCCCTAATTTTCTCAGGTTGGGAATCCTCTTAATTACTAATTTTGTTACTTGGGTGGTGGAACAATTGTTCTGGGAGCGGCGTAACCGATGAAGCCTGCTTTCCTAGAGACTTGGGTCCTACGAGCCTGTGCCTCGAAACCGCAGTCATCTTCGCCGGGGTCCTTTTCTGACCCCTTTTCCCACCCCGGGAGCACACCCCAGGGCCCCAGCAGGTATAAATGCAGTCAGCCCCACCACTTTTGACTTT
Organism: Mycteria americana; assembly: GCF_035582795.1. Classification (NCBI taxonomy): domain Eukaryota; kingdom Metazoa; phylum Chordata; class Aves; order Ciconiiformes; family Ciconiidae; genus Mycteria; species Mycteria americana. The sequence continues at coordinate 882,893 of NW_027445437.1, forward strand.
TGAGTACCACCTACCAAGAAGCAGCTGATGGGGCAAATCACGTTTTTGTTACCGGTGCAAAGCTGACATCAGCCAAGTCCGTACATGATGAAGAGACGGTCATTGAGGTCCCATCGAGGCCTTTTCATCAGTGGGGACACCGCACCCAAGAGTTGATTTTCATTAAATTCATGATGACTTCCTTTATTTGAGATCCCTAATCTCTTGAGAAATTTGCTTAGGGTTGGCCAAAATGCAACAGCTGCTGTAGAAGGTTTAGAAGACAGGCAGGTGGGATGATCATTAAGCATTCTGTCCTTAAAAATCAAAGTTAAAAATATAAAATGGCAAAAACTGCCATGAAAGATGATTTCATACAGAGGTTTCAATCTAGGGCTTAAATTTTTGGGTTTAGGGGTAAGGACTTTTACCATTTTTGTATCTGGCCATTCCGATAGTCAATGAAATACTTAATTTTGTGTTCACTCTCTCTTCAGGACCAGTTAGGGTCAGTGCTTCAGTCTGCTGCAGTTTAGCAGCAGCTGTAATTTCACTTCTCAAAGCCGATGGACCCCGGAGGGCAGATTACAAGAAGAAGCCCTTTGGTATTTTGCCTCTCTGGTGTCCATCAGTCTTTTGAGTCCTGGACCTGCTGGACAAGCAGCCCATCACCTCGCTGCGACGCTGACTGCTTCAGCGGTTGCGTTATATGTTGTATGACAGCAGAGTTGAGACTCCTATGGCACCGTCCCTTGTCCCCTCCCTCTGCCTGCCCTAGGCTTGGTGTGGACTTTGCATCCCTGGAGACTTCTGAGGAGAGAAATGCTGGATGTTGTGGGTCTGGTGCTGTAGACGTGATGATTAGGATGCTCTGGGAGCAGAGGCTCTCTCCAGCATTAGCCAGGACCAGGGAGCGACGCCGCTTTTTCTCGCTGTTTTAGCGAGACCATTGTTTCGCTATATCATATACTCTATGGAAAGGGAACAATTTTCTGTTTTCTACGATTCCTTCTTCCTCCCAGCACAGCAGAAAACATCCTTCCAAATCTCACCTCTGCCCTGCTCGTAACTCAGGAAATTGTAGGAAATTTCTATGGAAGAAGAAACAGCAATTAGTGCCTTGAAGCCAAGCCAAGGGTCGTGAAGTACACGTTCAGCTCATTCAACCTGATGTGGAACAGGGGAGGCTCAGCATATCACAGAATCACAGAATCCCAGAATGGTATAGGTTGGAAAAGACCTTTAAGATCATCGAGTCCAACCATAAACCTAACACTGCCAAAACCACCACTACACCATGTCCCTAAGCACCTCAGCCAAACGTCCTTTAAATCCCTCCAGGGATGGCGACTCAACCACTTCCCTGGGCAGCCTCTTCCAATGCTTGATAACCCTCTCGGTGAAGAAAAATTTCCCAATATCCAGTCTAAACCTCCCCTGGCGCAACTGGAGGCCATTTCCTCTCGTCCTATGGCTTGTTACCTGGGAGAAGAGACCGACCCCACCTCTCGACAGCCTCCTTTCAGGTCGTTGTAGAGAGCGAGGAGGTCTCCCCTCAGCCTCCTTTTCTCCAGGCTAAACAGTCCCAGTTCCCTCAGCCGCTCTTCTGTCTTCCTAAAATTACCCCGTGCACCAGGACAAGTCTAGTGAGTTTATACAGACTTTTCCCGAGTTGTAGATGACCGGAGCCCCGGGTCTGTCTCTGCAGTAATAGATACGCCTCTCGTGAGCTCCTGAAGGTACGTGCATGGTGGGACGCTGAGCCTGCCTGCTTGCCTCGGAGGTAACGGCCGGGTCATCTGCTGATTGTGAGAACCTTTTACGGTTAAAAAATTACACCTCCGCAAATTATTCGTACGCTGGGCACGGTCATCTAGTTTATTTTTAAAAGTGTGGAAGGTCAAAGTAACTGCAAATCTTTCTCTCTTAAAAGTGCTATCCTCGAGATACCTTGGTGTGCGATGCACGTCTCGCACAGGGCACCTGGAAGTTTTCCAGCTCCGGGATGATTTTGCTTACTCTGCTGAAGATTCGCCGGCTTTATTAAACCAGTCATTTCTATAACACAGGGAGAGGAAAAAAACCGCACACAGCTCTCTTATCCCGGGGAGGCATTGCCTTTCCTTTACGTTAAACACGTCTTCGTCTATTAAGGCTGCCGCCCTTCTGCGGCAGACTTCTTGTCTCACTCCCGACAGACCTGTTTGGAGCTCCCGGTGCTTTGACGAGCAGCGGCGTAGATCCCAGCGGAGCTGCGGGATGGCGTCGGGCTTGGCGACGCGCCGTGGATTTGCTGACGCACCCTCGCGCCGCCATTGCCGCCCGGCTCTCTGCGCCGTCACATCGCATCACGGCTGCGCTGGCCCTCAAAAACTGGTTCTCACTGCTGGCTTGTAGGATGGTTTAGGCTGCTGAAGAAATAAGGGTTATGTGATTGTACCATCTGGGTGTCCATCTGTCTGCCTCTGCCTCTCACCTTCCTTCCTCTCCTTTGTAGTTATTTATTATCAGCTGGGCAGCTGAAAATGCTTATAGAAAGGGTGAAGAGGAAAGATTTCGAATGCCTTTAAAACGGCCAGGTGGGCAGGGAAGGGCCATCAGAGTCAGTCCTGGAGGTGCAGGAGGGAGAGCTGAGCTGTTCCCACATCCCGGGCTGGTGGGCAGCTGTGGGAAAGGGAAGGGGGGTCCCTCCAGGACCCCTCCATATAGCTTTGCTATCACAGAATGGTATAGGTTGGAAAAGACCTTTAAGGTCATCGAGTCCAACCGTAAACCCAACACTGCCAAGCCCACCACTACACCATGTCCCTCAGCACCTCAGCCAAAGGGCTTTTAAATACCTCCAGGGATGGGGACTCCACCACTGCCCTGGGCAGCCTCTTCCAGTGCTGGACAACCCTTTCTGTGAAGTAAAATTTCCCAATATCCAGTCTAAACCTCCCCTGGCACAACTGGAGGCCATTTCCTCTCGTCCTATGGCTTGTTACGTGGGAGAAGAGACCGACCCCACCTCTCGACAGCCTCCTTTCAGGCAGTTGTAGAGAGCGAGGAGGTCTCCCCTCAGCCTCCTTTTCTCCAGGCTGAACAACCCCAGGTCCCTCAGCCGCTCCCCATCAGCCTTGTGCTCCAGACCCTTCCCCAGCTCCGTTGCCCTTCTCTGGACACGCTCCAGCCCCTCAATGTCTCTCTGGGAGCGAGGGGCCCAACACTGAACACAGCATTCGAGGTGCGGCCTCACCAGTGCCCAGTCCAGGGGCACGGTCACTGCCCTGCTCCTGCTGGCCACACGACTTCTGACACAAGCCAGGATGCCACTGGCCTTCTTGGCCACCTGGGCCCACTGCTGGCTCACATTCAGGCGGCTGTCGACCAACACCCCCAGGTCCTTCTCTGCCGGGCAGCTTGCCAGCCACTCTTCCCCAACCTGTAGCGTTGCATGGGGTGAGGTCCAGCACTGGTCAGAGCTGGGGGCACGGCGCTTCTGGAGCTGCACCGTGGGCTGCACATCTGCCCGTTGTTGGCTGATTTCACGGCTGACCTTGCTCCTCGGCGGTTCTCTCCCGGCGTCTCGCTGAAGGTGGCACGTACCTCACAAAAACTGAAAGCGTTCAAGAGCTGTCTGGATTATTTAAAAATCTCACTTTGCCCTTTCCGGGAAACTGGGACTGAGATGTTTCTCTTCTCTTTGTTTACTTTCAAGCTGGATGGTAGCATTTATTTCATGCAATTTTACACAAAGCATACAGTAAAATGATGGGCCAAGTAGGAAATTCAGAGTGACTGAATTGATGTAATTCCCATGTCAGGAAAAAGGCAGTGGTAGGAGCAAAGTAGTCGTGGCACCTGAGCAACTGTGGATGGAAAAAGACCTCTTAGATCCTCATCTGTCTCTTTGATACTTTTATTTCTGTAAGATCTGAGCATTTCACGTTACTGAATTTACTTACACGTTGACTCCTGGCTCAAGCTGAGTGATTTGGGAGCTTTTCTTATTGCCTGCCTGAGGAACGCTGCGTGTTGTAATTCGTGTCATTAAAGAAGCAATAAAAAATAATCATGATTGTTTCATTGCGCAGATGGGAAAAGGTAGGAGCAGCGTAGGAGAGATGCTCTACGTTATGCTGAAAATCTTGCAGAGCTAGCAGTTGAACCCGGGACTCCTACAATCCGGGCAAAATGCCTTTATTACGCAGCCATCTTTCTTCTTTTTCCATCTCTGGTTTGGGCTATCTGGTCGAAATGTAGATGGTTTTGGTGCAGGTCAAAACTGGTCCTTTACAGGTAAATATTGTTTGCAATAAAGCAGCTCATGAGTTCATCTTTGCCCTTCCCTTCGTTTTATTGTGGCCAAGACGTGGCAGATGCTCGGTAAAGCAAAACGGGCTGGCAGGTTTTTGCAGTTTGAGAGACTTAAGAAGCGTTGTGGACCACGGTTCCGTTGAGGAACTCGGAATACCTTCTCGGGCAAATTGCTGTAAAAGGCTTGATTAATTTATTTATTGGTTCATTCCGGTGTGTAGCCGTAGAAGCGGGTGCTGGAGGGGTTGGTTAAGGTCCGATTCGTCACGGGGAGCAGCTCCCTGAGCAGCGTTAGTTAACCGGGTCTGGGAACAGGCTTGTCGCTGCCAAGGCGAGTCGCGGAGACACGTCTCCTCTCTGCAAGACGGAGGTGAGTGGGAGGCTGAGGCAGGCTGAGCAAAGTATTTTTAGGGAAAGAAGAATAATAAACAGCCAGTGAATTGAAGCGATAAGCCTTAGCAGATGTACGCTGGAGGAGAGGGACGGCTGAAGGAGATGCTCCGAGCCCACGCGGCGTCGGAGCCTCGGTGGGGTCACCCGTGCGGAGGCAGCACGTGGCTGATTCGGGGGTTTCCTACCCAAAGCAGGTAGTTTAAAAGACTAGAAGATCCAGTATCTTTCCGTTTTTTCTTCAAAGCCATTCTCATCGTGTACCGGCTTTCAAAGCCTTGTGTATTTAGGGAGAGGTGCTGCAAGAAAGTTTGATGTAATTTTTGGGAGTAAAAAAAAAAAAAACAAAAAAAAAGCTTTTGCAGGCTGCTGCCTCGCGATGGCACGGGTTTGCTCCTGGTGGAGAGAGGTCGGTTTGCCAGGCTATCCGCAGGTATTTTAGAGAAGTATGATAAACCCCTGCTGTTGTGAAGCACACCTTGGAGTTGGCCTCCCTGACGCTTCATGGCTGCCCTTGCAATTGTGAGGTCCTAAAGCTTCTCATGGAGTACGAGATGATGCTCCACTAGTGGAAGCACTCCATATTTTGTATCGTTCCCCAGGTTTAGCGTTGTCTTCTTGTTCCTTATTTCCTTCATGCTGTTTAAACCTAAGCCTTCTGTTCTTAATTTTTTTCCTGGGCTTTGCTCCGGTGCTCGGTCCCAGGGCGTATGAACCTCTGCACAACGATGAACGCGATTCATTGAATGGACACGATTCACTCGTTCACGTTGGTTTCGCGATTCGCCATTTTTCAGATGAGGAGGAAAGGTGCGGAAAGATTCGCCTCGAGAGCATCGCTATTAGCCCGGCGTGACTGCCCTGAAAATTCACACTCGTGTCAGTGATATTGATAAACAATCTGCTGAACAAATTAAGTGACATATGCCACCTTCTGCCAAAACTTTGAGTAACATTGACAGCGAATATTTTTTTTTTTTTTTAAAAAAAAGGGCTACTGTGCCTGGTGAAATCCCGAGCTACAGAAAAGGACTAATTTGTTATATAGCGTTTGAGAAAAATGTGGTGCCTAAGGACAGAAACCACAAGAACTAAAATACTGAGCAAATATCTTATTTAGCCACATTAGGGGAAATGCTGTTAAGAAAAGAGTGATGCCGAAGCATTTTGTTGCTTTACTTTGGATTCTCAGCTTGGAATTATTATTATTATTTGTAAAGCAGCTGTAAAATACCTCATTGACACAGACAGAGGCACTCGCTTTGTCCCGCTCTCTCTGAAAGCAAAAGTTTTAGCCCAGGTATTAAAGGCAGCAGCAAATTTTGACATCCTGCTGTCAGCCTAGGGCAGGTTTGGTGAGGAGGCTCCATCCCTGGAAGAGCCGCTAAGGTGTGCGGGAGCTGAAGCTTCACGCGAGTTGTCCGCCTCAAGACTTGGAGGCTCGTGTGTGTCCACCAGCAAAACCTTATGGGAGCTGCGTAGCAGCAACGAGTATACGTTCAGTAAAATTCAGAGATTTTTACTTTCTTATAGATTTAAAGAGCGGTTGACTGGAGACCTTTGAAGGCCTCGTTGGTGGTAAATGTTGGAATTCCATGGCTACATGCTGCTGTGAATATAACTGGAGGGAAAAGAGGTTTAGAGATGGGTCTTGATTAACATCTCTGAGCGTGAGCAAATGTTTCAAGTACGTTGTCTGCCTCCCCAAAAAGTCCACCCGACGTCAGATTGTCCAAATCTCCAATGTGGCAACAAGCTGTGGTCCCCTGGGTAGGTGCTCCAAGCTTAGGCTGTTTCGGGGTGCTCTAAGGAACAAAGACAAGGGGCTGCAGTTTTGATTCAACTAAAATCCCAGTTTTACCAATGAGAAGGTAGTTCAAAATCAAAAGTCAGAAAGTTTCATTGCAACAAGCTGAAACTTGTTTCATTTTTTTCCCCTGACGTTTCTTAAAAGAAATGGTTATTTCTCAGAACGATAACATCTTAGTTTGTCATGCTTGCAGAATTTGCCCTCTGTTATTTTATTTATTTTTTTTTTCCTCAGCAAAAACTGGTATTCAGCTTACATTCACGAAGAGTTTGAAACCCTTCGGGGCTGAGTTTTAAAGCAAGTTTAACTTTTGCTTAAGGAAAAAAAAAAAAATAAGTAGGCCACGCACAGCACGCTGTTGCAGGAGAGCTGACGGTCACGGGGAGGAAGAAGAGGACAAGAAGCTGATCACGAACAGGGGGAAATAGTCGGCCTTCCAACCGCTCTCCTTATCGTCGCTGGAAACAGCTTCTGCACCGCCGAGTTTCACTTGCAAAAATAACCAACGTCCTCACGCCGCCCTGCCGCGTTTTGAACGCCACAACCGACGACAACGCTGCTGGTTGCTGTTTAACGCTTGGTATTTGACCGTGAAATGCCTTCCCTTGGCTGCCTTAACAAACATCTTTAGTTTAGTTCTGCTCTTTCCGTGGGCGGCAGCTTTTGTTCCGTGGGTCGGAGATGGCTGACTAGATTAACCGACCGGCATTTCCTCAGGGAGCCTTTGCGGGTGATTGAATTTCTTGCAATCAACAGCCCATTGCCCCTCGCCCCCCCCATTTTTCTTGGTGACTAATTGGTGATGACAGATGTCACCTGCGTGGTGACACCAGCCCTGCCGTCACAGCTCCAAGGGGGAGAGCAAAAGCGCTTCTCTGAACACCAGAGCTCAGCAGTGCTGCGTTTGCCCATTGCTATTTTTAATTTTTTTTTCAGTGCTGGGTTTGCCCATAGCTTTTTTAAATTTTTTTTTTTCAGTGCTGGGTTTACCCATTGCTTTTTTAAATTTTTTTTTCAGTGCTGGGTTTGCCCATTGCTTTTTTAAATTTTTTTTTTTCAGTGCTGGGTTTACCCATTGCTTTTTTAAATTTTTTTTTTTTTCAGTGCTGGGTTTGCCCATTGCTTTTTTTATTTTTTTTTTTTTTTCACTGCTACGTTTGCCCATTGCTTTTTTTATTATTTTTTTTCAGTGGTGGGTTTGCCCATTGCTTTTCTATTATTTTTTTTCCCAGTGGTGGGCTTGCCCATTGCTTTTCTATTATTTTTTTTCCCAGTGGTGGGCTTGCCCATTGCTTTTCTATTATTTTTTTTCCAATGGTGGGTTTGCCCATTGCTTGCTTTCTTCTTTTTTTTTAAATTTTTTTTACAGTGTAGCATCAGATCACTGCATGAACGTAAGCAGCCATTAAGGCTGTAGTTGCCATTGATTTTTTTTTTTTCCTTGCAAATGTGAATAGCAATTTTCTTAGCTGTAAAAGGAGAGAAATGGAATATAATATGCAGACAACACGCACGGGAAGAGAGAAGTGCGTGCACGTACCAGCCTGTCTGAGTCTCCCCTTGGAGAACTGCCGGCCAAGCTGGGTCCAAAACAAGCTCAGGTATGAAAACAGAAATCTCTCAGATTTCCTGCAGTTAAAGAAATTATATGAACGTAGTTTGTATCATTTATAGGTGACTTTTTAAAATAAAACAGCGGGCAGCGCCCGCGTCTGTGCGAAGAGCGCTGTTGCTGTGCGGGCATGTGCTATATGGGTATGTGGCTGTAGGGTATGTCCATGGAGGACTGCAGCAACCAGCCTGGGGAACACCGGCTCTCCAAAAATAAGTGAAACCACTAAAATGTCTCCTTTTCTGGCAGAGCCGCGGTCACACCTGGAACTTTGCTGGCATAGCGGTGCCAGGCAGCTCTTCGCACCCAGCATCCTTAGACCTTGGTCAGTAGGACTTCATCTTCCTTGCCTTGACCCAGCCTGGTTTTTTGTATAGAGTAGCTCTTGGGTGCCAATAATGATCTGAGAAAAATAAAATCACTTTCTTCTAGCTCTGACCAAGCAGCTTTACTGCGACAAAGCCAACGCTAGCGTCCCCGGAGCTGTTCTCCTCCTTTGGGCCCCTGCGCAAAGCTCTTTGCCTTGCCTTTCCTGCCTACGTCCTGCTACAGGTTCGAATAATTATTCTTAACTCCCCAAAGGGGCCACAGTTGTAGAAGGTATTGTTTTGCACGTTTAACAGCAGATAAGTGTCTGGCTTACGTCTTCCTTAAAATAGCTTTCCGTATAACCATTGGGCAAAACTGCCCTGGATTAATTGGAATTACGAGGTCTTGTTGTTCTCTATCGCACTGCTGAATTTCAAAGTAAACGCAGACAGCGCATCTTTTGACTCTCATAAGGGATCCAGACAAATCATATTTTAACCCGTGCTGTTCCTTTTGATAGTTATTGTAGCCTTCTTCAGCCTGACCTTGCCCTCTTGCCTCTCTGACCACCCGACGTGTGCTCTTCCCGGGACTTTCCTCCTGGCCTCTCTTCTTGCTCCCCGCCCCAGCACACCTCAACTTTCAGATCTTGCACTGGGCGTCCCGTGGACGTTCCATTTCCCAGCCTTGTATCCCGTTTATCCTTCTCTTGTCTTCCATATGCTTTGCTACCCCTTCAGGGGCTCTCCTCCGTGGAAGAGGAGGAAAAAATGAAAGCTGTTGACTCTTCTCTGGAAGAAGTAACGGTGCAATGTGGTCATCTTCTCCCTCTGTCTTCCCTCCAGTGCTTGTCCATGCACAAAGCAGGGCTGGAGGTTAAAAGAGTAAATGTTTGACGGATGTTCCTCTTGTTTTTCCACGTGCTACTGAAAGGTGGTGAGATGTAGCGGCGCTGAGCAGAGAATAACACCCTAGCATAGCACGGCTGGTTTGCGGGTGTGGGCTAGAGGGCCGGTCAGACGTCCCGAGTTTCACGGGGATGGGGAAGGGTCTCTTGGTGCTGGGGTTTGTGGCATGGCCCTCTGGGCATTTTTCCTTCGCTAACTGCAGCTGCAGTCTCTCACGTTCCATCCTGGGGACGGATCCTGGGCGCTCCTCTGGGAGCACGAGCAGCACCTCCCGATCAAGAGGAGTGTGTAGGAGGAGATAGGCTGGCTTGTCTTCCGCGGAGGTGTCCCTGTTTACTCGTTTGGGATCACGCCGTTTAGGAGAAGCCTCCTTCCTCCCTCTATCACAACTCGGCAGTTAAGCTGCTATCCTTACGTGCGTCTCTCTTGCCTGTCTTTGAGAAAATGAGGCTGGAGAGAAAAGAGGAGCACTAGTGCGTATGTGGCTTCTGATGTGGTTGTTGTTGCACAGGGTGGAACTGTCAAAATCTCCCCGGTCTCCGTGAGATTTTTGTATTTCAGATACAAACTCACGTACGTGCTGTTTGCAAAGCGCTATCGGCCTGATCCTGCGAGGCGCTGAGTCGGGAGTGAATTCCTCGTACAGTAGCGTCAGGCGTTGTTGACACGCGTGAACCTCGGTGATTTATAGCGAGGTTCGTAATGTCATAAAAGAGGCATAATAAAAATTAGTACTGCATGACTCGTTTCGAAGAACATCATTATGGCACCAAGTAATAATGAATTACTGTGCAAGAAGCCAGAAGGGAGGAAGTATGTATGGCAACGAGGACAGATCTTTTATTTGGTAAATTAGTATCGCTGCATATGGGCTGAAAATCTCTCAACATATGCTGATGTACCCTGACACCCTGGCATGTGCTCCGTGTCGTTGGTAAAACCCGATGCGTGTGAACACATCGAACGTAGCTGCGTGCACTCGCATACGAGCCGTGCCAACGTGATCTCTGCCGGCGTTCGGAGGAGGGATTTGAGCACCCAGCGCCTGAGGAAAGGCTTTTTTTTGAATGCGACGCTTTGAAACTGCGTCGTGCGATCAATCGGCTGGATAAAAACGGGAAAGGCCAAATTTTGTACGTGGTCCCCAGGAAAGGTAATAGGAGTTGCTTGGGCGGAAAAGAGCATTTTGTTTGACCGTAAGTAATGAGCTACCGGTAACTCGTCCAATCTGATACTTATTTGGGACAGTAAATTACACCCATTTCATATCTCCGTAAAGGTCATCTGATAGAACGTCTGCTTTTTTTTCCGAGCTTTTGGAAAAAATAATTACCAAAACGTAATTATTGAATGATCAGACCAAAACACGGCGATTCGTTTGGTTCTTGTTTCTGCGTTTCACCAGTTCTCACCCATTTCATCCCTTTATGCGGGACGATGAGAGCTCCTGGCCCCACGTCCCAGGGCTTTCCCAGGGAACGTCTTCCCCCTGCGGGTTAGCGTTGGGTTTTGGGAGCCGGCACGGAGGACGAGTGATGAAATCCATCGCTTCATCGTGAAATTTCAGGTGAAATTTTTAACTGCCTGGGTGACGCGCGGGATTTTTCCTCGCGTTCGCCTCTCGAGGCACGTACTAGATGGCTGAGCAGCGGTGGTGCCTCCAGACAGATGAGCTTCAAGCCCCGGCATCCCTGCGCCAAAGGATACCGAAGGATGCCTTACACCGAAACCGGGTTCTTTAGGGGCACAAACCCTCCGTCCTTGGCTGTTTTCCTCGATCTGGAGGAAAACGCATCTTGATTACTGCCCCGACCTCCTCGTGGGTGTATCTGGAACGTGTAAGTCGTGGATTGCTTTAATATTCTGAGTTTGTCTAAATGAATCGTCCAGGGTTAAAGTAACACCGTGTAAAAATACAGCTTCTCTCGTCTGCTGATCTCGGCGCGGTCTGTTAAATTAGAAACAATTAGTGATGCGTTACGAATTTAATAGAATTGCAAATTCGTGTTTGTATGATAGCCAGTGCAAGGTAAAATTAGGCAACTCATGCTCTACACCCCGACTTTCAGTTTTCTTTAGAGTTGTTCTATTTCTTTCCCTAACGTACCTGAATATTGATTTATTTTCTTTTTTAAAGAGCATAAATTAAGATATTTTTTTTTTTTTTTTTAATCCCCTTTTTAAAACTGAATCAAAACTTTAATTGAATTTGGTAGTCCCTCATTGCCGTGCGGGTGACGGCCGCAGGTCTGTAACCAGCTCTGAGGCTTTGCCCCAGAAATCACTGTCGGCCCCTCAGCTTCCTGAGCTGCCCACAGTTCTGCCGTTTCACGGCATAGCCCCGTTCAAAGAAAAAGGCATGCCGTAAAACGAAATGGGAATAATTCTTTCCAAAGTGCCTATGTTCTAAAAAATGACAGATCCACCCAAATTGATACCTATTACAGATCTTCTTTAAGGATTATTTTGTTGGAAGAGTGCCTCGCTTTCTCGGGTCCTAGGTGTTGCATACGCAGCATCTCTTGAGTTGCAGATGCTCCTGCAGCGAGCTTTTTTTTCTCACTTAGAACTTTCACAGTTTGCTCTACGGAAAGCGTAAGATGGGTCAAAAAGGGTTGGGATGCAAAAAAAAAAAAAAAAAAAAAAAAATTAAAAAACAGGCTAAATTCTCCGACTGCGGGAGCGTAACAAAAGACTGGATTGACCAGGCTGGGGCTGTACTTGAGCGACACCAGACAATAAGCACGTATTTGATGTTATTTCTGGAATTAAAATTGCACGTACGTTGCTTTTCCTTTTAACACTGAGGATTTGGAGGTGAGAACAGATTCATGTTGTTATGTCATATTTGAAATTCATGCTGTACGAATAACTGATTTAAAGTGCTAAACCCAAGGAAAATATTGCGGGGCGGGGGAGCGGGGAAGAGAGCTGAATTAATCCACAAGGTTTATATTTTAACTTGAATAAAACATTTTTTTTTTTTTTTTTTGGAAATTAAATGCTTAACTTGAACCCTGCATGTTCCTTTTACATTTAAATACATTCAGTGAAATTTTCAAAAGCCTTTTAAAACCGAAATAGATAAAAAAAATCATCTCTATATTAAAAAAAAAAAAAATTTCAACTCAAAGAATTGAAGTAGTTGTTGGAAGGCATAAAAAATATTTTGAGGTAGCGTCTTGGCTGAAAATTTTCATTTGATGTCTTGAAAAGTCATTTTGGCATCAGGGTATGGGGGATATTTAGGGAAAGTGTGATTTGCAGCAGGAGGTTGGAGATGGTAGGTGTGATCGTTTTCTCATTTTTGCTGAAAAAGTAGCGAGTTTCAAATCTTATCAGCAAGCTTTAATTGCCAGGATTTTAAAAGTCTAGATAGCCTATAGTAGATGTTCTTATTTGCACAGACTTTGAGTGTAAAACAGTGACAAATGCTTGAATGGTCTTTGCTTGGGTGAGGTTATAATTTAAAAAAAAAAAAAAACACCAAAACCTAAATGGATAATGTCACGAATATTAGCCACTTTCGGTGAGCTATAGACAGTTCCTATAAATAGCCCAATCTCTGTATTAATTTATCCCCCTGAAAAATGAGTATAATTTTTAATTTAGGCGTGCGGCAACGTGGTATAACAGGCTTAAATGTTGTGGGTGAATTAAACACGAGTAACTAAGACCACGCAAATTTTAATTGCTTTAAAAGCAGAAGAGTCAAACTCATCTTTATCAGGTCAGCGCTTGGTCCTCAATGCAGATAACCAGGGTAGTTTTTAGATGACTATTGCTGACATCCAGGAGCAACATTTTCTGCCTGCACAATCACTGCTCGACTTATTTTTCGTCTTAAACTTAGAACTTCTTTCCTTAAACTTTCCTTAAACTTCTTTCCTTCTTCTGTCAACTTGGTAAATATGGGGGGGGGGGGGAGGGAAGGCAAATTAATATATTTGTACAGAGGTATAAAAACTGTGCTGAGGTTTGGGGAGATATACATATATATACACACAGATATATATATAGAGAGAGATATAGATAGATAGATAGATAGATAGATAGATAGATAGATAGATAGATAGATATAAAAAAAGTCCCTGTGACCACTCAAGCGAGAACACGAGATGTTTTAGAACTTGGCTTTAGAGGATTTGCACCCATGTCTTTTACCGGGAGAGGCTGATGAATAAACCCGTGCCATCTATTGCCACCTCTGCTTAGCAATAATAACGTTGTATCTTCTTGATACCAAATCCCTTGTGGGATATAATTACAAGGTTGGGGATTTTTTTGCATTCATTCGTTATCTCTTCTTGTATATCCCACATCAGCTTTTGCCGGTCTCTAAAAACACCGTTTAAAGGGTAGACAGCTGCTGCTAATAGGATCTCCTCCCTACCTGCCCGCACATCATAGAATCGTAGAATCATTTAGGTTGGAAAAGACCCTTAAGATCATCGAGTCCAACCGTAAGATGTCTACATATGTGTTAAAAACAAAAACCAAAAATCAAACCAACCTATGAAAGATATTGAAAAAAACCCCCGTGTCTTTGAACTAGCTCTCATATTCCTATTATTTTTCATTACAGACAGCCCGTGACTGCTGTGTACGGGAAGCAGTGGTGAAATGGGATGTCACGCACGATGTTTTGCCTTTAGTTGTTTTAAAACCCCGTAAATAGTTGGCCTTGCGCGTGTTTTATAACGGGTCTGTATTTTACGAATAAAGGCTGTAAGCGGGCAGGTCCCGGACACCTACGTCAACCGTATTTCTACATTTTTGAAGAGCGTTTGCTTGAGGAGTGCAAGGATGGGTCCTACCGGCAAAATAATAATAATATTAAGGTCACAAAACTCACAGCTGATTCTGGATTATGAATAACGGGGGATTTGGTTCTGAATTTGAGGGGCTCCATTTGGCTTCCTACATGGAAACACGAAGATCGGTTCCTATCAGGCCTGTATATTCAGAGCTTCTCTGTTGATTGTATAGTCATTTATACGCGGGGAAAATGAATCAAACGGCCCAGTTTTACGCTCGCTTTGTACAGAGGTGGATGATTATTCACGCTGCCACGAGAGCAGAGAAAGATGCACTTTGCAAGGAGTTAATATAAACCACATCAGGCTAAAATCAGAGCCTGTCAGACTCTGAAGAAGCTGATTTAACCGGTGGTGGATTGATCTTGTGTAGTCATATGAAAGATTGAGGGATTTCAGACATTACTCGCCGAGGTAATTTCAGGTTATATGTCTCTATATTGTACTGTATATGTTTGCTATTCACTGCTAGCAACAATAAAAGTGAAATTGCTTTTGTCAGTGATAGCTCTACAGAGTTTACTGAAAGCCGGAGTAAAACACGTGCTTTGTGGACTGGAGCTTCAGTCCCAATCTTGCTGCTTTTACCTCAGTTTTTTGCTGTTATTTTCATAAGTTGACACCTAACAGGTCGGCCACCGTCTCACCCACGGGCATGAGGTCCCGAAGGGTATCGGTTCACCTCCAGATTTTAGATACTTATTCAGCATGTTTAAAGGTGGATACCACTGTTTGGTAGTTTGAGTAGCTCCTTGGGCTCCATCGTCTGCGTTGGGTAGATGTCCTCATTTCTACGGGGGGAGCTCAGACACCCGTACATACGTAGTCACGTACGTGTAGTCACCTCAATGCACATGTCTGGACTTGGGGCTGATCGCAGCCCCAAGTATTCACCTCGAATGCTGTGTTCAGTGCTGGGCCCCTCACTCCCAGAGAGACATTGAGGGGCTGGAGCGTGTCCAGAGAAGGGCAACGGAGCTGGGGAAGGGTCTGGAGCACAAGGCTGATGGGGAGCGGCTGAGGGCCCTGGGCTTGTTCAGCCTGGAGAAAAGGAGGCTGAGGGGAGACCTCCTCGCTCTCTACAACGGCCTGAAAGGAGGCTGTCGAGAGGTGGAGTCGGTCTCTTCTCCCAGGTCACAAGCCATAGGACGAGAGGAAATGGCCTCCAGTTGTGCCAGGGGAGGTTTAGACTGGATATTGGGGAATTTTACTTCACGGAAAGGGTTGTCCAGCACTGGAAGAGGCTGCCCAGGGCAGTGGTGGAGTCCCCATCCCTGGAGGTATTTGAAGGACGTTTGGCTGAGGTGCTTAGGGACATGGTGTAGTGGTGGGCTTGGCAGCGTTAGGTTTACGGTTGGACTCGATGATCTTAAAGGTCTTTTCCAACCTCTACGATACGATTCTGTGATTCTGTAGCGCGAGTTTCTGAACGCTAAACGGGTTTTGATGGAAGAGAGGTGCCAGCCTGCCGTGCTCCACCAGGAAGACGTATATTCGGTTGAGGAACCACGGACCGGGGTGTTTTGTGGAGGAACCGAGAGTTTCTCCAGGCCCTCAGGTGCCAAAATAGTTAATAACGGGGCTTTTTCTGAATTGCTGTGTTTGATTTAAATACCAGAACTCACCTGAAAAAGCCTTGGAGGTTTGCCTGTGTGTTTTTATCCAAACACGCCCTTGGTACTTCTCTGGAGATGTTTACCTACCGCAGCTCTCGTTAGAAGAAGACAATGCACTTACGCTTATAATACATGAGTCAACATATAGAATAGACCAGAAGCCCAAATCTGCTCGCTCTGACCGTGAAGCAAAATAGTCGCGTCGTGGTAATACGAGTGTACACAGAATTATACTTTAGTCTTGTGTTTGCACATTATTTAGATCAGTGGCCCGTGACTAAGGACGCTAAACACGATCTCAGTGCAAATAATGGATCACAACTTTGCAGCCAAAAGAGCTGAAACTGTGGCTTATTATTTTCTTTCAACACATCATTACTCTGGAAATACCACTGGGAAATTCCCTTAATTCCCTCTGGTTTTGGATTGATCACAATAAGTAAGGGGTAATAATATTTGTTATTAACAATAGCACTATTAATGGCTTTTAATAATAATTTAGGGGTAATAGAAGAAAATGCTAAGCTAGTATTCAGCGAACGCCATGCTTTTTACAGAAAGCTATTCTTCGTAAGCTGTTTAGATAATACAAAGCTGTTAATGATCTCAGAGTAAATTAATGCTGCTAATATAGTTCACAGTAGGTGCATAGGGACTGACCAAAAAAGATTTGCAATAAGGAAAAAAATAAATTGCTTTTTGGTTCGATACCAATGGTGTAAACCTGCTTTTCAGGGCTGGCATGGTCCGTGAAATCAGACCTTATACATCATGTTTGCCCTTGGAGAAGGTTAGGCGACTGTGGATGCTCCATAAGATGCACGTGCTAAATCAGTACGTAGCTGATCGCTTAAATCATTGTTAGAAAATAAATATTTTTTTCATTTATGTTGATGGGCCAGCTTTCGCGTGGACTTGGGTAGCAACCAAACCCTTAAGAGATACCGTTCTAAAATGAATTTTACTGCTTGAATGTGCAGCTTAGCCATTTCTGGGTTTTGCACGTAGACTGAAGACTTTTCCGTGTGAGACGGTGTTAGTATTAAGCCTCGCCGTCTTTTCATTTTATCCCACTTCGATGCAATTATCTAGTAGGTCGTGTGCTGAAGCACCCTACTTAGTTTCTGCTCTTCCCAGACCAGTCGGTTTGTAGGCTTCAGGCTTTGAGCGGTCAGTTATTGCTTGTTTATGAGGTTAAATACTTTTGCTGCTTGGGGCACAAGAGACAAAACCAGTGAAACAGGAGCGAACAAAAGAACGTATCGTACTGATCACTCGCACGAGAAATAATTTCCAAGTACCCCGAGGAAGCAGCCTACTCGAGTTTTACGTGTTGCTCTTTGCTTTAGAGGATGTGGTTCAGGATGGTGTATTTTAAGGTGTGATTTTACTGTTAGTTTTTTTTTCTCTCTCTTTCATCCCCTGTCATTTTATTCACGCTTATTCCATGCCACCTTGGCCCTTTGTTCCGTAACACCTCAGCCGTGGCCACCACGGCACCTCCCGCCCGCCCCGACACCCCTGTGCCACCGACCTCTCTGACTGACTCCTCTCCTTCCCCTCCAGCTGTCCCAAGTTCCAGTGTCCTCCCCTCTGCCCCCCGAGACGTGGTCCCTGTCTTGGTCTCCAGCCGATTTGTCCGTCTCAGCTGGCGCCCACCCGCAGAAGCCAGAGGCAGCGTCCAGACGTACACGGTCTTCTTCTCCAGGGATGGTGTCAACAGGTAGGCGTCAACAGACCACGGGGCTCCTCTGGATGGGGGGATAGGTCCTAAGAGTGCCTGAGGTCTTTACACGTATCTTGCAAATGGTTCTCAACCTTGTGTTCTTCTCCCCGTGGTAAAAGAAGTGTGAAGCTGGAAATGCCTTTTGTTGCCGTATATTTTTATAGGCATCGTATCAACACGTATAGAACAGTGCTCATTGTCTTGGTATGGTATGGTAAGGACCACTAACGCTGACAGTGATGTCTATGGATCTTGCGTTCTCCAGCTATTACTTGACCGTCTAACAGAAAGTACTGGTAGCTCCATATTTTTACCTTTCATCTTCCTCTGAAGACACAGGCTCAAGTGTCCTTTGCATCGCTGGCGGAGGTGAATTTGTTGAGCCCTAATGAACCGGAGAGGAGGACTGCACTTAGAGCAGTGCGAATGGTGTAAGGACCTTGAAAAAAGCCAGGGATTGGGTTGTGAAGATTTTACGTGATTGTAAATGCAGTGGACCGGCCTGTGGCCAATGTTGCGGCCATGTGGATGAGAGCTGCCCAGCAGATAGCTCTTGGTGATAATGGCACTGTAGATTGTTTGGTGTTTGCAGGATTCTTCATCACGTGTATGCTCATTTCATGCTCAGAAAGGTACTGCGTATTTACTTGGGGTTTTGGTTTATTTTCCTGACTTCATAAATGATTTTAATGCCTGAGAGAAATGATGTGGTTTTCTCTTCCTGTACATCATTACGAAGAACTCGCCTGAAGTATCCTGTCCTGTATGTCACCGCTTACGACGTACTTCAGCTGCCGGCTGGTGACTGGTGCTTGTGCGTGTGCTGGTGGCAGCTCAGCTTCCGAGGGGGCTTGAACAGGAATCTGTATTTAACTGAAAAAAATGAGCGGATGTGTATTGGATTCACGAGAGCTAAAGAAAGTGGGACCCCACAGTTATCCCCTTTGCCGCAACGTTGGCTTATCCTTCATCCGAAAGGGCTCAGCCTCGCAGGCAAAATTTCCTGCCCCTGCCTGGACGTTCGCAAGCTTCTCATCTTAATCCCCAACAATGTCCAGCTTTCTTTTACAGCCGTATATATTGGGTTTTATTTGTTTTGATGCTTGTGGACATTGATAGCTACAGCAGCGGTACCTGCTGCAAGAGGCAGGTATCCTAAATAGAAACGTGCATCCATCTCGTCCGGCTGAGCAGCCTTGAAAGGACACAACACCCAAAGCACTCGGCAGGAGAGTGTGAAACGCACTCTCTCTCTGTAAAAGAAAGCTCTGAAATTCAAGTTGGCATTTCTGAGACCAGTGCTGGAGGCAAGCGTCTTCTGAGCAGGGCGTCACTTGGGGGATAAACGGCACGTAGGCAGGGCGGGGAGGGTTTGTGGCAAAAACACGGGGTAGGAGCCAGGCTTGGTGGCTTTGGTTCACAGGTCAGACACGGACATCTCACCTTCCCCAAGTCCCTCCGAGCCTGACTGTGAGCAGAGAGGGAGAGACAGGAGCAGAGCGAGACGGATGGGGCAGAGGTTCGGAGTTCAGACCTCCGTCCTGCGGCAGGTTGAGTCTCCAGTTGTGATTAGTTTGCATGAAATGAGAACGACGCCTCAGTGGAGCGTCGGGAAAGGGATCTACTGAAGGTTGTGAGGCACTCAAGGAAGGTATTCATTGGCCCTAGAAGAGTAACGGATGCAAAAAGGGCGCTGAACGAGTTCAGTGGGGAGCGGGGATGCTCAGCAGCATCCTCGTCGCTCCCAGTTTGGGTACCAAATCGGGGTTCACATGGCTGAATCAAATCTTTTTGCACATATGGCTCCTGACGTTTGTCTGCAGCCATCGCCACCAGTAATAGCGGAACGGGCACCGTTGTAATCGCGTCTCATTGATTTTAACTCTGTCTTAAAAGCATCGGAGTTGCCCCACGCAGCTGGATCGAGGCGTATTATAACTCAGCCTTTTAGCAGTGAGGAGAAAATACTGATATCCTTATCTGAGGCCTTTAAATAGTGGCGGTTCGGAGAGTAAAAAAGATGTAAAAAGAGCGGATTCCCTTCCACTTCAAAATAATTGTCTTCCAGAATTTCCACGGTGCTGCTCAAAGTTCTGGGTCCCAGAAGGATGCCTTAGTCCCGGTCCCAGCTAGCTGCGTGCCTAGTTAAAGAGTCTCCTGCAGAAGACTGTGGGCTCTTGTGTTAAAATAACTAAACGAATAAATAGAGAAAAGAAAATAAAATAAAAATTCCCCTCTGCTCCCTCCAGCGAGAGACTCAAAATACCACCTGCGGTTTAAAACTTTTGAATATGCACCTGTAGTCTTGCGAACACAAACTGTGAGATAAAGGGAATGCGGTTTTCCTTAAAGGAGAAAGCTCCCGTGGAATTTTTGAGTCGTTTATTGTCTACGCTTTATTTTTACAAAAGGGCTATTTTTCTGCTTACAGAAGTAAATATCGGATTTGGCGGTAACCTCAGGGATGCGAAGGAATTGTCAGAGAAATTATTGTAAGGCTGGAGGAAGGCCATCTTCCCGGGTTCGAGAGCAGGGAGGGTTTGCGTGACAGCTGGCAGCACCGCCAAGGCCAACACGACACGGAGGCCGCACGGCCATTTCGGGGACCGTCCGGAAAAAAGAGCCTCCCGTATTTTGAACTCGCTTCGAAGGGGTTTTGCAGCTTAGCCCTTTCAAAAGAAACCCCTTTTGGAAGTGATTGCGCTTCTTGCCGTAGCATCGCCAGAGCCCTTCTGATGGGATGCTCTTTAATCTTCATGCTCAGCCTAGGCACCCTGCGTGGGATCGAATGGTTTTTGCTTGCTGATAAGGATGATTGGAAAGAGCACTTAAAGGTAAAAGGCAAGCTTCTCAGAAAAGGATGAAACAACCCTTAAATCTATTAGGAAATAAATAAACAGCCGAGCAATAACGCCGGCACTCAGGGAAGTTTCTGGTTGAGATAGAAGTTCAGATTTAAAAGCGAGATATTCTACAACGTTTGCTGGTAACAGCAGACCGTTGATGAAAACATGAGCAGAAATAGAGGATTTTATGTGTAGGATCTGTTAGTAGCTACGTAACGCTTAGTATACATTTGATTGCGCTTATTTTCTGTTAAAATATAGTGGGATATAATAGTAGAATATAATGCATGAATTTCGATGGAGCTCACTCTTCAAGGTATACAGGCGTACGCGCACACACAGAGACGATAAAAATCCACCCTGCCGTACAGGAGAACGGTTCCAGAAGAGACAGGAGCTATTTTAGGTTTCGCTTGATGTTACAAGCTCACTGAAAAAAGAAAAAAACCCAACCCTCATTCATACCCAAGTAATAAGGTCACCCACAAGATTCAAAATGCAGAGTTTACCGATATAACGGGTAAATAAATCTCTGCCTTTTTGATTTGTTTCCCATTTTACTGCTGGGACGCTGCCCAGATGGTGAGGTCCTGGGAACGGGGCGTCCCCGTGTGCTGGCAAAGGCGGAGGTGCTGCTTCAGCTCCGGCATCTCTCACATCCACGTGCTGTTGAAACTTGAATTTTCATTAATTTATTTTTAGTTTTAGTTTTTAAGCTAGAGGTGGTCTTCAGGTGGGAAGCATCGGACCCACCTCCATCTTTAAACCCTTTGCGAACCAACAGCATTTGTGTCTGGAGGTTGCCCACGTTTAATTGCAAAGTGATTTAGGGGAGCGGTTTTTTGACCTGAGCATTTGCGAAATGGGCCAGTTCGATATTGCAGTCCGCAGGCAGGTTCGAATTTTGGTCCGATTTTGATGTCCAGATTTGCTCTCAGCCTCACTCTTTGTTCCCTCTTCTCATCCGTCTCTGCTGGTTTGCTTCTCAGTGAGCAAGCATTGATTCACACAGGCATTTGATATTTATGCGGTAGCGTATTAGTCGCCGCAAAGAAAGGGACATTCTTTATTTTGGCTGATTTGCTCTTGATCTCTCTCTCTAAACCAAGAAATAACTCCTCAGATGTAATCTCCAGACATATTTAATTACCTGTGCATAGTTTTAAATGAATTCTGCCTTCCCCATGAGAATTTACATGACTATATTTAAAATTTAAAATTTAATATTTAATTTACAATAAAAAAAAAACCACTATATTTATTTATAAATCATGAGAAGTATGGATGCAGTAATATATTTCTGGTTAGCATTTTAGATGAGATGCAAAGCCCAAAAATAGCGTTCAGTTTTTGATTGCAACCTTTGAAATGTCAAGTTGGCTTAAATAATGGGTCCCGTTTTGTAGCTATCCTTCTTTTTTAACTGACTGTTAGCAAACGTTTTTCCCAATAAATGAAATTAAATGCTCTGATCTTAAAAGAAAGGAAAAAAAAAAAGGGGGGGGGGGGGGGGAGAAAATGACGCTGGAAATCAGCAGTATTCCAGCCGAACGTAAAACCCTTTGACGAAGGACTCTTGCAAGGTTGGGACCAGTTTTATTTTTACTTCAGCGTTGGCTAGAACTTGTTTTCAGTAATAAATTAATAAATGCATAGATAGTCACAACAAGCTAATGGGTCTCCCAGTTTAGCTTCCTGCATGTTGCAGACTGAAGAAATGAATCAAGGGACCACTTAATGGAATACAAAAACTTATATTTGATTACAGCCTATCTTCAGAACTCAGCTGAAGTTCTAAACTATCGTTCCCAGATGATCTATTTACATTCGTTTTGAGCTTTGCTTATTATAATCAAGGACTCTATGTTATTTTGTGGGAGAACGATAATGGGAGATAAAAAAAGAACTCAAGGTAGTAAAAGTCCATCCATTTTAAAATTAATAGTATTCATTTCACAGCGAGGAGCATTAACATGACTTGTCTTACTTGAAGTAACTAATTAGGTGTTTGAAACATTATAAAAGCATTTGTTACACACCTAAGAGATATATGGGAACTGTAATTATCTTTTCTTACATGCTGATACCGTAATGTAACATGATCTTCAGTCACTGGAAATTACATGTCGAAGCCTCCATTTTACAAGAAAGTGGATGACTTTAGTCAAGGTCTTTTATTTTTAGACTGTAATTTATGGCCAAGGTGGGTTCGAAAAAGAAAACCCCAAACGGAAAGGTGCCCGATTCAAGGATGTTTGGTGCTTTGTAGATTATTCCTGCATCGCTGTAGCAGCTGTAGCGCATTAACCCCTCGCTGGTAAGCAGGAGCACGTGGTGGGCTTCCGTACGCCGGTGACGCTCATCTCGCCTAACTTCAGCCCGAGTGCGTGCCAGCGGGGCAGGTCACTGGAGCTCGAGGGAGAAGGGCAGCCACGCGTTTTACGGAATCCATCTGACGTGGTGTAGACGTCTCGTTCTCAAAGCCAAGTGGGGTGGGGTTACATTCTTAAGGAGTTTTTTCCTCTTCGCTAGCTGGAGGGTTTAAGGCATCCTTGGAGATGTCACTGCCCGGCGTGACATTGGAAGGTGGCTCATTTAGACAAAAGGGATGGTTTTTTCTCACGGCTCATAATTACATTGCCACAGAAACCGAAAACAGTGGAATCGGAGATTTGACAGTTTGAGGGGGACGGACCCATTTGGGCGTCTGTGATCATCTGGGTGCCGAAATTCCAGACCCCTGTGAGCAGGAGCTCTATGCGAGGAGAAAAACCAGGTATTTCTGTCCTATGCCAGGAGAATAACCAGCTATTTCTCTCCTGGTTCACTTATTCCTCTAAATGTCTGTTATCTGCCTGCTGCCAGGTTGTGAGATGGGGCCGGGTGGGTTACTGGCTGTTCTCGCATCTCAGCCTGCCCAGAGGGAAACCTCAGCCCTTTCTTTTGCTTTATTCCTCTTGGTCTCAGTCCTGGGGTGTTTCCTTGATTATTATTCAGTCTTTACTTAGGAAAATCGGGAATTTTCTTTTTACACGGTCCGTTTTTTTTTTTTTTT
This sequence comes from Mycteria americana, assembly GCF_035582795.1. Lineage (NCBI taxonomy): Eukaryota > Metazoa > Chordata > Aves > Ciconiiformes > Ciconiidae > Mycteria > Mycteria americana. Next base: position 906,260 of record NW_027445437.1, read on the forward strand.
TAAGTTACAAGATCTTGCCCTGCCCTATGAGCTTCTGGTGTTGCGTTTGGGAAGATACTCTAGATCTGATAGCTAGAAAACCCGAGCTATAGGAAGTAAAGCATATAGAGGTTTAATTTCTCAGTGCTTTGCTGAGGTGCTCGGAGGGAACATGCTGGCTGGCCAAGAACGGGGAATCTTCCCTCTGTGATTTTTGAGCACGGGCTGGGGACAGCCCAGAGCTTCTCCCGTTCAACGCTCCTCCCAAACTGGAAACCATCAAATTGCCGGAGCACAGGGTTTGGACTTGAGTTAATTAGCCTTGGGAATGATGTGTGAATACTGCGAGATGGAGCGTGCTGCAGGCACCTCCAGCCACTGCCAACCTGGGGCTGTTTCCAAGGGAGCAGCAGAGTTTTACCTGGACTTGAATTTATCTAGGAACGGGCTTGGCCCATCACTGCAGGTGATGGGCTCGTTGGGTTCATCAGCTTGAGAGCACTGACGTACTTGGGTGGTTATACAGCTCCTGGTTTGCAGAGAGAAGCGTCCTGGGAGATGGACATTAGTACCACCGCTGAAATCCAATGGAAGGTGAACACCGAAGCTGCTGAGATTGCATTTGGAGGTGATTGTGTTAGAGTCTAATCAAAGCACTTGCTTGGATGTTTCCAACTGGCTGAGGCTGGGATGTGATGCAGCAAACGCGGATCTGAGAAGAGGAACGGCAGCCTTGGGTCTCCTCGTGCCTCTGTGATGGGGCTGGATTTTTTCCATTGCTCTGCAACCTCGGCATCACAGAATCCCAGAATGGTATAGGTTGGAAAAGACCTTTAAGATCATCGAGTCCAACCGTAAACCTAACGCTGCCAAGCCCACCACTACACCATGTCCCTAAGCACCTCAGCCAAACGGCTTTTAAATACCTCCAGGGATGGGGACTCCACCACTTACATCAGATACAAAATGGGCTGTGTCAGAACTTCACTCCTCATCGTAGCGCTTCACACCTGCATCCCAAACTACACGAGGCGAGAGAGTTGTGCTGGTTCAGCCCCTTTAGTCTAAAATGCGGATTTGATTTGGCTCAGGAAGTCGCTCAATAGCAACGAGAGTGCCGAGGGCACCAGATACGTGCACGTTTGTTTTTTTTTTTTTTTTTCTTTCTTACTAGATAATGGGAAAAGACTTACTGAAGGAATGCCACGAACCGTTCCACCTTTCCAGACTTGCATATATGTATCACCACTGTCACCGAGAAGTATTAAAACAGAGAGCTGACTGGAGATTTCTTTTATCTCATCATCACCTTTTTCTTCTCTCGCTTCTTTACTGCTATTTTGGGATTGAAAGGTAGTCTTGTTGCTTCTTTGCCGTCCAAAAAAAGACGTATACAATGCGATACGGTTGCCAACAGTCCCGTCATCCTGCAGGTAGGAAATCACTGGGCATATTTTGTTTTCTCTCTTACGGCTGTGGGTTCCTGCATCTTAAAGGGTTTAGGAGAACATCGTAGCTGTTCAGTTCAGATGTTACTGGCCATCTGACCCCCCTGCAGTACCGCCGCCTTCAGAGTCGGGCAGTTGGTTGCCAATCCATTGGAGCCATTTGCAATGCAACTGGGTTCCTACTTCTACAGCTCGCAAATAGAAACCGGCGATAAGAGGCAAGAGAAGAAAATTAGCCGAGTTGGTCAAGCACAGCTCAGCTTGCAGAGTTAGAAGGAGCAAAGTCCCTGCCTGCCAGCGTCCTCGTCGGGGAGCAGCAGCCATCCCATCCGCAGCTCTGCTTTTCGCATTACCAAGTGCAACAGAAAACCTTTCTGCTGGAATAGAGGCGTTAAACTCCCCTTGTCTCTGCTAAGGGGCGATGCGACCGTTTATCCCCGGGGAACGTTCACCCAAGCTTTGCTCAGTCAATCCTCGGAGGGCTGGGGCGACGGTGGAGCCTGGCGCTCGGAGGACAGGGCCGTTCTTTGGTCTGAGAAATTTCATTTTGAGGAAGCGTTCCCCAAAGGAAGGATAATCTCTGTTCTCTGACTTGCTGCTATGCCTGTTGCAGCCCAGAGAACCGCAGCGGCGCTCCACGAAGTTTGACAATTAGTTGACTCAATTGTAAATGATTTTTTTTTTTTTTTTCTGCAGCATGAAATCTACCTTTTTGTTGTTGCTTTTCGGAGGGCTTCTAGTAAAGGAGAGGAGCGGCGCACGCCACCCATAATAAATCAGTTACAAAAGCAATTTTGCCTACTTCTGTTTGCAGATTGTCCATGAAATGACTGTGATTTCATCCAATTTAAACCCTGCTTTACTGTTTAGGGATTGTGTTTTTCCCAGATAATCCCACGTTAATGACTCTAGGTCTGTACCTTCCTCACCCATCATTTTCTCTCCCCGAGCAGCACAAAGCCGCAGCTAGGCAGGGCTTTGCTTGACCCAAGGCAGAGATGCCAGTGCCAGGGTGCTGATACCCCTTTAGCTCTGGGTGCTTACGGTGCCAGGAAAACTTAGATGGGCTGATGGGATGATGATGTCCTGCGTGTCTCCCTGGCCAGGAGCTGCCACCTCCCCATGTCTGGGCGTACCTTTACTCTGGAGACCACCGCCGGCCAGTTACCCCAGGACTCGGCACTGGGAGCAGCTGACGGAGGAGCATCGGTCGCATTTTTTTTGCCCCGGCTCAGCGATAGCAAACTGTTGGCCAAGTTGGGCAGATACAGAAACCTGGCTGATGCAGGCGATAGTGAGCTGCAGCGTTTCGTGAAACAAATTGGGTGCTGGACACCAGGCGGGCTCGCCGGCTTTGCTCGGGAGGAGAAGTACCTGCTGGCCCCCATGCACCGGTTTCCCAGCAGCTGCTGGCCAAGTTGGCATGCGTGGGGTGGTATCTGACCATCTTTCTGCACTAGGAGAAAGCTGGCCCCGAACCGCCTGGCTGCTCCTTTTGCCGAGGGAGAGCGCAAACTCCACAAATGGGTTTTCATTTTAGACCTCTGACATGGGGAGCGGCAGCCCCATCTTAGAAGAAATCCCGCGTGGACCCTTTGCCCGTGAAACGGCGCGGGCTGGCGGTGGTTTTGGAGGTACAGGTGTAGCAGGAGCACTGACGGGGTTCGATTTGCGGAGCAATCCAAACCCAGTTTTCATTAGCTGGATGCTTACGGTCCGATACGTGTCTCACTTCCTATATCAGAGGTGTGTTCCTTTCTTGAATAGCCATTTCTCTCCATCGTTTTTCCTTTTTTGTGATATTAAGAAAGGCAAAGAACCAATACACTCTACACCTCAGGAAGTGTTAAAATATGAGTCATCTTTCTAGCGATTCCCGGTGGATCCCATTACTTGAATTAAGCTTTTTAAAGTAAAAATAATAATAAAAAAAAACAATAGACAAACAAGCCTCAAACTGATGTTTGATAAGTAATCATACCTTGCAGGCTACCAGCTGCATAAATAAGTAATGCTTTAAGATCCAAATGCATTTTAAAATGTTTTTTTTGTTGGTTTTTTTTTTTTTTTTTAGGGAACGGGCAGTCAACACGTCTCAGTCGGGGACACTTCAACTTACCGTGGGCAACCTGAAGCCGGAGGAGACCTACACCTTCCGAGTGGTGGCATACAACGAGCGGGGACCAGGAGAGAGCTCGCAGCCCGTCAAGGTCGCCACGCAGCCGGAGCGTGAGTGTGCGCAGGGACGGGGTCTCGGCGAGGGCGGCAGCAATAGCTGTGGCGGTGAACTGCAGCCCTGCGGTTCTCGTAGTGCGTCGGTTTAAAGGTTTTTCATATAGCTCCTTTTGGAAAATACAGCCCGGTCCTTACTAATTGAGGGGAGGAAGGCTCTGCAGAGGGACCTGGACAGGCTGGATCCATGGGCTGGGGCCAATTGTATGGGGTTCAACAAGGCCAAGTGCTGGGTCCTGCACTTGGGCCACAGCAACCCCATGCAACGCTACAGGTTGGGGAAGAGTGGCTGGAAAGCTGCCCGGCAGAGAAGGACCTGGGCGTGTTGGTCGACAGCCGCCTGAATATGAGCCAGCAGTGTGCCCAGGTGGCCAAGAAGGCCAACGGCATCCTGGCTTGTGTCAGAAGTCGTGTGGCCAGCAGGAGCAGGGCAGTGACCGTGCCCCTGGACTGGGCACTGGTGAGGCCGCACCTCGAATGCTGTGTTCAGTGCTGGGCCCCTCACTCCCAGAGAGACATTGAGGGGCTGGAGCGTGTCCAGAGAAGGGCAACGGAGCTGGGGAAGGGTCTGGAGCACAAGGCTGATGGGGAGCGGCTGAGGGCCCTGGGCTTGTTCAGCCTGGAGAAAAGGAGGCTGAGGGGAGACCTCCTCGCTCTCTACAACTGCCTGAAAGGAGGCTGTCGAGAGGTGGGGTCGGTCTCTTCTCCCAGGTCACAAGCCATAGGACGAGAGGAAAAGGCCTCCAGTTGCGCCAGGGGAGGTTTAGACTGGATATTGGGAAATTTTCCTTCACGGAAAGGGTTGTCCAGCACTGGAAGAGGCTGCCCAGGGCAGTGGTGGAGTCCCCATCCCTGGAGGTATTTGAAGGACGTTTGGCTGAGGTGCTTAGGGACATGGTGTAGTGGTGGGCTTGGCAGTGTTAGGTTTACGGTTGGACTCGATGATCTTAAAGGTCTTTTCCAACCTATACCATTCTGGGATTCTGTGAATGGTAAATAAAGCCTTTCCTCAAGTTGTAATATCTCTTGCAGAGCATTGAGCTGTTCAACAGCAGCACGTTGCTGGTTTGTGTCATGACTTTGACGGTCACACATCCCATCTTCTCTTATGTGACAGCGTTAAGTGATATCAGAAGCTATGCTATGGTACATAAGGAGTTGGTTTTTTGACAAGGAAACATGATAAACTTCCTGAAAGATACAAAAACTTTCCACTGGAGTAAACGTTTTGCATTATTTCTGTTTAAAAGCAAATATTTTCTGTTAATTGATGTTTAGCAAAGTGTGTTTTATGAATCTTTGGAGCGGGTGGAACCTTTCCGTAGGCACTTTTCTCATTCTGTATGTCTCATTTTATTGTAAGTATTTGCACACGTCTGGTCTCCAGAAAGAAGAGGAATTTCTTCTGGTTGAGTTTGTCCCATTGCAGTTTTTCTCGCTTGGAAGGTCCAAGAAGGGCTGTTGCAGAGAGAGCATTGAAACATTATTTGAGCTCTTCCATGGCAAAATTAATTATTCAGAAGAATTGGCTGTAAAAACGGGATTGGTATCTAGTTCTTAGCACAGAGATGGGTGCTGTGTCTCTCACTGATGGGCCCTGGACTGCTTTGGTGAACCGTAGGGGTGATGGTGGGATGCTGAGCTGCTTTTATGCTCCGTCAGTAAGCCCTTGCCAGAATACGCTCACCCTCTGTAATCGGGTGGGAAACCCAACGCTAACGGAAGCACAGAAACCGTTTTACATCGTCGCACATTGCCGTCTATAGATATTTAACTGAAAGGCAACATTTGCCTGAAACCCCCCTCGTTGCGTGAAGAGACCGGCTGTGCTAGAACCCCCAGAAATGCATTTTCTTGATTCATTGTGGGAGGTGACGTGTTGCCGGGAGCAGGTAGAGGAGGTGGGAATGGCTTCCCACGGGAGGTGGAGGAGAAGAGGAGCTTGGAAGCAAATCCTGTGATAAGGCGAGCCTCCGGAGGTGGCTTTAGGTGGCTTTTGAACTGTTCGGTTCCTTTTCCAGCTAAGCTGAGCACCAAGAAAGGTGCCGTTAGGGCCAGCGAGAGCGTGTGCGATGTCCCCTGACCGGGCGAGGGATGTTGTGAACAAGGGACCTTTCAACTTAACGTTATTCTGTGGGTTTACGTCTATAGCTTTGTTCATCACGAAACGTGAATTTTACTCCCTGTCGTCACTTCCCAAACCCCCGAGACCGGTCGTGTTAGTGAAATATCACCCAAGACGGGTGGCTTTCTGGTTTTCTGGGTGGCCTTGGGGTTTAGCTGCATCTTCAACGCCTGCTCCGGGATTGCTCTGTCGCTTACCGCACCGATTTGCGGTTACGCAACTGCCGCGTGCGAACGTTAAGCGAGGTTGTAGCCCAGCCCTTTTGGGGGAAACAATTCTTGAAAGTTAATTTATGAATCTGAGCCTTTTGAACGTAAGCTATTAAGTAACTAACCATCAGCATCGTTTATCTGTTAGTAATTTATCTCTGCTTAGACACACACGCGCAAACGCACGTATACGCGTTTCTGTATATGTTTGTATTGTAGAAATATCATATATATATTTATTTAGAGAAGTAAAAGAACATTTCAATCAGGAAAATGCCTTCCCCCTTGCAAAGCCCCAGCGAAAACCAGGCACCGCTACCCCCTGCTGTTACCATCTGAAGCTGCCACGGCACGGAGTTACCAGCTCTGTTAAATGCAGAGTGTAGACATTTGGAATATCTTTCCTATTTAATAACTTCAAGATTTCTCTAAAGTGTCAAGTTTGAGCGCGGAGAAAATATTGCGTTCCTTTTTTCTTTTTGCTTTTTACTGTTGACCAAATTATCTTATCATTTTGAAACAAGTCTCTCTGGTCCTGGGAGGCAGTCAGCCTCTATGTGGCTGTCTTTTAGAACACGCTGTAACTGTTGTACAATAAATTACATGGCTGCACATAAATTGAATTTCCCCGTTATTTGAAAATATCAGAAGTATTATGCAATCCGGCATTGTTAAAGAAGAAAAAGCTGATGAAAAAGGACATCTGAAATTCATGTCTGTCAGTGCCTGTTTCTAAAAGTGCATACATTTGCTCAGTAATCAGTTTAAAAGATCAACAGAACAAGTTCTAGCTTTTTGAAATAATCATCCAGAATATATGGGCTGGATTTATATGAAGGCTTTTGTCCCCAGATTAAACCCCCCCTTCTTTTTTTTTTTTTTTTTTTTTTTTAGTAAACTACAACCCCTTTTTCTCTGCCTTTATGGTATATAATTTCACTACAGTATTATCAGTCCGGATTTAAATCCCTGCCTGCTTAAGCCATGTCTAATCTTTTCATACCACATGTGGAGACTTTGTGAGTTATTATTTTGGCTCCTCAAGATGCTGTTAAAGCAGCTTGGTAGTAGAGAATAAAGCAGCGCATCTATTCTCGCAAGGAGGATTGAAATTGTCCGTCCGAGCTTTGAAAGCAGTTCCCTGCTGTGGGACCAGCTCACTTCTTTTCACAGGCCTTATTAAAATTAAATTAAAACCAGTTTCCTAACAAATCTATATCTCCGTGACGTGTGTATTAGTTGGTGAAAGAGAAGATGAATAGGAAGGCATATTGGAGTGCCCCAAAGAAACTTGACGGCATCGCTCCAGCCTCATAAAGTCACCTCTTATCATCTCCCTTCCAGTGAAATCAATTTAGTGTGCGCTGACATCTCAACTTCTACCCGAGCATCTTTAAGGGCTCTATAAAGAATAATTAATTACTGTAGCCTTCTGAGGTAGGGAAGTATTATTATACCTACTTAAGAGAAGCCCAGCTGTGTCCCCATATGTCTACGAGGAGCAAATCTCTGACCCCCCCGTGGTTGCCCCCAAGGTGGGGAGCAGCCGGGAGAAGCTGCGCTCCCCATCCCAACGTCCTGAGAAACAGAAATGTAGAGATTTGGGGTGGATTTAGGTAGCGAGTGGGGCATTTTGCAGCAGCTTAGAGGGTGATCTTACTCGGATAGGAGACTTGGGTGACTTTGGTCGCTGAGATCCCCACCTAGCTAGATACTTTTGTGGTTACTTTCCGCTCCCAGTAGAGGCTGGTGCATCTAACCTCAGAAATCGGTCCCTTTGTCATTTCAGAATTTCATTTTTTGTGATTGTGGTGGGGAAGCAGGTTGGGTTTTTTTTTATCATTGACTGGCTGCACCTGAATTTTCTTGCTAAGACAAATAGCAGCAAAACCTACCATCAATACTGCATTAAAGCAGTTGCACCAGAAGCTATTGAAGTTGTTGGTTTTGGTGGTGGCTTTTTTTTTTGCTACAGGTTTTTCAGTGGAGACAATATTCTCTGAAGTTATCGCACAGGAAATGTTAAAAAGGCAGAGACAAAATTTCAACTGCAATCTCTTCTAACATACATTTCTTATACAAAACCGCATAGAAAATTAAAAGGCTATTAAAATTAATGCAATGGAATTTCCCGTGATAAAGCAAGGGAAGGCAGGGATGTCTTTAAAGCCCACACAGACGACAATTTTAGCGAGCAATAATCAGTTCCATATATGTTGATCTGCACAAATTAAGTTTGCAGAATAAACATGTGCTGGAGTAATTGAATTTTCTGAAGACTTGTGTCAGACCCATCCGTTTTAGACACCAATGCAGAGACGGTGCCAGATCGTCACCTCTCGGGGCTGGCGAAGGTCCCCAAGCCGGGCCGGACGCTGCCGTTGCCCGATGCCGAGTGTTTCAGAGGGCACTCGTGCCGCCTTTGCTCCCTACTCAGCTATTTTGGGGACCGGTTTCAGTCACGGTGATGAGAACGTTGTCACTATACGTGATGCTAAATGATCTCATGAGAGGCAGGGTCTTGCTGAAATGAGAGCCCCGCAATGAGTTTGGGCAGGCACCGCAGGTTCTCTAGAAAATCTCCCACCTAAGTGGGTTCGATCAGGTTTTTGGGAACAGGGAGATGAGAATCGCCTTTCTCCAGTGCAAAATGACCACGGATCTGGGCGGAGAAGAAGCTGAGCTTGTGTTTAAGAAGTTGGGAGGGCTGGAGGCAAGGCTCTGTGGCTTTGGGCAGATCGTTGAAGCCTCTTGGTTTCTCCATCCCCAGAAAATAAATGAGTCATGTTGGCAAAAGGTTGGAGCAGATGATCTTGCGAGGTCCCTTCCAACCTGGGCTATTTGTTGAGTCTGTGACTTTTCCGCTCTCCTTCCTCGTGCCCAGGTACACGTCTATCCATGCTGCTTAAACAATATCCTTTGTGGCAAGGATTTCCCTTTCCATCACGTACTGATGTATCAAAAAATCATCATTTCTACAAGACCTGCAGCTAGTGCCATCCAACGAGGGAGCCACGGGCTCCCTCAGGAGCCTTCTCTGCTGCAGCCCATCCCGCATCGGCTGTCACAGCGATGAACTGAGAACACGGCGCTCCTGCTCTCCGTCCATCGGTTTACAACAACGTCGCATATCTTATTTTAAAGGAAAAAAAAAAGAAAATCTCAGTCTGAGTCTGCATTCTCACCCTGCCAAATGTTGGGTGTACAAAAAGATCCCCGGAATAGTGAATGGCCACTTTGGTTTTGGACAGCGTCCGTTTTGCAAGGCGCAGGGGTATTTATATATTTATATATATTCCATATATTTATCAATATATGAAAGAGCTGGGGCAGGCAGAAACGTAAGCACCTCCCGTGTAGAGCCTCGGTAGTGATTTTTTTTCTTGTCATTTGATGAAAGGGTGAAGCAGTACCGAAAAATGCGTTCTGTGGAGTCGTTAATATCCTCCTCATTTGTGTGTATTCTTCCATAATGGCTCAGTAAAATACACCCTGGGGTAACTTTATGCCATTCTTACATGGTTCTTTAATTTTATGAGTAATTTATGTGTAGCATTGGCGGGGGGGGATGGGGGGGGGAGGTTTTCAATTGCTTTAAATTTTAATGAAGCGTATCTTCCTTTCTAAAAGTTGGGCAGACCTAAAGGAAAAGATGGTGGTGTCTGTTTTTCTGTCTGTCTTTGCTGCTTTCGGCTTCCCATCCACTTCCCCGGGCTTTTGAATTTTTTTTTTTGGTCTTGAGAGAGAAGAGTTGCTTCAGTCTCAACCCTTGGAAGGTGCTTCACTTTGCGGAAGGTTGCTGCAGGAGCAGGATGAGGTCTTGCTCCGGTCATTAGGACACTGACGGTGTCCCCAGAACAGGTCCATGTAATGCGTCTGCCGTGGCCCCGGTATCCTTAGTGCTCTCTCGTGCGATGGAAAATATGAATTCAGATCCCCGGGAACATCTACGATATGACTTTTGTCTTTTGTTTCCTGTGTTGTTGTTTTCTACTCCAGGTTTCATTTCAAAAAGCGTAAATTTATTTTATTTGGTGGGGAATCCGAACCATTTTCCCATGGCAAGCGATCTGCCCGCTCCCGTTCCCAGCTCCCGCGCTCCCCGGCCACCTCTGCCGCGTTGGGGCTGGGTCTGTACGTACCGCAGGGGCGGTCAGGCCAGTTTTTGCTTTTTAGATATGTTTAAACTTGAGTCAGGGCTGGTTAATAGAGGCTGTTAGCATTGATAATTGAGATTAAAGAGCGCCTCATGCTGTTTTATTCTTCAGACTCTGGCTAGCTTGAGTGCTGTGGCCTTTTTTTTTTTTTCTTTCTTTTTTCTTTTTTCTTTCTATTTCCCATTGAATTTCTAGTTTCTCTTGTGGACCAAAACGCAGTACCTTAAGCTAGATTCCGTGACTCCATCTGCACTTACCCGCTGAATATGTGGTTCCCTGCGCGTCATGGGGAGGCTGATTAAGACTTCTGTAAAGGCCGTTTACACCAAGGAGGGATTAAAGAAGAGAAAAATGAAAATCTATGTTGTACCGCTTCCTAGAGACTTCGGGAAAAAGTTGCCAAGGAGAGGAAAATATTCTGCACGTCTTTCTTAAGGCTTAAATTGATTCTCACCTCCTGTTTAAGCAGTGAAAAAAAGGGACCAGGTGAGGGGGTGGACAGTTCTTCTAGTATTTCTGTAAAACCCACCACGATCAGATTCTTAAAGATCTTTACTCAGTTGGAAAATTTCCATCTTCCTGAGACGTCTTCATTTCTGAGCGTGTTTCCACCCTGCATCTTGCCACAGCGGTGCTGCCCCATTGCCGTCTTGGCCCAGCTCTCCCTCTCCACCACCGACGTGCCACCGAGGACCTGACGAAATACGTATTTAATTCTGACCGATCGATAGCGCTAACTCCAGAGGCTTTATGGGGTTGACGTTTCCAGCTGGCTTGTGCAACGACGCTGAGCAAGGCGTTTCGTTCCCGTACATCGTCATCCCTTTGTTTCTAAGACGGGCGCAATGGTGAAGAGACGCTGGAACCTTAATCCTTTGAAGACATCACGCAAGCCCTTCTTTTCTGTGAGTTAGGAGGGCAGACTCGGCCTATTAATAGTGGGAGAACTTGTTACCGCCTTGGTAGACTAAGAGTTAAAGTGAAAAACAAATCAAACCCAGAAAGTAAAATTGTTCATTTTCAGATTGTCTTGGGTTCAATTTAAAGAACCGCAAATTGCTTGCTGTTCATCATTCATCTTAATTAACTGAAATAACGCAGTCAAAATCTTTTCTTTTGGGGGTTTTGTTTGGTTGATTTTTTTTTTTTCCCCCTGACCAGCTCTTCTGCCTCCTTTGAAAAGCGTCAGTCTCATTAGAAACTTGCACTGCTATATGAAATATTGTCATTAAAAATGCATTCAAATGACTTTGCACCCCCTTCATGAGACCTTCTTAAGTCTTGGTGTCCTCAGTTGCCCAGAGGAAGAAACCCAGTAGATGAGGAATGCGTTTTGTATCCGACGTATACACTGAATCCTTGCTACTGCAATCGCGAGTAGGTATCTCCGTGGCTTCACGCTTAGGGCAGAATTGCTGGTAGATTCAAGACGTGGCAAGGCAGTGCCAGTCTCAAGCTTTGTCTTCCTACTAATTACCGAGGTTGTCACTATACCAGAAAGACTTTCTCTTCTGAGACGCATACCCAGCTTTTCATATCTTCTGGAACAGAAAATTTTCAAACCCCCTTTTGCTTTGCTAAGGTTCAAAAGTACCTCTGACCCTCATCATTCCTGAGAGGTTTCGAGATGTTCTTTCAAAGGTCTCTGAAAGTCCCAGCATCAGCTCCCGCATCCTTGGCGAGCGTTATAACAGAAGCGGTAAAAGCAGTTGGGTTTTATTGCCTCCTGCTCCAGAGGAGTTGGCCCGAGTGAGATTCTGAGAACGATCCGGTCCTTTTGCCCACTACAAACGCCCTGCTCGGCCGTAGCCCTCGCTCTCGGCGCCGTCTTGCTGCCTTCGTCCCAGAGCTGCGCCCCAGAGCAGCTCCGTCCCAGACCTCCTCCTCCTCCCGTCCGCTGAGCCTCGGCCGCTCGGACAGACGTCCCTGCTGCTCCCCCCGCTGCGGAGAGCCGCCTTTTCTCTGGTGAGGGCTCTTACAGGTATTTCCCGGGGCTTTTAAATAGTGTTAAATTCAATATTTTTTCCTATGGTTTTGAACAGATCTTCTCCTCTCCTCGCAATGGTCTCTGCCCATTGTTCGTGAACTTACAATTTCCTCGTGAAAGAATAGTGGCAGTATTTTTTTATTGAAAACATTTCTCCTTATGCTTATGTCGTCTTTAAAACTGCTTTGTGTTTTTCATCAGACTCTTTAAATAAAGGTTGAGGATAGCAAGAGTAGGGCAAGGACCAGAGGTTGGGGTTCACAGGAAATGATGATGCTGGAGGCTCTTGTATTTTGAAGTAGAGCAAAACCAATTCTTGATTGCTTTCCTTTTTTTTTTTTTTTTTTTTTTGCTTTAATGAAACAGTATATTTCATTCTGTCATCCAGTATGTAAAACTTGTGAAAAGCTTACACTGAAATTGGTGCATCCATTGGAATGGGTGCAAAAAATTTAAAAATTATTGGGAAAAGAAATATTTTGGTTTGAAAATGTCCTTACTGGATGTTTCAGCATTATGGAATTACTTTGCTTCCTTTTTCTTGCTAAGCGAAAATTGTCGCTACTTTTTCCAAATGTTTTGATGTCTGTGAGGACCATGTTTACCAGACATAATCTGCTTCAGTGAAAATATTCCAAATGCTCTGAATGAGAAGAGGGATTTTGCATTTCTGAGGTTTGTCTACGCCGCACACTCCCGCCTTTTAGCGGTTCGCGGAGGTGGCTGATACGAAGAATTCAGTGCTTGTCACCTAGTCATTGCTTTTTATAAATAATAAGCTTCACTGGCTAGCGGGATGTCGTAATTCTGCTCCAGGGTTGCTGAGACGCAAAGGCACCATTATGCCAAGTAGAATACTTTGCTTTGACTGACTTGCCGAGAAGGAGCAGAAAATTAAAGCCACTTTTATCTGAAAAAAAAAGAAAAAAGCAGAACAGATGAGCGTATCTTAATCAAGTATGCAAATCAAGGCATTGCTCCATTTGCATGACATCTCCATATTTATAGGTCCTTGATGCAAACGGGAATGCAGAGGCACAGTGGCCCTGCCTGGATCCCCCTCCCCGAGGAGCGGTGTAGGACAGACGGACCACCCTTGGCACCCCTCGCCAAGGCAGGATTTACCCCGCGCGCGGAGAAGACGGCAGCTCGGGGGTATGGGTGAGCGCTGCGAGGCAGTTGACGGCGATGAAGATGTCACCGGTATGAAGTACGTTGCGGTTGGAAGCTCTTTTGCGCTGGGGTCCCTTTCCTTCGTCCTTACGTCCCTCAAGGGAGCGTTTTGATGCCGCAGTCCTCGGGCAGCGTGGCCGTCCTTTCCGCCGAGACACAGGGCGGTGTTTCACCAGCCAGATTTGGCAGTTAGCTTTGGCACGCTCTGATCTTTCTCTGGACAAGAGCGCTGGTGTGTCACTTTGCTGAGATTCATCCAAAAATCTCTGCTGAGCTGCGGACCACCGGGATGTGTTCGTCTTTCCTAAAACAATGGCAATTGGGGCGCTGGTAATGAGCTGGAAATGAAACAAACTTCACCGAGCCTGATTTGGGCACCGGGAAGAGACCTGCTCTAGGTGATCCAGTGCCACCAAATTGTACTGAAGGGTGGTACAAAGCTCTTCTCGAACCTTTTTGATCAGAAACAAAGCTATCTCTATAGAGAGACGGGTTTTATTTGGAGGAGAGCCGTGTCTGGAGACCTAAATTGTGATCCGAGGCCATTTGCGCTATGATTTCTACAAATTTAACGGAGGGCTTAGACCTGAGACAGAAGGCAGACTCTTGAAGCTCTGCAGTTGAGCAAGGGATGCACTCCAGCCTACTATTCCTGAGAAGTGCCAAATCATTTAAACAATTCAGGTGGGTCCATTGGCCCTTTCCCTATCGGTTGGCTCTGTGGGATATCCGAGCCCGTCACTTTGTCACAGAGGTGTTTGATTAACCGTCCCGCTCGGCTCCCATCACGGACCCGGGTGCTGCCATCACCAGTCTTGCCATCACCAGGGGGTTAGGAGGGTATGAGGTGCTCAGCTGTAGCAGCTCCGGTCCTCTGCAGGAGCAGTAGCACGGCACCATGAGAAGGAGAAGGTTGAAGAGAAGATGTCCTATAAAACGGGCTGGAGCCGAGCATTTCTAAAATAGCTTTGGATGTAGGAATTGAGATTCTGTCTCGGTTCCTTTTGACATGCATTCATCTTTGTTTTATCTGGACCTTTCTTCCTACCCCAGAAATCTTGCAATATAAATAGGTAAGATAAAGAATGGGTAGGAGATATATTATTATGCCATTTTATGGAAGGAAATTGAAGCATAAAAGCATTAAATTATTTATCCAAGCTCCCTCTGGAAGTCTGAGCCAGAGCCAGGATTGCTGTAACCTATCTTTCTGTGCACTGTTTCTCAAAATAAAAGGTTGCATTTCTGTCCCTATTGAAGTCAATAGGAGTTGCTTTTTAGTTCTGCGGATGCTATCATTTCATGTAAGTGCATAGCAGGGGCCTCCAGCCGTTGTAAATGCTCTTCCATTCAGAAAGCTTTTCCTTCCATTTGTCAGACCTCAAACAAATGCAGGGCACGTTTGGACGCCCAGAAGCAGATGGATTTGGGGAAAAAAGCTTGTTTTCGAACTGAATTTATCTCACTGAGTGCAGACTATTTCTTCGTTGATGACATTATTTTAGCGTTCGTGTTTGCACCCCGTATTTGCTTTCAAATAGCTTATTGACATTAGTGAAATCTTAATAAATTTTGATTCACAGAGAGATTTTGCTCCCCAGTGCAAGCCGTTACCATAGCCTACTACTTCTTCCATCCACAGTCTTGTGGCTTTCCTGCCACAAATACGGCCCACCAGTATCCTGTAATAATAATAGTAGGAAACCATTTAAAATATTCTTCTCTTTCGGAGTTTAGTAGCAGGGCTAACAGGTTGGTTACGGCGGTTCAATTCCTAGAACCGTGCACTGCGCTCTATGCTGCAATGTTTGAAAGTCGGGCAAAATGAGTACGGGAGTGGCAACGCTGGGTGCTGAAGCTACTTTATAAAGTTTCTTTATTAATTAAGAGCCTGTGTAGGTGTTGAGCTGCTGCTGCCGCTGCCACGGTTTTACCCATTTCTGGCCAAGGATTTATTTGGCAAGAATAGAATAGACTATTTCAGTTGGTAGGGACCTACAATGATCATCTAGTCCAACTGCCTGACCACTTCAGGGTGACCAAAAGTTAAAGCACGTTATTAAGGGCATTGTCCAAACACCTCTTGAGCACCGACAGGCTTGGGGCATGGACCACCTCTCCAGGAAGCCTGTTCCAGGGTTTGACCACCCTCTCGGTAAAGAAATGCTTCCTAATGTCCAGTCTGAACCTCCCCTGGAGCGGCTTTGAGCCATTCCCACGCGCCCCATCGCTGGATACCAGGGTGAGAAGATAACGCCCTACTCCCACCTGCCTCTTGGTCCAGACTTTGAGAATTCCTATTGTGGTATTGTGCCCCACCGGCACATTCGGGGTCTCTGGCGATGCGCAGGTCCCCTGAGCTCCCCGTCCGAGCCCCGGAGCCTCTGCCCCTCCACAGCAGGATGGTGGAGGAGAGCGCGTTTCCAAACCTCCTCCAGTAAAGGCAGCTCCGAGGAGATACTTTCCCTTTGCCGTAGAGTTTGGGGCTGAGCCACCTCCATCACGTCACTTGGTGGTACCGTCCCTGGTCCCGTGTTCCTTCGCAAATCGAAGAAGACTAGATTCACGCATCCGCCTGTGGTGCGCAGCTGGGTACCACGTGAAGAGTTAAAGGGTAAAATAACGCGAAGCAGAAGACTCTGTGAAAAGAAAAATGACAGCTCCTTCCAAAAGCTGACTCCAACGCCAGCTCTCGTGGATAGCGCTGGAGGCGTGCGGGGCAGTCCTGCCAAACAACTGTCATGTCTTCAGAGCGTGTCCAGTGCGGGGCAGCAGGTTTTGCTGTGTTAATAATTACACTGCCTACAGGCTCTCTGAAGTTGCATCTTTCCATGCAGCGTAGAACCAGATTTTAATGAAATATCGTTAAAGCTGTTAACTACAGAGAAAGAAAGGGGGAAAAAAAATCAAAGACGCAATCAAAGCATGCACTCTATTATCAATAACTGCAAGTGGCTTCATAAATGTTTTATGTTTGAAATGTTTTCAGTGCAGATCAGCACAGAACCAGCTGTTTAAGCGAAAAGTGAAATGTAATAACAAGAACATTTTAATCATTGCATCTCATTATAGAGAAGAATGAATGACTAAGAAAAATGTTTTTAAAAAGCAGCTTTCATGATGGAGACGGCCAGCCTGGCGCAGAGCTGGAGACCGAGGAAGCCTCCCAGGCGTACGCCTTTAAAAAAATTGAGTTGGGATAAGTGGCTTTGTTTTCCTTATAAAAGCGTGGTGGTGGTACGTGCTCGGTGGTACGTGCTCTCTCCTGGGAAGGTTTAATGCTGCTCTCTTCTACCTGAAAGGATTCCGAGCACGAACGCCTTGCATGGCGCACTTGGTGCAGGAGCATCACGGCCATTAGGCGGGAGGTTGGTTTGGACTATAGGCGGCAAAAGTCAAGACCCTTGGGACCAGAAGGAGAGAGCAAGCAAGTAGGACCGTGATCCTTTCACCTCATATTTGGGCATTCAACTTCAAGGTGGTCTTTAGGACTGTGCTTTCTTGTCCGAAGGCTGCCGTGCGTAATTCTGCATCACTACACCTTAGAGCCCAAGGCTGGAGCCCATCAATAGCTCTAAAAAGAAGGTCAGTGTCTTGTGGTAGAGCTTAAGGCAACGGTCTTGGGGTCCCTAACTCTTTTCACGTGCCGGAGCTGTGCTCACGGAGTTCAGGTGCTCCTCTCCCTGGTCTCCAGTGGGGCTTTGGTATGAGCCGGATTCCCACCGGCACAGGCAGGGTGACCCGGGGTGCAGAAGGGAGAGCTTCAGAAACTTATAAAAATGTCAGGTTTGAGAG
This sequence comes from Mycteria americana, assembly GCF_035582795.1. Taxonomy (NCBI): domain Eukaryota; kingdom Metazoa; phylum Chordata; class Aves; order Ciconiiformes; family Ciconiidae; genus Mycteria; species Mycteria americana. The sequence continues at coordinate 923,365 of NW_027445437.1, forward strand.
AGATATTTAGCATGTTTAGGCAGTTGCCAAGCAATTTTTGACGTAGTTGCCTACATTGCTATTTTAGGCGCTTGTATAAGTGCACATCTTACTAAATATTATTATCAAAAGTTTAAGTGAACAATAGCAAAGAGGAAATCTCTGTGCAAGAGCAGTGAAGACTCATGAGAGTAGAAATTGTGTTCCTGCAGGTTTCGAGGTGCAGCTGACTACATGGACATCTGGTTTGATGCACCTGAAAATGAGCAGGGTCAATACCAGCGTCTCTCCATGCTTTCGCTGGCACACAGAGATGCCAGCCCTTTCTGCTCCTACAAGAAATCAAACTTTGCAGGGTTACTAGAGGTTTTAAAGCCCTCGTACCCTACAAGTGGCCAGGTCTTCCCAGCAGCTATTGCCCGCTTCAAGCTGTGAAGCCCTCCTGCTGAGCCTCCTCCAGGTCTGCTGACCCCAAAGTCAAGCTGCATTGACTCGACTCGTACTCTGGAGCTATGAATCCGAGCGTTGTTTCTCCTGCCAGAGGTTCCCAGCTTGCCCTGTACGCGTGGTACATCAGCAACCAGGACAGGACACAGATGTGCAGCGCTCCTGCTCTGTAAGATGGAGGGCGGGAATGAGTTATGGACATTCTCTGGAGGCACTTCACCTATTGCCAACTGCAGGTGACCTCTTTGGGTTGATACGAACTGCGGGCAGGAGGTTAGCTCCAAAAATAGCCTATAGTCTGTAAGATTTTGAGAACTGCTGGAAGATTAAAAGCAAGACATCCCATTTACGTAGAGGACAGCCCTCTTTGCTGGGGCCAGCTGCGATTAGAAACACAACGGTACTGCTCTGCGATGAATACGTTAGGAACGCGGGTACTTATTTCTGCAATAGTATATACATAAAATCAACTTATATATCAGGTGCCTATAGTAAGTATCATCTTCAGTAAGTGTCATCTAAGTATCATCCACCATTAGTGGTGGGGAATGGAGTTTACTCCAGTTGGTGGCCGGTCACAAGCGGTGTTCCCCAGGGCTCTGTGCTGGGGCCGGTTCTGTTTAACCTTTTTATCAATGATCTGGACGAGGGGATCGAGCGCACCCTCAGTCAGTTTGCAGATGACACCAAGTTGGGTGGGAGTGTTGATCTGCTGGAGGGGAGGAAGGCTCTGCAGAGGGACCTGGACAGGCTGGATCCATGGGCTGGGGGCAATTGTCTGAGGTTCAACAAGGCGCCTGCACTTGGGCCACAGCAACCCCATGCAACGCTACAGGTTGGGGAAGAGTGGCTGGAAAGCTGCCAGGCAGAGAAGGACCTGGGGGTGTTGGTCGACAGCCGCCTGAATATGAGCCAGCAGTGTGCCCAGGTGGCCAAGAAGGCCAATGGCATCCTGGCTTGTATCAGAAGTCGTGTGGCCAGCAGGAGCAGGGCAGTGACCGTGCCCCTGGACTGGGCACTGGTGAGGCCGCACCTCGAATGCTGTGTTTTGGGCCCCTCACTCCAAGAAGGACATTGAGGTGCTGCAGTGCATCCAAAGAAGGGCAATGAAGCTGGTGAAGGGTCTGGAGCACAAGTCTTATGAGGAACATCTGAGGGCCCTGGGGTTGTTTAGCCTGGAGAAAAGGAGGCTGAGGGGAGACCTCCTCGCTCTCTGCAACGGCCTGAAAGGAGGCTGTCGAGAGGTGGGGTCGGTCTCTTCTCCCAGGTAGCACGCCATAGGACGAGAGGAAATGGCCTCCAGTTGCGCCAGGGGAGGTTTAGACTGGATATTGGGGAATTTTCCTTCACGGAAAGGGTTGTCCAGCACTGGAAGAGGCTGCTCAGGGCAGTGGTGGAGTCCCCATCCCTGGAGGTATTTAAAGGACGTTTGGCTGAGGTGCTTAGGGACATGGTGTAGTGGTGGGCTTGGCAGTGTTAGTTTTACGGTTGGACTCGATGATCTTAAAGGTCTTTTCCAACCTATACGATTCGGGGATTCTGTGATCTTTCAGCCCCAGGAACATTGGCTTTTGGGGCGGCGTGAGGGCAATTCTTGCAGCACTATATGGATACGGCTGATCACCCCAATAATACCAGATCAGCCACACTGACAGCTAACATTAGCAATAAGAAAAAGGCAGTTAATGCATCTTTCTAAAATCAGCAGTGGGGGGAAAGAAAAAAAAAAAACCAAAAACAAGTAAAGCATTCAGCCATTCCTGGCTTTGGGCCTGATTGCCTTTACGGCTACTGAATAGGAGTAATTCCACCAAATAACCCCAAAACTGGCAGTTGCGAGAGCAGCATCAAACTCTTTGCAAGCAGGTGTTGTAGCTCGTATTTATGAAACAGTCTGAGGCGCTGAACCGAGCTTTTATGGGAGCAGAAGGGCGTTCTCAGAGGAGCAGCGGTTTTTGGAGTATACTGAAAGCATTATGTGGAGCCCACGGTAAAAGAAAATGCATCAGGCATCTGCCTGCCCTCTTTCGTTTATCCTTTTTTTCTTAGAGAAAGGCTGCTGTTAGTTGTAAAAGACTGACTTTAGAAGAAACATGATTTAATGTCTTGTTTTAATGGAATGTAAAGCAGTTCTCCGCTATTTAGAAAAAGAAGAATTTAGGAAAAGATTTAAAACTTAATGCCAATTTTCACCAGATTATTATTTGACAGAAGGGATCAGGAGAGATTATTAAATGCTTTGAGTGTGCTGAAAATACCGAGACTTTAAGGGCATTAGAGTGCCTGTCAGAAATATTGCGGTAGAACGCAAAGGAAAGCTGGGCGAAGGAAATAAAAATATTTTAAAGAAGTCTACGCTGCGTCTAAACCTGAAATTACTTGCGATCAAGGGCTGTCTGTATTTTGTCGATGACGTCTCTGGGCGCCTTTCGCCGATGCCCGGCTCTGCCATCCCCGTTCGGCGGGAGAGGGACGGGTGCAGGGAGCGCAGGGTCAGGGGCTCCTCGGCTGTCGCTGCTCACCGCACGCTTACGGATTTACAGGAGAGAGCTGTTAGCGTGAAACTGCCTTGTAATGGGGATGTAACTTTGCGGAAAGCCTGTTCTAGGAGCTGTAATTCTGTTATCTGCCGGTTGCACAATAGCTTGTGAGTTTGGTTTATGCCGCAGCACGCTCCCTGTTCAAAGGAAAAAGGTGCCGTTTGGCGTGGAAGGTTTTCAGAAATAACCTTCTGCTTGACCTTTACATTTTTGCCACAACTAGAATTTGGGTTTTTTTTTTTTTCTTCCGATTATTTTGCTTGAGTTTGAGATGAAGGCGCGGATAAGCTGTAGATAGCTGTGACGGCGTGCTTCCTCCGCCACCGACCTCTGTCTCCTGCAACCCTGCCCAGGTGATAACCACCAGTGGTGGTCAGGATGCATCTGGTCAGGATGGCTGCATCGGCTCCAAGTGGACTCAGGAGACAGATAACAGCACGACAGCCAAGGGCTATTGCGCAGTGAGCCCACCGGAGAAACTAAAACCTGCGCTCGGCGTGCAAATATGACTATGGGTCAATCCTCTTACCCCCATAAATAGTGAGCGGCCCAAGAGCCCGTTGAGCTCTCCTGCAGGGCAGCGGGCTGCACGCCAGGATCTCCCCTGGAGCAGGGACGCCTCTCAAGGTTACTCCTCGAGGCGGAGAGATTCCTTGTCACAACAGATCCTCGGGAAGTGACTAACGGCGTGCTAAACTTTGAAACCTTAGCTAAGCGATATGAAGGATTGATTGCGTGCATATAATCCTTTAGACATGAACCGTTGGCCAAGTCTGGGACTAGGACTGGATCCAGCCGCACCTCGAGTCCTCTCTGAGAAGGCGTTTAGAAAGCAAGGGCATCCTTTTCCGAACCTCCCGACTCAACGGGAGGCTCTCCCTGACAGCTTTGTCTGACCCTGTCCTCTACGCAGTAAATAATCGAGTGCGCCTCGCCATCGAATCTTGTTAAACCACTGTCGCGTTGAACTTTGTTAACTCCCTATTCTGTATCAATAAAGTATATCTTTACTTCTCTCTTACGAGTGAAGTAGACTCTCAGTCCATCCGCGACAATAGCCTCGTCTCCAAACGTCGCTTGTCGCTGGGCTTAGGGCCCGCAGAGACGTGCAGGGAGTGATTTTCCGGTCCTGCTGGTAGTTACAGGAGTTTATTAGCTTTTTTTAGCTCTTTTGTTTTATTAAGCCATTTAAGCTGACAGCCAAAAGCGCGATGCGGTTGATATTTGACAATTGGCATTCAGAGTGAAATTGGAGCATTTTAAGATAGTCTGTATAACAAAAGGTGACCCTAGTACGGTTTCCCTAACAATTATAAGGGATTATTTTGTGTTCTCATTTGAAGAGGAGTTGTGTGCTTCTTCACCCACCAGCGTGATCTGGTGTCAAGGCAATCTACATTTTGCATGTCAAATGATCTCTACTTAAGGCTAAACCTATTGCAAACCCGTGTATTTTCAGAACGAACCAAAGCAGCTAATAGTGTGCAGGATGGGATGTTTTAACGCTTTTATCGTCGTCATTTGGTTTATAAGATGAGCTTGTTTACAGCCCTGTCATTTCTGTAAGCGCTGGGCACCGTGCGAGCGCAGGAATATTATTTAAGAGCTAAGAACTGGGACTACGTATTCATATTGGAGCTTATACTACTGAGGCTTAACTTTTAAGGGTAAATTAGGGTTTGCAGGTGACGAGACGTCTCCCGTCCAGCCCCTGCTCAAAGCAGGGCTTTACGTAAAGAGCTGTATGATGTCTTCTGGCGAAATCCATCGCCTTGCTCCGTGCTACCAGCTTCCTGTGACTTTGCAGGAGCAGTCTCACGCCGCTGCGAAACGGGGGGGACACCAGCCTGGAGCCCAGCCTTCGTGGGCTCCCTCGTTCGTTAGAGCGTGCCAAGGAGCGTCCTTAAAGCTTCACCTCAGCCATCATCTGTGGTCCCTCAGGCAGCTAAAATAAGAGCGAGTAACGTGTAAAGGAGTTTAAACAGAGAGCATAAAGAGGTACACGTACACAGTAGGTGCAAATGGCGTGAGGAGAAGCTAGGAGAGGGATTTTGAAGGCTAATTGCTTGCTAAAAGAAACCAAAGCCTGCTGCGGTGCACCAAATCGATTTATAATTTAATAGCATCAAGCAGGTACGTACAGAGCTGGGACAGAAGCACGCGCAACTAAGCGGTGCCTCACGTGAAAGCAACTTTAAGCTCGCAGTTAATGTGTTTATGAGATGACTTTGGTTGTGTCGGGTTGCGTGTTGGTGTTCGCCTGCGGGTTTTTCTCCTGGTTCCTCTGATGGCGGTCCTTAGCTAGACCTGGCCTTGGATGATCAGATTTACGTGTCTCCGATTTCCTACTACCGCAAAGTAAATGCATCTATCGCGTGCGTTAGATATTTGTGCTCATTATTTCCCCAGAAATTCAATTTTCAGATGAAGTCCATCCTCTGAGCCACAGGCTACGGAGACGTAGCCTAGATGGAACAACCCTTTTCAGTTATGTCACGTATTCATGGTGCTAAACCTGCAACAGGCTTTCCGCAGTGTATTTTCCATGGGTTTATCATCTCTTTTGTATTTAGTCTGGAGTTTCTGAGGTGGACAGTGCTGTTATAGGCATCTCTCGGAGCTGGGTCGTGCCGCGTGTCGGGGGCCGGGGTGCGGTGGTGGGTGATGCGGGAACGGGGCTTTCACGCTGTCCTTTCCTTTCCTTGCAGTGCAAGTTCCCGGGCCAGTGGAAAACCTACGGGCTGTGTCTACCTCACCTACCTCCATTCTCGTCTCCTGGGATCCTCCTGCCTACGCAAACGGCCCCGTTCAAGGCTACAGGCTCTTCTGTACGGAGACGGCGACTGGAAGAGAGCAGGTGAGCGGTGAGCGGAGCGGCTCTGCGCTCCCTGTGAAAAGGAGATATTTGGTGTAGGCACCTGCGGGTCTTTAGAGCACTGGAAAGGCTCAACGGGAGAGGTTTTACAGCTTAATCCTCCAGGTTAGGTAAACGTTGCGCAGCCCGGTGATAAAAGAGCAAATCAAGCGAAATAAATGGTCACCGGTATCAAAATGGGTTGAGGAGGTAGAAGAGGCAGCCTGTTCTATAAGAAGCATTCTTCAGCTTTACACTGGAATTTCAGAATAACGCTAAAGAGCATTGAAAGGCCCTGCAGGGGTCTTTAATTGGTGCAAAATTAAATTTTGACATTGTGCAAAACCATCAACACGTGAACGGCAGTTTGTGCACGTGATCTTTGGAGACTATCTATTTTTAGTTGCTTCTCGTAACTCCTTTCAAGTCGGAGGGTAAAATAATCCGCAGCCAGGCTCGAAATGATGCATTTTCTCTCCAGACGGACAGACGCTCGTGGTAAAAATGGGCGTTGATGCTGTGCACTTAATTGCGCTCCTAACTCTGCCCCGAGCACGTGCTTTCGAGTGGCAAACAAGCGAGCTTGCTTTCTGCAGACTGCAAACTGCTCAGATACTTCCCGCTGGCCATTTAATAACCAATATTTGATAGGAGTGCAGCAGCAGCAGCGGAGATGAGCTCTGAGGTATGGCCTGAATAGGTTTTTAGCGAAGAATGGGGCAGGGAAGAAAGCGGAGACGTCTTTTTTTCTGGCCTGATAGCACATGATAATCACAGGCGTCAGCAGTCTCGTGGCAGGTGCTTCAGTAATCCTACGGGAACTTTTATACCGTCCCCGTTTTTTCTGCGCTTGCTTTATTTTATTCGGTCTTTTCTCCAAAATTCCCCTTTGACTCTTTGCCTTTATTTTCTTCTTTCCCTCTCGCATACCTGTGGGAATGGCAGCAAGTGGCTTAACCAAAGAAAAACCCCCTTTTCTCCTGCGCCCTAAGTAACTAAACACAACTCTGAGGTGCTGAAATCCCCTCCGTCCCGAAGCCGTGGGCAGGGCTGCGGACGAGTGTCGAGAACCGAGCTGTAACAAGGCGCTCGGTTACAAATTGCCTTTTCTATCAACCGAAATAAGGATTTAGCTCTGCTTCTCAAAGAGTGAAAAGCTGGCCTCTAATCCGCTCAGCCCTCGGCACGGCCGTGGCGCTGGCTGTCACGTTTTCCCCTTGGTTTATCGTCTCTGTGTGCTAGAACGTGGAGGTGGACGGGCTCTCCTACCGGCTGGAGGGGCTGAAGAAGTTCACCGAGTACACCCTGCGCTTCCTCGCCTACAACCGCTACGGCCCCGGCGTCTCCACCGAGGATGTGACGCTCACCACGCTTTCGGATGGTGAGTGGGGACGGAGGGGTCCCCGGGGTGGGCAGGTTGCGTCTCTCGGTTGCAATCGTCAGGCTTTTTCTCCTGCCACCGTATTTCGGAAGAGGCAGCGATGAAGCGAGGAGGTTATTGAACGCGCGGGACAGGAATCAGAGTACCTGCCTGCGGTGGTACCCTCTGAGCTAGCGTTCGTCTCCGAGGATAATCGGTTCGGTTCGTTATTCCTGTGTCTAGTGATGAGGGTAGTGTACTTCTCTCCTTATTTTCTCTTTAACTGAGGTACAGGTATATCCTTTCGGCTTTTCCATAGACGCTATTTTTAGTACCGCTGCATTTGAAGAGCCAACTGCCTGGGTTTTCCTTGTGCTTTCAAGACAGGGATAGCAAATGTGCCAGGGCTTCAATCTCTGCTCGTCGCAGCGGCTGCACCGTCACCCCTCCCCGAGCTCACGCCGTGCTCCTGCGGCTCGCGAGCTCCGGGCGATAAATTGAATTTTATTTTGCATTCGGAAGCACTTAGTTGTGTCCGATATCACAAAACTCCTCCACGCCTGACTCCGCTGGAAGTCACTGAGCCTGATCCCCACACCTGGCTAAAACAGGAATAACTTCATTGGAGTCATTTGGGCTACGAAAGCGTAAAAACAATAAAAATGAAGGAAAAATTCTTTCAGCCGGGTTGGTGAGAGTTCAGAAAGCAGAAGCCAGACCAGAGGCAGGCTCCAGAGGCTTCGGGGCTGTGCCAGCTCCCGACCGAGCCCCACAGCAAGAGGGTTTTGGGTTTTTTTTCTATAGCAACATTTTATTTAAAAATGACGAAAGAGGCGTTAACGAAGCTTTTAAAGTGAAATTTATAAACGGGTACTTTTCCTTCTGATAAAAATGCCGAAAACTTCTTTTTCATTCATGCTAATAAAGCAAGGCGCAGGAGTTTGGGTGGCCCTGGGTTTGGATCACTAATTCAAGGTCCTTTTCATGGGAAAAAACCGTTTACTTTTACATGAGAGTATAAAATCAGGGAGTAGGCAAGAAATATGTTGCCGTGGGCTTCAACTAGGTATGTTCAACTTGCTGGGCCTTTCTCCCCTCGGAAGCGTAGCAGGTAACCTGTGCTAATGAGCACATTTGGAAACAGGACCTGCCATGCACCTCGGTCGCAGAAAAATTTCCCTCTTGTTCCTCTCCGTGCTGTAGGTTGATGCTAGACAAAAAAAAAAAAAAAAAATTGAATGGAGAACCAGGGTGACTGTGATTTATCCCTTCATATTTACAAGTATTTAGATGATTTTCACAGAATCCCCGAATGGTATAGGTTGGAAAAGACCTTTAAGAGCATCGAGTCCAACCGCAAACCTAACACCGCCAAGGCCACCACTACACCATGTCCCTAAGCACCTCAGCCAAACGTCCTTTAAATACCTCCAGGGACGGGGACTCCACCACTGCCCTGGGCAGCCTCTTCCAGTGCTGGACAACCCTTTCCGTGAAGGAAAATTTCCCAATATCCAGTGTAAACCTCCCCAAATTTTATTACAAAGTTGCCAACTCTCCCTTGTTATTCCACCCAAAAGAGCTGAAAATTTGTATGAGGTTAAGAACGGCAATTTTCTGTCTGTCTGGTAAGCCCGTTGCTTCTGAATGCTACACCTGATCACCTAAAAATACCAATTTCTGGACAGCATCAGTAGAAGCTGCGTAGGTGCGGGAGGAAATCAGCAGAGGGGGGGTATGACGCACTGGAGAAGCTCTTGTATTTGGTTGGCGTATCTACAGCATAGAGCCCTTCTGCAGGTGGCCCTGGGTCACGCGTGGGTTGGTGACATCTCCTCTGGAAGCGATGCTCCCGGCTGGCATCCTCCCGCTGCCGCTGGAGTTGCTGCCACCCCCAATTACCTTGTGCTCTGCGGGTCCCCCCAGGTCTCCTTGACCTCTGGAGGAGCAGCGGTGGGGAAAGCATGGTCTGAAAAGAGGGGGCTTCAGCCGAGGGGTCAGGAGGAGCAGCGCTTTCATCTTAGAAAGGCTGACCCAGTCTGCCCTAAGCTTAATTCAGAAATAAATAGGCGTCTCGATGAAGGCCGCTGGAGGAGAGCTGTTGGGAGTCTCTAAAACAGACCCCTCGAAGAGCGCCGGGGGTGTGGGGAACCCCCAGCGAGGGAGCTGGTGACCCCCCGCGCTGTTTTAATCTGCTTTATTCCGGGCCCTATCTTCGGTGGGATTCATCCCGGCTCGGTTGGCGCTGTGATTTTACTTTTGATACCTCCGCAATATTTTTTCAAGTGCTGCTTATGTCTACCCAGCAAATTTAGTTTTCCATTGTAATACAGGCTGGATCTTGGCAGAATAAATTACTTCACACTTATAATTATAAAAACAAAAGGAAAACAAGTGAAAATGAATATTTTGCATAATGTATGTAGATTTAATTCACACTGTGAAGTGTAGAACTGCGGCCCTGTACTCCACTTTGGTTTTAAATGTCACCGTAAGTGAGAAAGGGAAAGATTGTTATTCATGAGTCTGAAAATTAGCCTCCACCAGTGTTTCAGACGCTTCACCTGTCTGCGAACAAAAATCATTGCTAACGAGAAGGTTTGCATGAGACTATTCCAGAAAACAGGAGCGTGCGTAGGTGCCCTCGTTTCGGGAATCTGGAAAAAGATGGGTTTTCTTTTTATTTAAGCAAAAAGCTGTTCTGCAAAGAAGTCAGTTGGCTGCAGCCTTCCCGGCCTTCCTCTGCTTTTTTGGAGCAGGCGTAAAGGAAGAGAAAATCCCTTTAGGATATCGTTTCATCCTCTTTATTGTATTTGGTTGGCCTGAAACCGCTTTGGCATCTTGCACGAAGAGGAGCAGCCACAGGGCCGCGGCGCGAGCCTGGCTTTGGCCGAGCCTGGGTGACGGTGGCATCGGTCCTAGCTAGAAGGAAAGGAGGGAATGGAGGGAGCAAGTCTGCAACACCGAAACTTTTCTGCAGTTTCTCCTTTTATGGTACCACGCAGAGACCTTTCCCAGGGTTAAGGTCCTTTCTGCTAGAAGGTTGCACAGTAAAACAGCAAGAAATAGCTCTGCACGGGCGAGCTAACAGCCTACGTAGAGGAGAGACAAAGACATTTAATCCGTCCTGGTTTATAGGTGAGAGATAAAGGAAGGAGAAACCTGTAGTTGCCCATGTAGACATCTGGGCTTTGGGCAGGTTTTGTTCCTGCGTCCCCTGCCGCCACCCTCCCCATGGAGGAGAGCAGCTCCCCAGGCTGCCCCGCGATGTTTTTTGGATTGCGACCCATCCTCCAGCTTAAATTGAGATTTGGCAGCTTCATCAATCGGAGGGGCAGGAGCTGGCCACCTTTCCCGGCTCCTTCCCCGGTGCTTTTGCCGCCGGACGAACCCATAACGAGGAGCACCTTGCTTGTCACGACCGGTTCCCCTCGCTCTTTGCTTCACGTCGTCTTCGCGTCGCGGTCCGTGGGGTCTCTGGCGGTTTATTTTCGCGTTGGTAGCCCAAGCCGGAGGGCAGCCCCCGAGCAAGGAGCCGGCATGCTCTCGAAGGGCAGCAACTCCCACGCTGCTTTTCTGAAAGCTGGTTTGAAACAGAAGTAAATGTCAAAAACGGGAGAAAAGTCCTGAAGATTGGTCTGCCTTTCCTTTCCTCTTGTAGAAAAGACGGGACCGTTTTTAAGTCTGCCTTCCTCTTGAGAGTGGGCGTGCTTGAGCCGGTTATTTTTTCCAGGCCAATCCTTTGCTGTATAGCATACGATACGGTATGTAGTTGCACAAACAAACAAAAAAAAAAAAAACAAAACCAAAAAGAAAGCCTGTACGATTAGTTCCTGCAGGTCTGTAGGCAGAAATTTTCCGTGAAGCCCTGGGATGTAAATCTATCTATAGTCTGAGAAATGCACCCCAATCAAAGGGATTTAGTGTGGCACCTCCAGCTGCAGGAGCTAACAGACCCCAGACAGCATTCACCAGATCAAGGAACATCCTGTATCTTTAATGCTTAATTTTCAGTTTAAAATACAGCTCAGATAGTATTTGGCCAAGCTGCGTGCCATTTCAGAAATGCTTTGAGCTATCATGCTCATGAATTTATCAAAATGCATTTAATCCCAGCAATTGGCAGACAGTCTTATTTCATGCTTCCTGAGTACTTGATTTAAATATAATTTATATCCATAATTATAATATGAATGCTTTTTTTTTTTTTTTTTTTTAAGTAAAAATTGAAGATTGAAGTTCAGATAGACACAGGAGACAGCCTATGAAGTTTTTCAGATGTCGGTCGCCGGCCCTGTGTTTGCACGGGAGCCGAGAGCAGGGCGAGGAGGAACACATTGGCGTTTATGTGAGCGTGAGCGAAGCCCCGTCGCTCGGAGCCACGCGCGTGGATTTACCGGAGGTGAACGGTGTCGTGGCCGCGACCCAGCTGGGGACCGAGTAGCCCAACCTCTTGGTATAGCGAATTCCTCCCAAATTCCCCAATCCATCTTTATCTGTTTGGAAGAAGCACTGGGCCGTTTCCCTCCTCCTCCTCCTCCTCTTCCCCTGCAAGAATTACGCACGAGCTTCCTGATGCAAAATATTTTTTGGTGTGTCAGCCCTGAAACCCGTCGGGGAAAGGTGCAGGCTGTAACGAAACGTCCTTGGGAAGGTTGGTGGCTGGAGCTCGTGCCAGCACCAGCAAGGCTCGCTTACCTGGCCTACGCGTTTCTGTCTTTATTGGATCGGGGACCTGGATCTGGTCCTCTTGCCTCCCGGCTCGCTGTCCCGGCTTAGTGCCTCTCCCAAAAGAGCAGCCTGGGGACCCGGGTGCTTTCGGTGCTGCAGGGAAGTACTCGGGGGCTTGCTCAGCCCTCTCATTCCTTCTGGACCCTTCTGCTCTACAACTAAGGAACAACAAACACCCGGCAAAACCACAAAGGACGTGGATTCATCTGAGGGGCGAGGCTGAAAAGATGTATTTTTTTTAATTTCACCAGATAGAAAAGAGAAAAAAAACCCAACAACAAACCTGAGTACCTTGACGTATGAACCTTCTTCCCATCAAGACGTCCCATCAAGACGTCCCATCAAGGCGTCCCATCAAGGCGTCCCCATTAAAGCTATGTCTTTTTGGCAAGGTGCTGATCTACGGGGATGCTGTGCGACGGGTTTGTAAGAACAACCCCAGAGGACAACGCTGGTTTGCTGTACCGAGCAGGAGATAAGCACGAAACAGCGCATGTGATTTATTAGCTACGTAACAGCGTTTGAAACGTTCCTGCTCTAAATCAAATTTTAGCTACTAAGGGCCAAGGAGTTTTCTGGGCAGGAAAAGCTGGTTTAGTACCTGCATCTGTTCTAGAAGGCGATAGGTTCGCAAGGGTAATTGAAGTCAAACAGAAATGGGAACACAAACAGTTCAAAACCTGAGGGCAAAGAAAAATAATAAAGAAGATATTCCCATATACAGAAAGCGGCAGGGTGCGATTAAATGTTTACGTAAAGCCGTGTCTTCAGAGCAATACAAGCTTTCCTCATCACTTTACAAAATAAAAGGATCTGGAAACTCCCGCAATTAAAAAAAGAAACCCAAAGTTTCTTTTTTTAGAAAGCCAAACCAGCAGCGAGGCTTATCTCACCTACCTTTAGACACCCGGTCCAAGGCAGGCAGCAAGGCTCCCGTGGTATCTTCAAGGCTTCTTCCACCGCCGAGTCACCCCGTGACGAGACAGAAGGGGCCGAGTTACCCCTGGATGCGTCTGTCTCCGTTCATTGCTTATGGCATAGCGAACGCTGGGTAAAACGAGTTCTGCTCTCATTTCTCATGGTGTAATTAAGCCGTGAATAATAAACAAAACCCCGCCAATTTTACCAGGTGCATCCAATTTCTTTATTTGATCAAGATATAAAGCTGGAGGAAGTAATTGTAATCTCGCTGGGCTTGCCAGGGGAGCTCGCCCATTGCTACGCGCCCCGAGATATTAACTCGGGGTCTCTGGTTTGGTAAAGCAAAAGGTCTCCGCGCCCGAACAGCGAGCGAGGAATGAAGACAGCCAGTGTTGCTGTGGAAGTGATTGAGTTCGACGGTGGGGTCGGGCCTGGATTTATTTCTCGTTTTGATTGAAGATCAGGAAGGAAAGACGAGGAGCGCATCGATTACGTTCACGTATGCAACAAAATTGGGAAGTATGCCAAGCGTTGACCAAAGAGAAATAAAAAAAGAAAAGGAAAACGAAGAGAAGTTTGTCCGGTAGGGGAATAATACGTAGTAGCAATAAAACCTGAAGGTCGGTACTGAGAGGGAAAGGTTTAAGGTGGCAATGGCTGACCATCACGATGAGCCTTCGCTGCCCACGAGGGAGGGGAGAGAAGGGAGGAATCACATTGGAGAAACCGGGGCTCTGAGCCCTTCTGACTCGCTCACCAACAAGAGCAAATCTTCTCCAGCGAGAACAGGCTTTTCTGGGAGATAGCGGCGTTCGCCAGATCCGGCTAATTCCGAAATGTCCAAAAATACCTCCGTTTTCTTTTTCCTTGCAATACCAAGTACACGCCAGCGACGGTTTTCTCTCTGATATTTTTTCAAAACGAGGGGAGCGTGAGCAGCGACATTTCCTCTGTATTAAGGGCGATGAAATATTTCATGTACTGTTTGCTGCTGCCGGTGCTGTTGCGGCAGCAATGCCTTAGATCAACTTTGCGTTGTCGCGGGCAGTATGGAAATAATAAAGGTTAGTCCCTGCGCTAGAGAAACCGCCGAGTTTCTAAAAGCTGCTCATTTGGAGAGAGAAAAAGAGACGGCACAGGGAAACGCTGAGTGTGCGGAGCCCCGGCGGGTCGGGGCAGAGCTGAGAGCGGGGCTCGGGGCCCGCAGCCGAGGATGCTCGCGTCCCCCCGCCTCGACCGCCCGCTCTGATGGAGGGGCAGGTCGGGGTGGTTAAAATGCACGGCGTCGAGTTAGTTTGCTCTGTTCCTTGAGCACGTACCTTCAAATCCAACTGTGGCAGGACTAGCGAAAGAGTCCGGAGGCTCAGCTGCCGTTGCCAGGAACTCCCAGCTGACGCAGGCTATGGCTTACCCTGGATCTTTTCCAACAGCGAATCTCTGTGACTTGGGATCCCCAAGCTGCGGAAGGGTTTCTGTGTTCCTCGTCACTCACTTTGCTGTACCTCTGCCTCCAAACAACCTGAGTTTTCAGATTCTTTGGACACAAATGCAGTTTTTTCTTTTTTTTTTTTTTTTTTCCCCTTTTTATGATCCACAGAGCCTTCATGAAGGACGACGATATTAATGTGGGGCTTTGCTGCCAGCGGGACCCTCCTGTTTAGCTATTGTTACTTTTGCTCTTTTGTCGCCTGTATTTAAAATACTATTTTCTTATGAGCGCTGACAAACGACTTGACTCTGACTGACTTAAATCCTTAAATAGCAGCATGCACTGAGGCTGCTACAAAGTGCTGCCCTTTGGGGATTTGTTTTATTGACCGTAGACGGGACTAGACGGAGTCCGGCGGAAGAGCTGTCTGACCAGCGCCGCTTCAAATAATCTGGGGGAGGTGTCATTTCTACGACGTCCCGCGATCTTTTCAGTTAGTGACTGCGCAAGGGTGTTTCTCATCGTATCGGTGCCTATTGCGTTATTTAGAGATTCGTAGATGTTAAGGTCAGAGATGATTCCTGTTGCGGTTTAACCCCAGCCGGCAACTGAGCCCACCCAGCCGCTCGCTCACTCCCCCACGCTGGGATGGGGGAGAGAATCGGAAGGGTAAAAGTGAGAAAACTGGTGGGTTGAGATAAAGACAGTTTAATAGGGAAAGCAAAAGCCGCGCACACAAGCAAAGCAAAGCAAGGAATTCCTTCACTCCTTCCCACGGGCAGGCAGGGGTTCAGCCATCTCCAGGAAAGCAGGGCTCCAGCACGCGTAACGGTGACTTGGGAAGACAAACGCCATCGCTCCGAACGTCCCCCCCTTCCTTCTTCTTCCCCAGCTTTCTATACTGGGCATGAGGCCATATGGTCTGGAATAGCCCTTTGGGCAGTTTGGATCAACTGTCCCGGCTGTGCCCCCTCCCAGCTTCTTCTGCCCCTGGCAGAGCAGGGGGAGCTGAAAAGTCCTTGACCAGCGCAGCAACAACTCAAACATCTCTGTGTGATCAACGCTGTTTTCAGCACAAATCCAAAACATAGCCCCGTACCAGCCACTATAAAGAAAATTATCTCTATCTCAGCTGAAACCAGGACAATTCCTCGCTATAGAGGCAGCCTGCCTCTTCCAGAGCGCTGATGTTGAGCCGCTCTGCGCTGATCGTCTCCATCTGCCACAGCTGGCAACTTGTAGGGACCATATAGACTATCTATAGAGGCAATACCTAGAGGCAATACATCGAGACAATACCTAGAGGCAATACAGACAACAGCCCCTCTTATGTCCACCTCTAGAGAGTACATAGAATGTCACCAGTTCATTCTGGTGAAAGTTTTGGCCAGAATAAGTGATTTGCAGAAATACTTAGGTATACGTTTTGCTTGGTGATGTATGTCCCGCACTCCTAGACAGCAATTTTCAGTGAAGACTGAAGAAGTTAAGAAAAGTACGGCTGGTTTCTAGTGTAGATGGATTCCAGCTCGTAGCTCTTCGCCTATTAAATTATTCTCTGCAGCCAGAAGTCCTTCCTCCTTCAGATAACAACAGATAATAATCCAAGCGCTTCTTAACACTACATTTGTTTAAATAAAATTGATTTATTTGCTCTCTATCATCTTTCAGGTCTCAGGTCATGCTTGTAGATCTTTGCTGAACCAATTCAACTGTGTGGACAACTGCAATGAGAATGATTTTGCCCTAGTGTTCTCCTTAATATCATACAAAAATGGTTTAAACAACTTTGCTTTGACTTGATATATTCATACTTGTAGGCTGAAAAATCATTTTCTCTTTTTCCTGAATACACCGCATTGCAAACTGTTCTTACGTTGGGTATTCACCATGATCCTTTTTCAGCTCTTTCTTGCCAGATTCAGGGCCACCTTCCTGTAAGCATAAAGTACATCTCTGCTTTTCAACTCTTCGGTAGCCCAGGTTAGCAGGCAGGCATTCTTTGAAAGGAAAATGAAGCTCGAGGTTCACGTCAGGCACTTGATGCATCACCAACTAGGAACTTATTTTTAAAGCTCTTGGCTGCTCAGCGGTTGAATTAATATTTGCCATCAGCTGGAGGAATTTGAACCGTTGTTGCACAAGCGTATTGGAAGCAAATATACAGAGATGCCGTGGAAAAGAGGCAGAAATTTGTCAGTAAACAGTTGCTAATGGCCCATCCAGCCGTGCGGATGCTGAGCGTTCACCGGTATCCACGCTGTGTCTTGGCACCGCGAGCCCGATCCTTCACAGGGAGGGAGCCGGCAGGATGGATGGGATAAATCAAAGTGCACCATACACGTTTTTCCTATGAATATAGCCAGAGAGAGCATGAGATTAAAGGAACTTTTAAGATGGAAAAAACCCCCTTGAGTCATAGAATCATAGAATGGTTTGGGTTGGAAGGGACTTTTGAAGGTCATCTCGTCCAACCGCCCTGCAAGAGCAGGGACATCTCCAACTACATCAGGTTGCTCAGAGCCCCGTCCAACCTGACCTTGAACGTTTCCAGGGATGGGGCATCTACCACCTCTCTGGGCAACCTGCTCCAGTGCCTCACCACCCTCAGTGTAAAACATTTCTTTCTTAAATCCAGTCTAAATCTGCCCTCCCTTAGTTTAAAACCATTGCTCCTTGTCCTGTCACAACAGGCCTTGCAAAAAAGTCTGTCCCCGTCTTTCCTATAGGCCCCCTTTAAGTACTGGCAGGCTGCTATAAGGTCTCCCCGTAGCCTTCTCTTCTCCAGGCTGAACAACCCCACCTCTCTCAGCCTGTCCTCACAGCAGAGGTGCTCCAGCCCTCGGGTCATCTTCGTGGCCTCCTCTGGACCCGCTCCCACAGCTCCATGTCCTTCTTGTGCTGAGGACCCCAGAGCTGGGCGCAGTGCTCCAGGTGAGGTCTCACCAGAGCGGAGTAGAGGGGCAGAATCCCCTCCCTCCACCTGCTGGCCACGCTGCTTTGGATGCAGCCCAGGACACGGCCGGCTTTCTGGGCCGCGAGCGCACATTGTCGGCTCACGTCCAGCTTTTCATCCACCAGTACCCCCAAGTCCTTTTCCTTAGGGCTGCTCTCCATCACATCATCCCCCAGCCTGTATTGAAACCGAGGATTGCCCCGACCCAGGTGTAGGACCCTGCACTTGGCCTTGTTGAACCTCATGAGGTTCACACAGACCCACTTCTCCAGCTTGTCCAGGTCCCTCTGGATGACGTCCTGTCCTTCTGGCGTGTCAACTGCACCGCTCAGCTTGGTGTCATCTGCAAACTTGCTGAGGGTGCACTTGATCTCGCTGTCAATGTCATTCATGAAAATATTGAACAGCCCTGGTCCCAGTACGGACCCCTGAGGGACACCACTCGTCACCGATCTCCATCTGGACATTGAGCCGTTGACCGCTACCCTCTGGATGTGACCGTCCAACCGATTCCTCATCCACTGAACAGTCCACCCATCAAATCCATATCTCTCCAATTTAGAGAGAAGGATGTCGTGGGGGACCGTGAAGCATTTGTTTTATTTAAAGCTTCGGGTGCCAGACCCTCTCATTAATGCCTCGCGAGGCACCTTTGCAAGACCGTGTGTTGAACCGCTATTAGTCCCATTTAAGGATTAAAGTATATTTATCGGAATGGATATAACAAAGTTTAGTTGTAGAAAACCAGGTATGAATTGTATTATGTATGACAAGCAGAACCTGAATGTAAAACACCGTTTTTTTAAATAACATCTAAAGACAAAGTGTCTTTTCTCTTTTCCCCCTTAGGCATCCTTGTAGAAAGAGATGCACTGGTGCCACTGAGAAAGGAATACCCTGCTTCCTATATAATATATATTCTGAAATGCACGTTAATAAAAGAAAAAAAGCCAGAGAAATTGCAGCACGTTCTTGTTTATTTCTGACCAAGTTTATCACAAATAACTGAATTCAAGTAGTTGGTCTCGCTGCAGGGAGCCTGCTGACTGGCTGTTTAAAGGGCTTACTAATAGGTCTATCAAAAATGGGAAGAAATGAACAGATGCGTTTGGTTTTTCTCTCCCTGGGGGACCTCTGAAGTGCCACCTGGATTAGCTGCACGGTTTTGTGATCAGATTATAAACTAGGTGGAAAAGCTGCACTCTTTTCTTTCCAACGAGAGAAGGATTTGATGTAACCTATTCTGACTGAGACGCTAATGGCCGTATTTCCCATTTCTTTCTGTTTTTCTTCCCTTTCAGTGCCCAGCGCCATGCCTCAGAACGTCTCCTTGGAAGTGGTTAACTCCAGGGTAAGTCTGCCACGTGCTCAGCGTCTCATGGCCGGCCATCGCGGGTATTATTTGCGTAGGTAGCCCTGCTTCGCCTAGCTTTTTCATAATCAAAAAGACCCAATCTGCTCCTCGCAGGAGGTTCCCTTCGCTCCTCTGGGAGATCACGTTAAAATAAGAACTGAACCCCCCCCCTCCGCCCAAAATATATGAGAGAGAAGCAGTGATTTTTCCCAGAGAGGCTTCACCAACGGTTCTATCGCTTAAAGTTAGGCGAACAAGCAGAAGCTGTTCCCTGATTGCAGATTAACATCTGCAATAAACCTAACTGCGCTTTGATTAAATGGAACAATCTCAGGGAATAATGAGCAGCAGAGCTGTTCCTGGGGGAAAGGAGGTGTGGGAAAGAAATATTTTACTGGCGGGTTATACGCACCTCGTGCAGGTAGGTCTGTTGTAATCTTGCTTATTCCAACAAATGTATTTGTTTTCTCCTGAAAGGTGCGTTTCTTTTTCTTAAATCCAGTATTTTCCTTCTTAAAAAAGTCTTCAGGTGTCACCGACGAAGCGGGTTGATATTATTTCATGATAATATCGTACGTAATACGTGTTAATTATGCTTACTACTTATTGAGTGCTATTGCTGAATATATTCTGAACATTTTTTAGGTTATTTCTTTTCTTTTTTTATTCATTCCTGCCATTTAGTGGAACTACCCAAGCTTTTATTCTGTAGCTGATTTCAATGATAGGCCATGGAAAAGCTCACACTTCAGAGCGGGAAAGAAAAGCACAAAAAACCCCACCCGTAGCATCCTGTCAGGATGTCCCCTTGGATCTTTGGAGATTTCCCTTTGCACAGCTACCAAGGAATAGGAGTCCCAAGCTCACTGACGAGGAGAAACTGCAGTTTAAGGAACATTTATATAATCCTTGATTTGCTGGGAACACCGAGTACCTGTCAGTTTGATCTTTCTCTTCCACTGCTCGTTTTCATGACATCAAACATATATTCTGATTTTTATTTTTTTTTTTAAATACACCCAGCTCCCGTTCCTTTTAAATTCCTCTTACGCATAGCGCCCAAAGGGCACTGATATCTTGGCACATCTTCTTCCAGCCCTTTCTGTTTACTTTTTCTTGCTTTTTCTCGAGAGAAAATGTCACGGAGCAGCTGATCACGTTTTGTGACCTTTTGCGGGCGATCATTTACATTTAAAGTACTTAGAGCAAAAATAGAAAACAAGCTGCAGGGTACAACGCTGCAGGGGATGGCGTGGGGATGCTCCTGCCCTAAGATGCATTATTGCATTATCGATACTTAGAGATGGTTTACACGGATGGGATAAGAAAGGATGGGCTGTGCGTAAATCTCGCCCCTATCCACCGTCGTCAGAGGTCGTCGGTTCGTTCCTAATCACGGAGCGTTAAGTGTTGGAAGCCTTGGCGAGGTATTAATTTGCAGATATAAGTGCTGTGTTGGCCAAAGATGGATTTATATGTTAATCTCAGTGTTTGGCTCAACTGCGTCGTGCAGGGCTGCTGTTTCGTGATAGGCAAAAGAAACGTCTTAGTCTTCCTCTCTGTGACCAAGTGTGAGTGCTGGAGAACTACACCAGGGGTCGTGCGAGGACTTCTCCATCGAGGACTTCTCCGTCGCCCGTAGATTGAGGCAAGGGTGGCTGTGGGCAGCTGGAGTCTGCTTTTACCTCCGTTCCAAAACACATCATCTGCTCAGAGGGAGCTCTGAGCCCTTCCAAGGTGAAGCTCTGAGCCCTTCCAAGGTGAAGCTCTGAGCCCTTCCAAGTGACGCTCGCCGTGCAGAGTATCACTTTCTAAGCGCTCAAGTTGGCACCATGTGTGACATAATAGGTAAAAAGGTGTCAATACTGTGTAAAAAGGTATTTTAAGGGCGTATGTATGAAATGGGGATCTTTATGAGGGAGAACAAGAGACGCGGAACCATTTGGGACTCTTTTGGGCTGTATCCTACAGGTAACGTGGACATCGGAAAAATACAGATACCCACGTATGCCTGCAAATCTTAATCAAGCTTGAATTGAATTTAACTATTAACATCGAGGTAATTTGGAACGACAGATACCGAAAGGAACTAGACTCCCTGCAATCTTAAGGAATAAAAAGGTTTTTCAAGCAGAAGAATGGGCCTCAAGGACCATACCCCAAAATACCTTTGCCCATTCCTTTGCAGTACAACTCCTGTGGCATTTGCGGTTGAGGCACGACTAAACTCCTAACGTTGTAAAGAGCTATATGCGGTCTCCTGCTTTTGCAAAAGGCTGCAATAACCCCGAATATTGTATATCCACAGTCCTTTTTTACCGTGTTCTTGCTTTTCTTCTGTCTTGGCAGCAGTCAGAATTAATTTGATTAAACGCTTATAATTCCCAAACTGATTCAATCAAAACAAGTAACTAACCCTCGTAGTTTGCTAACTGGATTTGAGGGGTGCACAGAAGAGCCCAAAGGCTGGCCTTGGCAGTTCCCAGAGTTGTTTAAAATTTTATCTCTAGTTTAATAAGATTTCTCTCTTTATCCTATTTTTCTTTGGCGGTGGCAGCTCTATTAATTTAATAACATAACGGAGACGGCCAAGCAAATGGAAGATGCTTGATATGAATTACTATTATCATGAGTATTGCTTAATATTGATGGTGTTCTGGGACTGGAGACCTCGGTCAGATCAGAGTTGATAATGGCGAGGACCGTGACAGAAATACAGTTCCCTGCCTAAAAGAGATTTCACTTTAAATTGCAACACAGAAGTGGCTGAGACAAATAAGCGGGCAATTCGCTTATCAGAAGCCGGCAAAACGCATAGGGTGCTTGCGGGGAGTTTGAATTCGAGATCGGCGATCGATGCCGGCTGGTTTTTAGAAAGAACCACAACCGGCCTCTTGGGAGTAAATGACCACGAGTTAATTTAATGAAAAATTTTGAATTGCAAAACTTGGTGCGTAATTCGAGGTCGTTCTGGATGTTCTTCGCGTGTAAGTTAGGCGCGTGCGGCGGGTAGTTTAGCGACAGAGCGGAGCGATGGGAGGGGTACGGACGCGCGCGTCTACAAATGGCTGCGTTGGTGTTAAATTCTGCGCGTGAGCCAAATTCACCGCCGAAACCGAACACAGCCCTTGTTTTGTCCTCGCTTTTTCAGAGCGTGGATTGTTTCTAATTAAAAAAATAAGAGATTTCTTTCGGGTTGCTTTTGTTTGAAAATATCTTCCTTTGCTTAAGGAAAGGGACGTGCGCAATGCTTAATCGGTGACGAGGGTTTTCGTCCAAGAAATATCTCCATCAACGGCTTCTCCTTCTGGCAGAAACAACCTGGCAATTCCCAATTTTTAATCAGCAGAGGAGGTCAAAAAGGGGAAACATGTTTATAGCAGGCTTTTAGAAAACAAAAAAAAAGCACAAGACCTGCAATTCTAAGCTAAACTAATTCTCGCAAGTTAGCTATTTTAAAAGATAACGTTTTGGGTTTTTGTTTTTTTTTTTTTTTACACGTCAACCAGTTAAAAGAGAACAAGGAGATCTGCACTTTGCTGAGGCTGTGAGAACAACAACCCCAACAAAAGATATTCTTCTTTTGGGGGAGACGCGATGGATCCCAGCTCTTTTGAGCTGGCGTATGATTTCTGCGACAGCCCAGCTGGGGGCTGTGAGCTCTGAAGCTGGGAGTTTGCTCCTTTTCTCTTGTATTTGAGGAGACTTTATTCTTCCTTTGAGCTTGGTTTTTTCCACCCTTTTCAAGCACCGGCGTGAAGGCAACTGTTTGTGACTATTTATGTATTTCTTTACTTCCTTGCTTTAAATATGGGTGCGTGTTTAATTTCTGTACTTTTTTAGAGGCATGGTACTAATTAGCAAGCGCATAAATAGCTATCAGATTTATCCAATTAAAACTGCACGTAAACTTTATTTCTTCTTCCTATTTTCGAATACAGAGAAAAGTGAAGAAATAAATGTAACTAACCGTTAGAAGCAAAATTCCTTTGGTCATACTTAGGAGTGATTTAATCCAGGGATGTAGTTCCACTTCGATGAATAGGGATTGCTTCTGGGGTCAGATTTTTCATGGGACATTTAGGGCTCTGAGAACAAAACCGCTAACGTTCTCCTGGGGAAAGTTAAAAGGCACGTAATGAACCTGGTTTTTTTCTATTTCTTTTGTGTGCGTGTGTATCTATACAGAAAAAAACCCCCTTCGCAGTCATTATGGCCCATAATGTTTGCAGAATCACACCGCAAATCAAAGTTTGTGCTGGTTATGAGATTTAAAAAAGACCTAGAAATAAACTGCAGGAAGAGTAATCTTCATCGTTAGTTCACATTAATAAAATACAGGGGTTTGTATCGAATTTAACAAAGGAGAAGGTGGCTTAAGCTAGCAATAGCTCTGGATCGTAGGCTTGAATTCCACATTTGCGACGCTTTGCTGAGTATTATCCGTAGCTCTTTCCCGTGTGAATAATTTTATGGTTTAACATTCGCCGAGCAAAACTCTCCTCTTCTTTTTACCTCACGTGGTCAGTTATTCCTAGCAAAGTCTCTGCAGCTATGGAGAATATGTTTTACTCTCAGAAGGGGGAGGCTGGTGGGTATCAGGACCTCCCCCCCTAACAAATCACTTAATTTCACGCTACTTAAGGACACAGATACCTTCTGGAAATGCTCCGTATTCACGGCAGCTTTGACCCGCTCGGGGCTGCGAGGTGTTTCTGCCATCGGACCGAAAATTTTTGGAGAGTTGAATGAGTTAAACAGGAGGCTGTGATTTATTTTTTTTTTTTGGTGGGGGGCCACAGAGCAGAGCGACTCGCTGCCAGCAGCAGAGCAGCTAATCAAGCCCGAGCCCAGCGGGCCGGAGGTTTAATCGTGGCTGGCTGGCCTAAGGCTGAGCTTGACTTTGGGATCGGCCCAGACAAGGGCAGATCGGTCAGCGGCACGTCAGCGAACTCAGTTTTTAATTATGTTCAAACGTCTTGTAATGAAGAACAGCGCCTAAGGTGCTAAGTGCCGCAGAATATCTTCGGGGAGACAGGTACTTCGGAGCCAGCTATACTTTTTTAAATTGCATTGGCTTTTTTATGTTGTTTCTCTCTCTTTTTTCTGAATTATTTTCTCCAAAGGATTTAGGCACTTGAAGTTAGGCATCTGGCTGCCTGCTCTCATAGGCGCTCACCTATGGGACCTTTTACATTAACCCATAGTTGCCAGGCTGTGGCCAGAGAGGATCTGCTGGTGGGACCTAAAGGAAACAAGCCTCTTGCCTGGAGTTTGACGTTACCTACACATAGGTCTGCCACTCAGCTGGAAAACCTTTAGCTGTCTCCAAATTGAAGTCATCACCAAATTATCAGCTCTTTGACGGTCTGGGGAACAAAGCCTTCACTTTTTTTAAGCTGTCAGAGTAAAATTGCATTAGGTTTCTCCTCCTCCCCCGCTGATTTTGGTCCCCGCATTGATTTCTGCTGTTGAGAAGGACGCAGACGCGAGGAGGCTTGCCTTGGGATGCTCCGTGACAGACGTGAGGCGCGCAGGAGCCAGATGTTGCAGCTGCAAAAAAAAAAAAAAAAAAAAAGAATATTTTTTTTCATTGCTTGGCATCTGGGTCTGGAGGCTGCTTTGCACTGACGGCAAGCGATACACTCCAGCACAGCCAAAGAGATCAACCATTCTGTCAGATTGCATTTAACTCAGCTGCTTAAAATTGCTCTGCTACTAAATGTACATTAAAATGTGCTATAAACGCATCCGAAACCTTCAGAGGAATTGTTGCGGAGCTGTACATCATCCCGGTGTAGTGCCAGTGGCTCACTGGAGGATGAGGATGGATTGGGCCCTTTACGATAAAGCAGTATCAAGAGAGAATGTTTCTTTTAAGGCTGGGCAGACTGCTTGAAATAGGTACGATATATCCCGTTTAGGGTCTTTTATCACATGCGGAACGTTTGGTTGGCGTGGGAATTGGTTTTCCCCCGAATGACCATTATTTGTAATGCTCAGGCTGGACGTGAGGACTCATTTCTATACCCAGAGGGTGGTCAAACCCTGGAACAGGCTTCCTGGAGAGGTGGTCGATGCCCCAAGCCTGTTGGTGCTCAAGAGGTGTTTGGACAATGCCCTTAATAACGTGCTTTAACTTTTGGTCACCCTGAAGTGGTCAGGCAGTTGGACTAGATGGTCGTTGTAGGTCCCTTCCAGCTGAAAATACTCTAATTCTATTCTATTTCTATTCTGTTTCTATTCTAATTCTATTCTAATTCTATTCTAATTCTATTCTAATTCTAATTCTATTCTAATTCTAATTCTATTCTAATTCTAATTCTATTCTAGTTCTAGTCTACTACTCTTTTCTTACCCCTAGTCAATTCTAAGACTAGTCTACCCCTTCTCTTGCCAATGAAGTTTAACACTGCCTAAGAAAGCAGCAGGGCGTGCAATGGTCTGGCCTGGGGTGGAGGAGCTGTCTCCCATCCAACTGGGGGGGGCTGATGGGGAGCCCCTCCGTGCCTCCCCTCCGGCCCCGCGGGCGAGGTTCGCAAAGCACCGATCCATCCTTCAGCTCCAGTCGTGTCGGGTGCCGAGTTTCACAGCTACGGACTTGCTAGGAGCAGAAACCCGTTCTGGACCCGAAGCGCGGCAGTTGTCCAGCCTGCTGGGAGGAGCAGTTGTCCCATTTTACAGACAGAAAGACTGAGACCCGAATTTCGAAGCGTGAAATGCTAACAAAATTACGAAGCGATGAGACGCTTACACCTAATGAAACAGTCTTTCTGGCGGTACAGTTTCTTTTGGGAATAATTGAGGTAGTAGAACTGGTAGGTTATATTGTTAAACAAACTGCACCTTCAATACCGTTCGCCAAAAATGCCTGCCAGCAGGGATGGCGAGTCGATAAGTATGAAAAAGCCAGGAGAGCTCAGCAGCAATGACAGCCCAGTAATAAGTTTAAGTGCTTTCTCGGGCTAACCCTGTGCACAAGGCTGCCCTGAGATATTTCTGTCGGGCATTCCGTGGCAAGGGCGGAGGAACAGCAGGGTAGTTAAGCTGGATTTTAACGTGGTATTTGCAAAGTGTGAAAAACATAGTAATTTATTGAATTAGCTAATATTTCTAAAGCACTGTGGAGATTGAAGCTCTCGGCTATACGTAAATGTTGTGGCTGTAGGAGAAGATGAGCTGTGAACTGGAAATCGCAATTGGATTCCTCGTAAGGGAATTGATATCAAAGAAGTAGTTTAAAAGAACCAAAAAGTAAAATCAAAATGACTGTCACCACCATTTAGAGATGTGTCCTCCGGAAACAATGTATGTAACCTTTAAATATATTACTGATGGAGAAGACCACAGAGAAAGAGCTCTTTAACCTTTAAGTCTATTACTTATAGGAAAGGATAGAAACAAGCATTGAGCTTAACCTTTAAAAGGAGAAAATGTGCTGCAACTTGTAGATCAATACCTTCTGATGCTCCCTTTTAATTGTACACGTTTCGGAGACCCAAACTCTTTGTGGGGCATTCTCTTAGAAAACATCCCCTGAACTCATCCTGCTGCAAGACGCGTCGTTATCGAGAAAGCGTTATAGTGGCGCGCTTCAAAACACTTGCCTCGCGCCGGTGCAAAGAGCTGTTTATCTTGAATCGTACGATGATTCTGTGGTTGCGCTTTAAGGGTATCGTCCACCTCCGACACCTCACTGCTGAGCGCGTATAAAGTCTCAAAGGTTATGGTGTCAAAACTGGACAGGTTCGTTACGTTATGGGATTTGATTAAACCTCGTTCGAGGTGATGAATGTTCTGGCCACCTTTCCGTTTAAGATAAATTTAGAGATACTATTAAGCCACTTAACGCACCCAGGCAACATGCAGAGTAGGAGCTTTGGGCAGTTATTTCTTAATGATAAAGACTCGGTAGCTTCTGAGCAGTGTAGCACGAGAGGTTTACCCAGAGACCAATAAAGCAAATTAATGAGCTATGACACTGATTAGTAGAGCTCTATGTTCCTGGGTATCTCTGAGAGAAACCATAAAAAGACTAGGGAAGGAGAAAGACAAGGTCAGGAGGAATGGGCAGGGGAGCAGACAGCGGGTGCTGCTCTGCCCCTGGTGCCTCCGACCCAAAGCCAAGAGGAAGGAGATGCTGGGCTAAATGCTGGTGGGCTAAATGCTGGGATTTTCTTTTCACAGAATCACAGAATCCCAGAATCCCACAATTGTATAGGTTGGAAAAGACCTTTAAGAGCATCGAGTCCAACCAACGCTACCAAGCCCACCACTACACCGTGTCCCTAAGCACCTCAGCCAAACGTCCTTTAAATCCCTCCAGGGATGGGGACTCAACCACTGCCCTGGGCAGCCTCTTCCAGTGCTGGACAACCCTTTCCGTGAAGTAAAATTTCCCAATATCCAGTCTAAACCTCCCCTGGCGCAACTGGAGGCCATTTCCTCTCGTCCTATGGCTTGTTACCTGGGAGAAGAGACCGACCCCACCTCTTGACAGCCTCCTTTCAGGTCGTTGTAGAGAGCGAGAGTTTTCCATGCTCGGGATAACAGAATTTCTGCGTGTCTTTGGAAATAAACAAAGCTACCAGGTTAAAGCACCGTTAAAGTACCAATATCCCTTCTAACGTGAGCAGCGCGGAAAGCTGCCGAGTCAAACTTCGCTGATCACAAAGGGATATAAACAGTAGCAAAAATATTCAGCCTACTGACCCGGGGAAATGATTGCGGCTGCTCTACCTAGAAGCTTGAGATGAGGAAAATATTATTAAAATTGTTATCTAGCATGCCTCTAGGCGGTTGTCCCTGGCTGCAGTGATGTGTTGGGCGACCAGAGGCATCTGGGTGATGCTGAACCAGCAGTTTGACAGCTTCTGGTCCTTCCCTCCGGACTCCCAGCCGTCACGGTTCCCTGTCTTATCTTGGTAATTCTTTACGCTTCCTCCTGTGCGACTTTTGACTCTTTTCCTGTATCCTGGGAGGAGGCTGGTTTGCTACAGTCCATATTTACTAAAAACGCACGGTTATCTTTGTATTGCATTTCATGTTTTTATATTTTAATTTTACATCTACGGATTAGAGGCTACCATGACACCGTGGTATCCTCTAATATCGTACCGGATACCGTGACACATTTAAGAGTCATGGTATCAAGAAGGGCGCTAAATACTAAAAAAAAACGAACAAATAAATACACCCCGAAGAATAGACTTCACTTCTAGATTACGAGTAAAGAATAAGTTCCAGGATATTAAAAAAAAAAAAAAAAAAAAAAAAAAGAAGGGTTATTTTCCTGAATCACAAAAATGTCATTTGTTTTTGGGTCGATTTGGGGGTTTTTTTGTTAAACTTTAGCACAGCTTGGCGAGGGACGGAAGACAGCTATTTCCAATGCTCCGTGCAGTCGTACCTAATGCTAATGCAGCTCCTCTGGTTGAAAACTCGGCCTTCGCCACGCGACGTACGCAGAGCAACGCTTTCGCTCGGAGTAGATGGGTTTTTTTTCCTTGAGACCTATACAGCGGTATTTTTTGATTATGAGGCTTCTAGTCCTAATGAGAGATTACAAGTTTTTCTTTGGTTTAGGGTGCTGCCAAAAAGTAATTTTCACCCGTGGGCGTTGAAGCAGCGTGACCCCGCACTTGGCCGTCACAGGCTCCGTCCAAAGTGGAAGGAGAGAGGGTGTTTAATGCCCGTTGAACTGGGAAAGCTGTCTGCTTTGCGTTTCTATCCGGAAAAAATATTTTTAACCTGCACTTTGAGCAAGTGAAGGATGGTTTTCTTCCCAATCTAGTGTTTACCCGGTCAGTAAAACTCCAGCCTCGAGCAGGGCTTTCCCATTTCTTGTCGTTGTAAAAACCTCCAGGTTCACTCAGCCGATTACTGCTTGGGCTGGAGAGGAGGAACGGAAAAAACCGATACCTTCGAAAACTGCTGAGACAATAAAGAGTTTTTTCTGGTGCTGTGGCCACCCTTCAGTCTGTCCCGTGGCCGTCTGTCTGTCTCATGCTCTTCCAGGGGCGTGCGGTTCGCAGCTCCGGCTCCGCTCTCTTCTTCACGCAGACGTAGAAGGATTCAGGTCGTCCCCAAAAATCCCTTCGCTTCATGAGGGTCTTCGTGTTGGCGGAAGTTCCTCAAAACCCGTAAGCAGGTTGGCACAAAAGCCGCCGTCCCTGCCAGGAGACGCGTTTGGATGCTGCACATCCTTCAGTTGTTCTAATATTTACTTTTGCTCCCTTAAGAGATCCTTATCCTTTTGCAATTAGGCGGTTAGACTGACAAAATAATTTATAATCATAACAACCAAAGCAGTGCAAATCTGTTCCTAAATATATTTCTCCTTAATTTGCTGTGTTGCGGTAAACAGTTTATTCATTTATAAATATGTTCCTTGAAAATTAGCAGCATAATGTTAGTCCCAGTAAGCACAACATTGTTTTTAGTATCAGACAAAGCGACTGAACTTAGCAGAGCTGCCTCTCTTCCCAGCAAAAAGATTTAAACCTAATGTAAAGAAGCGATGCTTTTAGTTGAGAACTGGGAGCTGGTAGGTCTGTGTTTTAATCCCGGCTGATTTAGGAGAAAAGGTTTAATTTTGTCGGATGGTTCCATCTGTCTGTGGCAGCGCCCTACTTTCTCTTTCCAAAATTTGGAGCTTGATAAAGTTCTCTTGCATTTGGAAGTTACGTAAGCTTCGTCACAATATTTTTGGCGGTGTTAGCTTTCTGATCCCTGTTACGATTTGGCCTTGAATTAGGGATTTAATCGCCTTCCAGAATTGCACTGAGCTTTCAAAGCGCTCGTTATGTCTCGGAGCAAAATGTTATCGATATTATTTACCATGAGCGAGCGAGCGGCTTGCTCTTCCCCGTACGGCCGTATGGTGTGCACCCTGCTTTCGCGCCGTTTCTGCGCCCACGACGTTATCCGGTAGAAACCAGACTCTAAATGTAGCCATCCAAGTTGTCACCATCAAAATGCTTCCACGCTTGCCCCGTAAGAAGCAGACGTCATGCTAGGTCACCTACAGAAAGAATTTCCATCAGCCTATATATTGCGTATAAGGGAATCGCAAAGAAACGTGGTTTGTTCAGATTTCTTGACCGATTTGGAGGAAACAACAAACTTTTCCTCGTTTGCGAGCAGACAGGAAGACAAATTACTCACTGTAAATAAATCACTCATCTCTAATTCTGGTTCGTTCTGTTTTAATTTTGCAATACTGCCAGATTTTATTCCACATCGCTTTCTTTGGTTTTCTTTGTTATTTAGTCCTCTGTGCTCTAATGCCTTTTCTGTAATTGTTTTGACTAGGGAACATCTTGCAATTAAAAGAAAAAAAAAAGAACAGCAGGGTTGTAAAAGAGAGTAACGCTCCTATTACAGCTGAAGAGACAAATAAGACCGAGCATCCGAACACAGGCAAGGCCAAATGGAAAAAAAAAACATACCAGAACACAACCACGACGGGGGTCGGACTTGCTTTTGGCATCCAGTGCTGCTCCAGCTTCCTGGCAGCAAATTAAGGGCACTGTGGGGTTGTGGATTTTTAGGTCCGATGGGCTGTGCTGAACACTTTGAGATGTGACAGCAGGGGCAAGTCTCCATAGATTATCCAATTTCGATCGGATATTAGGAACAAATTCTTTACTGAAAGGGTGCTCAAGCGTCGGAACAGGCTGCCCAGAGAGGTGGTGGAGTCACCATCCCTGGAGGAGATCAAAAACCGTGTAGATGGGGCACTTCGGGACATGGTTGAGTAGGCACGGAGGAGTTGGGTTGACGGTTGGACTAGACGATCTTCGAGATCTTTTCCAACCTGAATGATTCTATGATTCTGTGATAATCCCAGAGCCCTGGTATAGACGGCAGCCCCGAGAGCTGCTCGGTGCCAGCAGCACGCTCACTAACCCTTTAAATGATGCCTTTTTTAAATGACTCAAGGGTATCGCCCGCTTAGGGAGCAAAGGGAAATTAATGAAAGCTGTAAGGGTAATGGACATAAATTAAAGGGCATTAAACCCCCATATGGATGCTCTCAGTCGGGTGTAAAGTTGCGGTTTCAGTGAAGCGTGAGCCTCCTTGAAACACCAGCAAATGAAGGCCAATTTATTTCCGAAGGAGGGCATCCACGCCAGAGTCCGCTGCTCTTTAATTTACGGGTGTTAAATTCACTCTTTAAAATAATTCCTTTTACTTTCTTCTGTTGTCAAGCCACAGAAAAGCAGCCTATGGTTGCTAAAGCGGTCTTCCCTTTCATAAATAGATTTTCATCTTCCAGGCGCTAGAACGGGGGAATGACGTTTTTTATGACCATGCTCAGAACCATGGAGCAGGACCAAACTCGCCCCATCAGCTCCGTGCTCTTCCCATCCCCTACCAGCCGATGGGCGATAACAGGTTGCAGTTGTGCCCGTACATTTGTCGCTTTTATTATTATTTCCACGTTAGAGGGTTCCCTGAGCGCTGCTGCCTGTCTTCAGCATCTCATCCTGCAGCTAACCACCGCCCCAAAGGCTGCCAAGAGCTGCCTCCCCACAGCTCTTTAGCGTTGAATGTCAGCAGAGCTTGAGAGCCCGACGCTTTCCCAGCATCAGGGATATTGGTCTCTGCTCAGTCGTACGCTCGTTCAATCAATTGCTGTGAACAAATAAACATAGCAAGAGATTATTGATAATATTTCAGATGTAATCTCCATCTCCGTAAGCTGGTTTCGAGCGCAAGGCTTCCCTTTCATCCCTACGTCCCTAAACGCCTCTTCTGCCCGTTCCCTTTTAACAGTGAGCCGGGGCTAACTTGCCCTCCCTTCATATACCACTTTTATATTTGGCCCTGTGGGTTATTTTAAAGGGGGAACACACAACGTGCAAATTAATGTGCGGGGTTTTTTTTTTTATAATCACGTATATTTATGTAGATTTTTTTGGCTAAAGTCCAGTGGGTAAAATTGGTGGCCCTGAATGACCTTATTTAAAAAAAAAAAAATAATAATAAAGCAGTCTCTTATTCAACGCGACGGGTTTGTGCGAGAAATTAGGATAATCTTCCAAAATTGTTATTCGTAGGAAGGACTCCTGAATTATTTCGATTTGATTATGTATTCTGGCAGCCGACCTTTGATGAGCTCCCATAAAAGGGCCGGGTTTCCCACCTGAAACTCGGCACCTCCCTTCGAATAGACGTGCAGAACGCGGGCATCTCTGCCGAGGGGCGGCTCGGGGACGGGCTGGTCCCTGCCGCGACGCCCGTTCCCTCTTCTGCAGCGGTGAGCGCCTGCGAGGCGGGGTGAAGGGATGCTCTTTGAGCTACCGCGTTTGCGGGTTTTAGCGGAGAAAGAGTAGAGCAAGAGGAGCGATGAGGGGAAAAAAGGAAATCTTCACTTGCATTATCCACAAGATTTCTACCTTGATGGCACCATTGGTTTTAAAGTTTTATTAAGTAATAAATAAGTAATGAAAAGCCTGCGAAGGAATGCTGTATGGCTGGGGCAAGAGAGTTCGCGATGGGGAGGGTCAGGTTTGGCAGCGTTCAGGACCTCAGGAGATGCGCTCGGTCTTATCGCGGCCTTTCAATACTTAATGGGGGCTTAGAAGAAAGATGGGGACAGACTTTTTAGCAGGGCCTGTAGCGATAGGACAAGGGGTGATGGTTTTAAACTAAAAGAGGGGAGATTTAGACTAGATATAAGGAAGAAATGTTTTACGCTGAGGGTGGTGAGACAGTGGCCCAGGTTGCCCAGAGGGGTGGTAGATGCCCCATCCCTGGAAACGTTCAAGGTCAGGTTGGACGGGGCTCTGAGCAACCTGATGTAGTCGAAGATGTCCCTGCTCATGGCAGGGCGGTTGGACGAGATGACCTTCAAAGGTCCCTTCCAACCCCAACCATTCCATGATTCTTTGAGAGTGGGGACTGCGCTTGCCTTTCACGATGCGGCGTGCAACAACCAGGAGACCAGATTGAAGCAAATTGGTCCAAGCAGCGTGATGATGGGCTGCACGACATTTGGCTGATAACTCTGGTAAATCTGGAATGAAAGCATTTTTCCAGCCCCGCGCTGCGGGTACCGTTTCAGCTGTCTGCCACGGTCACGGGCGCGCGCCCGGTTTCTCTAGGGAGATGGCAAACGCGGTGAAACAAATTGGCACAATTTGCCCCTTTATTTCTGAAGGGATGACTGGAATATAAAACAGAAAAACCGGAATGGTGATCTTGTACGGGACTGTAGGGGAAACGAGGGTAGAGATGCTGTCGAAGCAGCTTCTCGAGGCTACAGTATGATTTCTGGTGGATGATTATCTGCAGAAATGTGAACAACAGGAGAGACTTTCCGCGGTGTAAAACAAGTTTCCTCTTCGGACGTATCTACGTGTATATTGGAGCAGCGCAGTGGTTGAAGCGCAAAGGAGCGAAAGCTCTGCTGGAAGAACGCGCTGGCTTGGTGGGGGAAAATAACCGAGTAGTAACAATTACCTTTCATAAAGAGTTTTTCATCTTCAAAGTGCTTAACAAATACGAACTAATTAATCCCCGCAGTTCCCTCGTGGGACGTTAGCATGGTTTCATGCCTGGGAAGCGATTAGCTTTGGAAAAGTGCTGCCTCAACACTGAACCCCTTTAGGAGGACGATGCTATCTGCGTCTGCAGACGCCCGTCGAGGTCTAACGAGGCGGTGGCCGATGGCTGCTGTCCCGCTGCCGGTCTCGGAGGGCTGATTTTAAAGAAGAGCATGAAAACCTTTTTGATTTGCTTCCCTAGCCCAAAGCTGTCTACGCCGCTGAGCACCTCCCCTCAGGGCACTATATATGCTGTCTGTCTAGTAATCTATATGAAATCAGATGTGCACGCGGTTCTGCTGCAGGGATTATTCAAACATGAGTTTGAATAATCAAAGACAAAGCGTGGGACATGACTTCATGGTGAAACCTTAATTTGGTTCCCTCTGCACATGTTTTGGGACGCAGAGGTTCAGCCTATGCCCGTTCACACGTTTTCCCGTGGACGCCTGCCCCGTGCTTGGTGCAGAGCATGCCATCGGGGTTTGGAAACCTCCGTACCCATATTTGCCAGTGGCCGTCAGGTATCATCCTTTGCTCAGTCACGCACTACCATGCGTAAATAAATGGAGCCAGAAAGATGCGATAATACCGTAAAAATACTCACCTCGAATACTGTGTTCAGTTTTGGGCCCCCCACTACAAGAGGGATATTGAGGTACTGGAGCGTGTACAGAGAAGGGCAACGGAGCTGGGGAAGGGTCTGGAGCACAAGGCTGATGGGGAGCGGCTGAGGGCCCTGGGCTTGTTCCGCCTGGAGAAAAGGAGGCTGAGGGGAGACCTCCTCGCTCTCTACAACTGCCTGAAAGGAGGCTGTCGAGAGGTGGGGTCGGTCTCTTCTCCCAGGTAACAAGTGATAGGACGAGAGGAAATGGCCTCCAGTTGCGCCAGGGGAGGTTTAGACTGGATATTGGGAAATTTTCCTTCACGGAAAGGGTTGTCCAGCACTGGAAGAGGCTGCCCAGGGCAGTGGTGGAGTCCCCATCCCTGGAGGGATTTAAAGGACGTTTGGCTGAGGTGCTTAGGGACATGGTGTAGTGGTGGGCTTGGCAGTGTTAGGTTTGCGGTTGGACTCGATGCTCTTAAAGGTCTTTTCCAACCTATACCATTCTGGGATTCTGTGAAAAAGTCAAATCCTCCAGCCCTGATGCAATGGCTTAGACTTTCCTCCTGCTGCCGCCTCTCTTTGAGATATATTAATATAAGGGTGGATTACTAGAGTGAGAGCGCAGCAAAAAAGGGAGTTTTCCAGAGCAGCTGCTGTGCTGAAAAATATGTTAGAAAACTGTTATTTTCTAAGTTATTGGTCGAGGCTATCTGTACTTCCCAGGTAAAGATTAACACTGCCTGAAAATGAATAAGCATGCCATGTCTTTTGTTCCTATTTCTTTTTTGAGAGGGGTTTGCCGTAACGGAGCATGCTGGAGGCAGTAAAGGGATGCTTCGTTTTCCACCCCGTGCCGCTCTGCGCCGTGCCAAGGCGGGGGCTGGGAATACCCCACGGGCACGGAGGGGCCCGTGGTGCCAGGCAGCTTTCATCCTGCTCATCTTTTGAGCTTAATAAGTTTTTAGAATTCATCGAGAAGCAGGATTAATTGTAGGAAGCAAAATCACAGAATCACAGAATCCCAGAATGGTATAGGTTGGAAAAGACCTTTAAGGTCATCGAGTCCAACCATAAACCTAATACTGCCAAGCCCACCCCTACACCATGTCCCTAAGCACCTCAGAATCATGGAATTATATAGGTTGGAAAAGAGCTTTCTGGAAAAGAATTGCTGCTGGTTTCAGCATTTTACTGTTTGCAAATGCTCTTTGTTGGCCACCAAGGTAGAACGATACTCGTATGGACCTAAAAATTCGGGAAGTTTTAGAAATTATAACCTTTTTGTTATCGAAGGACGTCAGCCGTGCTGGCAGAGCGTTGTTTCTAGAAAAGCGTCTTCCAGAAATATCCCTTTGGTGAAGGGTACTTGAATGGCAATCCCTTACTTTTACGTACTTAAAGATAGGCAACGGTCGGTGTAAACCGGGATGGCTCTGAGCAAAGGGGCGGTTACGGCTTTATTTATCGGTTTGTCTTTGCGAGGGCTGAGGGGGAAGGCTGTCTCCAGCAGCTTGTAGCGACTGCTGGCAGCCTGGATTTAGGCACCCGCAAGACAACCGGAGCTCGTGCGCCGTTTGGCCTGAAAGGGTTAAAAGAAAGGGCTTTTTAGAAAAAAAACCGTGGCTCTTCCTTGGAATTATAAACATCTTGATAAGTTTTTTTTTTAACAAATGGAAAACCCAATGCAGGCTGTTGGATGGTTGTGATTTCCTCCCGCGTTTCGCCCCTGGATCTGTAACTTTATTGCCCGTGGCGTTCGGCTCTGCGGGTGCTCTGCAACGCCGGCCCAGCACCCGCGGGTTTATAAAGGCAGCGCTGGATTATTCTTCCCAGCGTTTTCTCATTTCCTATTTATTTTGAAAGATGTTATCTAAGCCTCTTATTGAATTTATTGCTAATTACATTAAAAAAAGTAAATCTGTATTAATACAGCCAAATTCAATGAAGACTGACAAGCATGTTGCTTCTGAGGAACCGTAATTTAATCACGCCAGAAAGCAATTTGCCCAGTGCAGAGCTGGTTAGCTGCTGTTATTCAGTAGAGAATACCTTTGGAAAAATGCTCATCGATTTCTTTTGACTGAGCTCAACATTTTGTGGTTTTTGCATCCCAAACGGTGGAAGTTGGGACGGTTTGGTTGACTTGGTTGACTTCCAGTTAAAAACTATTTGAGATAAGAAAAAAAAGCGGTGCAGAAATAGCAGCAGAAAAATTGTTCGTTTGGGGGGGAGTTCCGTTCAAAACTGAATTTTGCACGTCTCCGTGCTCCCCGAACCTCTTTAAATCTGGGGATGAAGATACCCCGTTGGCAGCGGTTAGACGGGAGGATCTGCGACGAGCCGGCGTACCGCAGGGCGAGGGTGGCACAGCACGAATATGTATTCCTGACTCTAACTCCCGTGCTATAGCACTTGCAAATTCCGGCTTTTTTCCCCCGTTCGTATCGGGAGATGAAGCATATGGAGCAAGCTCAGCCTAAATGACGTGTCCTTTCAAATAACTGGCTGCATACTGCTGCCCGAGTGTTTATTACGAGCGGCTCTTTCCTCGCTCGTTAGGACAAGGCTCTTCTGCTCCGCCGAAACACAATAAAATGAGCCGTCAGAAATTGGGGAATGGCTTGTCGTAAAGGTTTACTGAGTCAGGATCCTGCTGTATGATGGAATAAACACAGAAGTAATTCATTCTAGGGCTCGGTCGGAGCACTCGTGGTTCAAGATGTGAGATAATTTGGGTGTCTGTCTTCCTTTGATTTCCGATGGCTTGTAATGAGTCATAAGATTTCTGCAGCATTGGCAGAGTTTTTTAATTGGATTTCA
This sequence comes from Mycteria americana, assembly GCF_035582795.1. Lineage (NCBI taxonomy): Eukaryota > Metazoa > Chordata > Aves > Ciconiiformes > Ciconiidae > Mycteria > Mycteria americana. The sequence continues at coordinate 959,915 of NW_027445437.1, forward strand.
TTTTTATTGTATTATTTAGTATATAAAAAAAAGAGACAGCAAGTGCTTGCGCTTCCCTCGTTTTCTTTAGCATTTCTTAACATCATATTTTAATTGCCTTTTATGCGGAGATACACACTGGCAATATGTTCTTTTATCATCCTCGGATATATTGGCCTGGTGCCATTTATAAAAGCAAATTTCTCTTCCGCAGCTTGACAGTAGAGTGTACAGATTTATATGATTTTTGACATTTTCCGTCGTTATTTTTTTATTACTGTAAAGAAGAATGCGTGCAAAATTAAAATAAATAAAATGTGCTCCACCTCCATAGGAGGTGAAATTCCTCCTGTCCTTCAGGATGGGAATATCATTGTTAGAGGCACTTAGGAGCGTTTGATGCCATTTACCCTTCGTGGTCTCTTTTGTCTCCAGTTCCTTACATGTAATTTATTTGCTTAAAAAGTACGTACGATACAAGGTCACGAGAGAATGCCAAACTGTTTTGTTTTCTTGCCCGTATCATCAGCAATTAATAGCAAACGGTATGGTAATAGAAGAGAAAATTATTTTAGAAACGCCTTGAACGCTGGCGATCGTCATCTCTCGCGAAGACTGGACGCTCTCGAGATGCTGCATACAACGAACTGCTGAACAGAAGGTACCGGTCTGTTAAGCAGGACATTGCGTCTCTCATGCCCACCTTTCCAGGGATGGACAAGCATATTTGTTGATCTGAGATTCCATATCTCAAAGTCTGGGGTGCTCATAGAAGCAGACTAAATTATTTTAGCGATAAAAGCTGTTGGGGAGGGACGGGTGGAGGCAGAGACGTAGCGTGTCATTAACGTCAACAACCCTGAATGGGTGAGACAGTCGAAACCCGTCGGTTGCTGCTTATTTTCCCTAAAGCTGGCGGATGTACAAAGCAAATCTCCGCTGTCGAAATCTAAGTACCACCAGAAGCACCCACTGCTGCGGGCAGGGCTCTCGCTGCCTTCTCGCTGTCTGCCTGCCCGAGGCTGCGCCCTGCCGAAGCCTGGGGGAAGAAATCGCAGCAGCGAGCCTGGGGTTGCGAGGTGAGTTTATGAGTGTCGCTAAACCATAGCAGAAGACGGCCGTGTACTTCATAACATTTACTGGAAAGTGTTTTCCATACCCTGCTTGAAAAATATTCGGCGCGTCTCGGCAAAGAGAACGATCCGGGAAGCTGTGGGTTTTGGCAGGCGTCTCGTACCTAATGACACGACGGCGGAGTAGCGGCTGTAGCTGCTGGGCTCGCAAAAAGAGCAAGAAGATGTTGGGTTCGGAAAGCGACGGATTCACAGATTCGAGTTATTTGCAGACAAAGAAGCAGGGAGTGAAACGCAGGGCAGGACACGCAGCGAGTCATTAGGCAACCAGGAGCGAACTTTGTTAGGCTGCAGCATCCCGGCTGGCGGGGACTGCCTGGGCGCTCCGATTTCCGAGGAAAAATGAGCTGCGAGAACGCGTGCGTGCGCGTAAAAATGGGAGTTATCCGCTTTATTTGTTAGTTTTGCTTTTTCACGTGTTCCTTCCATCTAAAAGGAAAGAGCCCTGGAAGATTGTTTGTAAAAAAACCTGTTAAAACTGCCATTTTTTTGGAGAAACTTAATTAAGGGAATAAAAAAGCTCCAATCCTAGGAGACAGATTGCTACTCCAAGGTTCGAGGTGGCCTTGGATGCCTTCCGCACCCCCCAATGCTTCCTCAGCGCTTGGCGATAGAAATGGCCGATACGAAATAAAACTGAAAAATGCGATACCTGCATAGAAAATAAAACCAGAAGAACTTCCAATTTACCGGTTGCGCTGACTTCTCCCATAGCTCCAGTTCTCTGACCGAGCTCCTCGGGCGAGCGTTTCCTAAAGACGCTATAAAGATGGTTGAAATATTGAAGCAATAACAAGTGGTTGCATTAAATAACTGGCTCTTAGATTGTAGCGACGTACGAGCCGACAGGCTGCGGTCGAATTGAAATTAAAACTCGGAAGCTTACAAATACCCTGGTTTAACTATGCTCCTTTTTTTTTTTTTTTTTTTACAATAAATTGGAATGCTTTCCATCAGGTTTTCAGCTGAGCTCTGGGCCTGGAGGGTTTGCGTTGTAGCCACGGCACGTGGTTACACATGCGCAACCATCCGACTCGGTGCTTTTACTCACCATATTAATTCTTGAAAAATAATAATAATTCTTGAAAAACAGATCTGCGTTCGCAGAGACTGGTTCTTCGCTGGTTTAGACATTGTTTTTCTTTAATTTACGAAGGAGACAAGTTTAGGAGCGTTGAGTATTTGGCAAAATTGTAATATATCACATAGAATGAAGAGATGCCTAAACGGAGCTGAGAATGTGTGTTGCGAGGTGAGGCGAGTTCCTTCATAGCTCTTCTATTTGCTGGAGTTGCCATTCAGATTAAAGTCGGGACGTTCCTATTGCGTTTTCGGGTAATATTGGGCTTGGTAAATTAAGTATTATTTCTCTCTTATCTCTATTTGTACCTTCAGTCAGACGCTATCAGCCTCTGATGATTACGTGTCTTATCTTTGATAAGAGAGGTTAGTAGAACCCGTACGAAGACTTTCAGATATCTGATAACAAAGTAAAAAAAAAAAAAAGGCAAGAAGTGAGTCAAAGGTTGGTGCAAAGATGGAAAAATCATAGATAAGAGCAAAGGAGTCTTCTATACCCAGAAGAGGGCTGGTCCTGCAGCAGGGGCAGCTCCAGCGATGGCCTCGGTTGCCCGCTTCGTGTCACGCCTGCCTTGGCTTTCCCTTGGACGGACAAAATGGGAGGACGGGGTGGACGTGGCTCCTCGGTGGCCCAGGGAGGGACCTCCAGCGCTCCTGCCGCTCGGCTGCGGGCTGCCCGCCAGGCACGGCCGCGGCTCCGCCTGCCCTCTCCTCCATGGGTAGTAGCACAGCGCCATTAACTCCCTATTGATTTTGCATTTAAGAAGAGAACTGTAATTATGGAGCGTTTCTGTGCAGAGGTACGGGTCTTCCGTCCACTCACAGAAGCTGCGTTTGGCATGGTTTATGTCTCTATTCCAGCCCGGTTCCTCTGCCAGGTTTTGTGCCCGTGATTAAAAGTTATAGCTTTGTTCTGCCGGTACGGTAGAAAACACCGAGTAAAAATATTCTCTCATTCACCCTTGGCTGCACGTGTAACTGTAACGAATGGTGCCTGGTCCCAGCTCGTAGCTGGGGTCAGCGGTGACCTGACTCAGCTACCGCTATTAATTTAAGAGAGATGGTGGTAGCCAGTGTCTCGGCCGGGGGTGAAGGAGGCACGTTCCCCCCGTGCCCCCTTGGTAATAAACTAATTGTCACGTGGCTCTGCCTATAAGCTCAATAATTTTATTAGTTTTTCAGCACGGATCAGAAGGCCAGAAATGAAACGACCGCGTCTTGCAGCGCAATATGTGCCCAGGACGGTTAACGAAATAGGAACATTTCTCATACTCGGACGATTGGAAAGGATTGGGCAGTGTCAGTAAAAATGTGCCCACGTTGGCCACAAAATACCGGTTTATTGTCTTCATGTGTTTTTGACCGTAGCGTTTTAATTGCCGGTATTCAAGATAATTTTTCCATTTATATTGGCCTTTAAAAGAAGAAAATCATAATCTGCGGGAATATACAAGATGAGGAATAAACTTGGCGGGGAAAATTTTTTTTTGTCATGTTGGCGATGAAGTTATACGCTCCTCTGAACCTGGTTGTAACAGAGGATCAGGGAGCTTGTATCCGAGGTTAACTGCGTGCGCGTAAGAGGGTTGTTTTCACGGTCGTGGTGAATCAGCAGACAATTTCTGGGTCAAGGTTTCCCCTACAAAATGACTGAAATGAGAGTTGGAAGGAGTCGTTGTGTCCCCTGGTACCACTGCTAATGCACCGCGAGTCCCAGCGGTCAGTTTGACGGGTTTGGTTTTTATATTTTCCTCTCCTCTACCTCTCTTCCCCCGCTTCCCCCGTGTACTGGTAAAGCATTTAAATGCGGGTGTTTTCCCACCACATTTGCTGGGGGACAGTTTGAGTGTCACTGTCATACGTCTCACTGGATATCACAATTTGTCTTTCCCGAAACACCCTAAATTTTCCCTTTCTTAACGTTACGCCGCCGCTTCTAGTTACGCCCCTGGGTACCATCGTGAGCGATGCCTTGCCGTTGACATTTATAGTTTGTATACACTTTATGCTCTTCTCTTCCTCCCGGTACTTGTGTGCCGAGTTCCCTGCGGGACGGATTTTCATTAAAATGGGCAAGAAAAAATCCCCCGTTACATTACTGCACGCAATTACTGCAGCTGCTGTTACTATTACCTGTATTAACGGGGTATATATGCACTCCAGACGGGTACAAATACAGGCTCAAGACCTCAAGACAACATGACAAAAGAACCCAATAACAGCCTTTGGCCCAAAATTAGAGTCAGAGGGATTTCCGGTAGTTCAGAATACCTTTCTGAAAGGCTGCTATTAAGATATTTGCAAATAAGCACGCATTTTAGTTCACTAATCACAGAATCGTATAGGTTGGAAAGGACCTTTAAGGTCATCGAGTCCAACCGTAAACCTAACACTGCCAAGCCCACCACTACACCATGTCCCTAAGCACCTCAGCCGAACGTCCTTTAAATACCTCCAGGGATGGGGACTCCACCACTGCCCTGGGCAGCCTCTTCCAGTGCTGGACAACCCTTTCCGTGAAGGAAAATTTCCCAATATCCAGTCTAAACCTCCCCTGGCGCAACTGGAGGCCATTTCCTCTCGTCCTAAATAATTACTGCCATAGTCACTCTCTGTCTTCCGTCTGATTTACTACTTCCCGGCCTTTCCGTGTCTTGAAGAATACACAATATTATACACTTTCTTCTGTTTTAGAGCTCAGTAAATAGTATGACAAATTGAACTTTACATAGGGTCCCCAGCTAGCGAGCAAGTTGGGCACGGAGGTGATTTTACCGATCATCTCGCAGAGATCGTAGCGCCGGCCGAGGGGCACAGGCAGTAGAGTACGGCTCGGGTTCAACAGGCGTGGTGGAAGGGAGCAGGGAAGGGGAAACACGATGGGGTGTGTGCAGCATTCTGGTGAAAGAAACTACGATTTTGGTGCCAGAGGGGATGGATCAGAAAGGCATCCTTGCCTCCCAGGCACCAGGAATTGAGGCCAAGTTGTTGAAGCCAAGCCTCCTCCCGAGTGCCCTCTGGAGTGCTAATCGGAGGTTCTGCCCAAGGTTTTAGACGGGACACAACCCACCGTTTTCTGATGATGCTGAGGGAGTCTGTGAGCCAACAGCTCGTACCCGGAGCTGCGTGCGGAAGCCGTGATTCGTGAACCTGCAGCGGATGGGCTAGCAAGGGATCCTGAGAACGGACTGCAGCTTTCGCCGTATCGATGCTCATGGCGTATGCCTCAGACGCAGTATTTTCTCAGAGCTTTGCTGCTCTTCACTCAAAGCAGGACAACCCACCGCTGCCGCCATGAGATCAGCTGCAAAGGTCACCGCCACGCGCTGTTGCTGCTTGTGCTACGTGATCCATCTCAAAATACTACCCATCTGGCCTAAAATGCGTATCACCGTTTGGATTTCCAGTTTCCAAAATCTGGTTTTAACCTTGACTTCTGGCTTAGACCAAATCCTCCAGTTATGGGGAGGGAACCCCTGAAAACACGTACGAAAGTGATGTTGCCGTATGTGCCTTGGCTTGTCAAGTCCAATGACGTGCGAATTGAGCTATTTCCACGCTGGCTTGGCAGCATTTCAAGAGACGATGCTCTGACGGCACCTCTGTTAGAGGTGCTTGGACCTTGAGGAGACTTGTTTCATGTGGAGAAGACTCCGTTGTGTTTCAGCCACAGAAATAATTGTTTCGAAGTTATGAAAAGTAAGTACCTGGAGCTCAGGTTGTGCGAAGTGCTACGGCAGCCTCGTCGTTTTGGCGTGGCTGAGAGCTCCTGCCGTATCCGTAAAAACTGGTTTCTTCTTGAACGCAGGCAACTAACGTAAGTACCCGAAAGGTCTCTAAGGTGAATTTACCCGGGAACAAGATGTATATTAAGAGCTATCTTCAGTTTTCTTCGAGGTTATTATAGGGGGAAAGTGAGAAATGAAACTTTATTTCTTACTCATTTAAGTTTTGGAGCGTATAGGCAGGAAAGTTGGGTTTATACGAGAAATAAGAGGTGGATGGGTGGATGGGTGGATGGATGGATGGATGGATGGATGGATGGATGGATAGACTGGTGGATGGATGGATTCCCATGCAGACAGAGTGCATAGCAAGCCTTGGTGTGACTTGTCTACCCGGGCAGAGGTGATGCTGAAGCGAGGAGCCGCAAGGCTGCCGGAGCATCCTTCTTGCCCCAAGTATTGCACTTCATTTCTCCTGGTGCCCTCTCGCTCGAAGGTGTTCGTGCTGTCTGTCGAGACAGAAAGCGCTCTGGGGCAGCGCCTGCGGCTCCGGCTGTACGTTCACCACGGTCAGGCCTTAATTTCGTTTAGAGGCGATATAAGATAGTACAGAGAACGGTCAATACCACGCTGCCACTGGCCGAATTTTATGAACGTAGTTATTGACGCCTGGATTTATTTTTGTTTTGTTATTAGGAAACAGGTTTTATTAGAGTGCTCGTGGGATACTCTTAAATTCTTCCTCGGGATTCAGATTTTTCTACAGGGGAGGGAATTTCTAAAACCATCTAGGTTTTCATTCAGCCTAATATTTAAGAGGCTAAATGCTGGGTATAGGGGCTCCTAAGGGATGGAGAAAGTTCACCTCTAGAAAAAGTAATAGAATGGAATTTGTTGAAAGTTGACCAGTGAAAACTCTTAGTTTTTAGATTTTTACGGGCCAACGCAACTGGCCCTGGTGTCTTCCGAAGAAGCTCCAGAGTGTCAGGAATGGGATTGAAATCGCAGGGGTGGGAAAAATCAATTCTCCCATGATGTTAGCGACTGTCGGTTTTGCTATCCTGTAAAAGACTTCATGCATTTTGGACGACGTTTCACTTTGAATGGTTTCTTTAGCAGCTGAGAAAAAGCACTAGTGGAGTAAGGATTTTGCACCTTGAGTAGTTTATGCTTACATGCGGTCTCAAGGAATCTTGCCTCTTTATCGCAGGCTGAAGTTAGAGTTCATTAGAGCAAACCCAAAGCAATTCAGATATTTTGGGCTTTTTATCGAGGCCCTGCACTCCTCGGAATTATTTTAATAAAGGGAATTTATTAAATATTCCATATTCCATACTATGCCAAGTATAGCCCGAAAGAAATATGATTTCTTTCCGTCTTACCCTTCTGTTCGAGGAGGATTTGGAGAGGGATGGGGCCGTATGCAGTGAGGCGGCGTATTGGGGTACGTTCTGGGGTACGTGGGATCACTCTGCAGCTGGAAGCACTGAGGTCTTTTCCTTCCTTCCTTCCCATCACATCTCTTCGAGCAGCCAGCCGCATCATAAGGATGCGGTATCTGTTTCCCCATACGTTATAGAACATAAAGTTTTTAAAGGAGCCAGGGAAAATAACTAATAATCGTTTCCATTTTCCCTGCATTTGTCACTATCTCATTATTACACACAGGCTAAACCAGTCCTCAAAAAAAAGAAAAAAAAAAAAAAACCCCCACAAAACTTTCTTATTAAACGTAAAAACATTAGGTGCCCAAAACTGTATGATTACATTGTTAAACACGTGCGGTCAAAGTCACAGAGGGGGAAGAGAAGTGTGTTTAAGACTTCAATAAAATGTTAGCTTGGCTAAACTGCATATAATGTACGCTTTAAAAGAGGCATTTAAGGCATAAATAAATTAGCCAGGGAAGAAGACTTTGTGCTGCAGAGCAGAAAGGCTTTGTGATTACTCCCAGAAACTTAATTTTTGCCTTTCCTTATTCTGCGAGATCTTATCTGTGCAGATGCGATGTTTCACTAGCAGCATTTATTTGATTTTTTAATAATAATAAAAAAAAAATCAGCTTACATCTTTTCTGTATAAATAGAAAGAAATGTAATTGTTGGTGTAATAATACCCTACGTGCCTCCAGTTACGGGGATGAGCCGGGTTTTTTTCCCTTCTTATCAAACTTTATCACGTTTATCCTCTTCGTCTGTCCTTCAGGATTTTCACTTAGAAAACTTCCTCCTCGCTTTCTGTAAAATGCAGCAACGTTCGTGTCTGGGCACGGCTTCTGCCACCCGAATAGCAAAAAGGAGCGTCGCTGCCGAGGAAACCTGGGCAGTCACTTTAATTTAGGATGCACCGTTTTTCCTGTGTTATCGCCGAGACTTTAAAATGACATTCGCAGGAATCCGAACAGCGGCATTAGCTGACATCGCGGAGCAGCGAAACTAAAGCCGAACGTTCCTCTGGTCTTAGGATCCCAATGAAATGAGGATGAATGAGCAGGCTGTGCGGATCACCTCTGGATAAAAAGGGCAATTACCCTTTATGGAGTGTTCTTCAAGTAATTTCTAGTAGAAATGCAGTTTTTGAGACAAAGTATAAAAGAATAGACTCCAGTAATGAAGAGGTGGGCTCAGCAGAAATGTCATCTGCAGGACGGGCTTCAGCCGGGATGGGAAGTTGGAAGGAAAAATGTTGCTGCTTCTCTTCTACTTTGGGGCCAGATCCAGTAAGAAGCAGTGGCTATGGAGTGACTGCAAATCCAGCTCCAAAAATGGGACGAAAATAGTCAGCAAAGCGGAACCGGAACGTTCTGTTGGACACACGTTAAATGGAGCTGGGATCCGTCCCCCTCGGCTCGTTCCTGGGGTGTAGCAATGCCTCCCCGGAGGCTGGTACCCCAAGCCCGGGGGACTGGGACGTGGGCAGAGGAGGGTTTGCTGCTCTGCTTTGGGGTTCAGGTAGACGTTGCCGAGGAGGTGGTAGGATGTGGCTGGTTCTGGGGTTCCCAAGCCTGACCTCGGGAGTCCACTGACATTTTCACTTAGTTTGAAAGTGATTCCAAATGATTCTAAAATTCCAAATGGAATTTTGGATGTGGCTGGTGCTGGGGTTCCCAAGCCTGACCTTGGGAGTCCACTGACATTTTCACTTAGTTTGAAAGTGATTCCAAATGATTCTAAAATTCCAAATGGAATTTTGGATGTGGCTGGTGCTGGGGTTCCCAAGCCTGACCTCGGGAGTCCACTGACATTTTCACTTAGTTTGAAAGTGATTCCAAATGATTCTAAAATTCCAAATGGAATTTTGGATGTGGCTGGTGCTGGGGTTCCCAAGCCTGACCTCGGGAGTCCACTGACATTTTCACTTAGTTTGAAAGTGATTCCAAATGATTCTAAAATTCCAAATGGAATTTTGGATGTGGCTGGTGCTGGGGTTCCCAAGCCTGACCTCGGGAGTCCACTGACATTTTCACTTAGTTTGAAAGTGATTCCAAATGATTCTAAAATTCCAAATGGAATTTTGGATGTGGCTGGTGCTGGGGTTCCCAAGCCTGACCTCGGGAGTCCACTGACATTTTCACTTAGTTTGAAAGTGATTCCAAATGATTCTAAAATTCCAAATGGAATTTTGGATGTGGCTGGTGCTGGGGTTCCCAAGCCTGACCTCGGGAGTCCACTGACATTTTCACTTAGTTTGAAAGTGATTCCAAATGATTCTAAAATTCCAAATGGAATTTTGGATGTGGCTGGTGCTGGGGTTCCCAAGCCTGACCTCGGGAGTCCACTGACATTTTCACTTAGTTTGAAAGTGATTCCAAATGATTCTAAAATTCCAAATGGAATTTTGGATGTGGCTGGTGCTGGGGTTCTGGGGAGTCCACTGACATTTTCACTTAGTTTGAAAGTGATTCCAAAGTGATTCTAAAATTCCAAATGGAATTTTAGGCATCTAGAAGATTTATGGTTCTAGGTCTTTATCTCCGTGGTCGCAATGCTAAGATAATACAATTGCCTCCCAGACGGAGAAAGGATTGGTAGTAGCGTGACTGCCGATACCACTGTTCAGACATCCAACCTTCACGTGTCTTGACTCGAGCGTTGGGGTTTTGCTGCTTGTGATGACCAGTCAAAGCCGAATGAGACCCATCATCTCATTCTTTCAGAGCTCCGTCCCTCCTGCCACCCTCTTCTCTCCGATCTGCTCGTGCGGGTGCCCACGCAGGGTGCAGACCAGGGCCCCGGCACTGCCCAGGCTGTCCCTCGCCCTCTGCGCCCTGGGGATGCTGCCGGCATCTCCTTTTGCTGGCAGGAGCTGCTGGGGTCATCACACTCCGTTTGGTTCAGCTGAGAAATGGCATTTAATGAAAGGAAGGAAAGGCATCACGCTTTTACTGAATAGTTCTGGATCTTGATTGCAGTCAAGAGCTGTAGGGCAGACTTTTTTGATATGTGTTTTGACAAACACAGAATACGGTTTATTTCTTCATTTGTTTTTTTTCCAGTGGGTCTATAAATCTGAATACGCCGTCTGGATTTCATTCTTGCCTCGCCCGAAACCAGCGTGGGTGTCTCGTAAAGTTTTAAACCTTATAAAGTGCTAATAAAACCCCCGAGCTGGAAAGCCGCTTGCTTTTGGCACAAGGGTGGGAGAAGGGCTGGCCTGTCCGCCCTACGGGGTGCCCAGCGGCGTGGGGGTCCCTCACCCAGCACCCACCGGGTGGGAGCGAGGGCATCCCAGCACCTCCTGTATCGTGGAGCCTTCCCTCGTAGCATTGGCTCAGCCTGGTGGAGGGTCCCGTAAGACTGCCAAAGATTTGGAAAACAAAATCAAGCTGTTTCCAGTAGAGTTATTATCCGCTTTCTATTTATGCAACCGCTACTTACGCCATTCTGGGAGGATGACGGTACCTGAAAAGAGTTGTAAATTTACTCTTGCCTCCTTGAGGTCTTTTTTGCACAACCAGAATGGTTGGAAGATTTCTCGGTCTGAAGGCAAATCAGGACCTGAGGTTTCTTTCTTTTTCCCTCTAATGACTTTTACGACTTTTGGTCTTAATTATATATAACCGAAGGGTTTTTTTGCTTTTCTGTTGTTGTTTTTCTTATTCCTTGTTGATCGCGTGTATATAGCAGTGGGAATAATGTTTCTTGTTAATTTATGTTGCAGAACCAATGGAAAGGGAAGTCATAAAAGATATTTGGATGTTATAGAAATAGCCTTGCCTAATGGGATGGCGGCGGGGGGATAGAAACAACAACCTAAGACCAAAATTGTCTCCCTAAAACCAAAGTTTGGATCCCATAGCTCTACTGAAGCCAAAAGGATATGTGCTCCCATCTTTAAAATCCACAGAACAGTCTCTAGAGAATAAAACAATTATAAACCAGCCTATTTCTGGACTTAAATTACATGATATTTATGGAATCGTTCATGCCAGAATTAGCTTTGCTTCAGAATTTTGAAAGTAGCCTTAACTCCCCGAGTGCCCTTTTAATGCATAATTAACTCTTTTCATGAGCTTAATGTTATCTTTCACAGAGAATTCAGAAAGTGTGTGATGAAAATCTGTATTTATGCTCTAGTAATGTTCTCCAGTGCTCTTCGGATTATTTTGGTGGTTCTTTATTTTTTTTAAACTAGGTGGCAGTAGGAAAGAATTAGTTTATATATATATATATATTTTTTTTCCCCATTCACTGGGGCTGAAGCCGTCGTGACATTATCCGAGTTATTTGAGAAGCGTTCCTGAAGCGTCCTTGAGTTTACGACAGAAATTCAGCCCACCCTACCCTTTCTCATGGCAGAGCACTTGGTGTCAGTCCCATGTGCTTCCAAAACAATTGCCATAATTTCTTTAAAGGCATTTACAGTTCTCAGGAGTAAAGTTCTGAAATAAAGGTAAAAAACCGACTTGTGCCAACTCGGTATTTGCCTGCTCTAAGTCGGCATTTCAGCCACCTCCAGTGAGGAGGTTATCATCTAATAAAACTTGTAAGGAGCAGATTTGTCACCTGCCTGCTAAGTGATCTTCGAGATGCTGATGATTGCATCCATATACAGGTGTAGGATTTGATGGAAGAATAAATGATGCTGATTGTGTGCCTAATTAGACAGTTTATGGTACCCATCCATTGAAACTAAAAGAGAAAAAAAATCTTGGCTTTAGGGAACTTTCGCTCAGGAGATGCGAAGCAGAGTGCTGTATAGTGAATATTTGTTAACCATGATTTTCTTCAGATGGGGCAGAAAAATGTGGCATGTAGAATTTGATATAGAACCACTTTTTCGAAGCTCTAGGAGTTTGCAGGAATCATAAAATCTACTGAATACCCAGATCAATACAATGTTCTTGTTTGAATTGTGAAGGCAAATGATGCTGGGTATCTCCTCCCTCACCTGGAGGAAGGAGGAGACTCCATCATCATCTGCAGCAACGGTTGAAGCACTTCGATTCAACAAGTCCCTTCTGAACGGTGTATTAGATGCTGTTTGGCTAACTAAGTATCTCCAAATCCGCTCACAGCCTTTGTATTGATTTATTAAACTGTTTCCTATATTTCTGCGTACAATCTAATGTATTTCCTTCTGATCTTTTCTGTGAACGCTTCGTCTCCCGTGTTCTTCCTCTGCTGCCTTTTTATTTTGGCCTCGGTGAGGATTTCATTTACGCACAGCAATACTCTTCACCTTGCTCCTTTTGTCCAAGGGAGTTATTGAAATAGAGGTTAGGGAGCGTTCACCAAGAGAAATAGCGTTTCCGTGGACCAGGGCATATGCTGCACATCCTCATGTAAATCCTGAGCGTTTCCACAATAAGCGTTGGCATCTTGGGCGTGCCAGAGGCACGAGGATAAGGAGCGTGGGTTTTGGATGGGCACTGCTGATGGGTCCCGGGAGCATTTTAAACGAAAAACTCATGCGGTATCAGAAAAAGCGTTTACCCTACACAAAGCCTACTCTTTGGTAGGTGTTACTAGGGGTTTGGTATTTATTTGGTTCACCCCTTCTTCTAAGTCTTCAGCAATGTTTTTGTGGGTGCACGTGCCTTAATTATAACGAATGCTTGCTATTTTCACAACCTTTCCTTCATCAGGAAATCAATGCATGCTGAAATAATAATCCAAATAGAATAATGGAAATAAATCCAAATAGGTAGTTGGATTTAGCAATATTTACTCTCAGCACCGATCAGTAGCTATGAATAGGAGATAAAGCCATTTAACCAGAATGACCAACCTTTGGCAAAGCTTTATCGTTCTGGTACATATTCCGCGTTACACCGTGCCTTCACATATGTGAAGTTAAGGTTTGATCCTGGCCCAAGCATTTATGAACACCGAGGAGATGAAATACGGCCACAGATTTTGCAATTTGGACCTCTCTGCACTTGAGACGGTTTTGCCGGTTGATGAGGCTATTAAGTCTGCTGAAATCTGTGTTTGTAAAGTCCTATATTAAGCCCAACTGCCGACTGCTCTCGTCGCATCTCTGTCGGTTCATCTGTAGGGTATGACTGACTTCACCTGCGTGACAAGATTGAGCTGTGCGCTTGAGTGAAACCTGCAGGATTTTTGGAATAATATTTTATTTTGACTGTTTATCTTTGCTGTATAGCTTCTTTTCCCGTCTGATAAAAACAGGACCAAAATACTTATTTCTGACATAGTAATGACAGCCTGGAATTTCTAAGAGTTGACATCTGGTGTAATTGACTCAAACTGGAAAATCTCTGAAATTATTTTTCCACAAGCAGTGTGCGACAAAGGTTTCTAATTTTTTAATGGTTGCTTAAAGTTAAGACAAATTAGCAATGTGATATGGTACCGCGAAGTGAAAATTTCCCTCTTTGTCAACTGGATGGTACCCAAGTAATCACGTGCCACTTGCAAATAAAACGATCTGGTAAAGAAAAGAAAAAAAGAAGCCAGCACGTTCACTCAAAAGGAGACACTGACGTCAAACGCGATCTGTATTTATCGTGACTGCGATAGCTGCTTCTTTGCTCTGTCTTTCGGTAGAACTACCAGAGGTCAGGCTATGCAGGCGCTGGTCCTGTGCCTTTCCTAAGAGGAACATCGTATAGGATGAGATGTGATGGTAACGTTTGCGGAGCAATGCTTTGCTGAGATGGTAGCAGCTGAATATGACTCGCCGTGCACCGTTTCGCTGTATTTATAGATATTTTGCTGGAAGGTGCTTGGTCCTTCACTCCGTTCCGACAAACTCCAGGGAAGGCTGCTGGTGGCAAGTTCCAGTCCCACCGCTGCGATGGCTTTCCACCACCCAACCCTAAGCTCTTCAGTGGCATGAGTAAAGGTGTAGAGCAGCTTCTTCCAGGATCTCCTCCTGCGAAGGGAGGACGTTATGGCAGTCTGATGTAAGAAAACGTACTTGCTTTGCAACCAGGCGCTTAATTTACTTAGTGAACAAGTATGTTGTGCACAGCACCGTAAAGTTACTCGGTGAATTCGGAAAACTTTGAATTAAAAAATTCCTTTTTTAGGAGCAGACAGTTCTGCTCCCTCAAGGGCCTAAATATTGTGCCCGTGATAATGAGAGCAGGCAGGACTCAAATACATCACTGTCTTTATAATTCTTACACGACAGTTTTTTCTTTGTAAGGGATCTAGCCCGAAGGGTCAAAACTGCCAGAAATGCTACCTCCGCTATTCTGAGACATTTCTTTTTAGCAATCTTCCCGGCCGGGGTGGTTAATTGTGATCATCAGGTGGGAATCCACCCCATTGTTAATGTAACAGGTTATTTTCTAAAATCCATTTTTAAAGGTTGCTGTATTTATTACCCAGTCAAAGAATAACAACCAGGTGCTAGGCTATTTGGATCACTGCAGGCTTTACTTCGGAGGGCTTTGTTCAGGACTGTAGCTGGGATTATTTCTCATTTTTCTTGACAACTCTATTGTGCCTGCCTTTATTGGTAACATTACGACATTAAATCTTCTGAAAGGAAAATAACTTTTTTAATGTAGCGGCACTGGGCGGCAGGGCTGTAATCAAAGCTTGGCCAGTCACTCATTCTGGCGACGTTGTGCAAGTCTCTCTCTTCCTTGAAAATACGATCAAACTTCCAAAATATACCAAAGTAAGCCATTTTTTGTGTGTTTAACTCAACAGAGCTGTCCCCTCTCCCAAGGTCAGGCATAACCAGATTCCTCCTTTATCCCATTCAGACAAGAATTAATCCAGAGGAGTCTTACAGACTCTGTTACCCAGGGCAAGGGATGGAGGGGAGGGTGGCAGAGATCCCTTCTGGCCTGTAAATCTATGAATCTGGGCTCTGCTTCCAAGGAAATAATGGCTAAAATAATGGCTAAAAGGCTCGGTCTCTCCTGCTGGGAGGGCTGGAGGGTGCAGTGGTGCCCACCACATGCAATACTGAGCCTAAGGATGGAAGCTGCCGGATGGAAGGGCTGCGATGCCCCTAGAAAAGTGAACTAAATAATTGTGTCCATGCTCTTAAGTCAAGATAACGAGGCTGCTAACGAGGACTGGCACTCTCTAAAGCGCGGTGTGGGCCGCGGTCTCTCATTTTGGGAAGCGTCCCCTAGCCGTCCACAGAGCAAGACAGCCGGCTCCCCACGAAACGCGGGGAAAATGTCAGCGGTGCAGGTTGCCTTTGGAAATGTTGACCATGATGGGTCGTCTCTGAACAAGCGTTAAATAATTAATTGGGGGTTGGAGGAGATGGCCCCCAGAGGTCCCTTCCAACCTACACCATTCTATAATTCAATGACATTTCTGTCGCTTTCCATTGTCATTTTGTTATTAACTTCTCTTCCAACGTGCCTCAGATGCAGTCCAGGTTAATGGAGTGCCTGACTCTGATCATTCACCTAAACTTAGGCGCTTAATTTAGTCATCGGAAACGCAGCACCCTATGTGCTGCTTTTCTTAGTGATAAGACGCCGGCAGCTCCTGAAGAGGGCTTCAGATAGACGATACGTCCTTCTCTGGCCAAGTACTAGAATGCTTCAGCTACGTACATAAATTAATTGGGCTGAACCCAACCTTGAATGTCCAGCAGCAGATTTATAACAAAGTTGAACTTTCCAGCTCTAGTAGTAAACAACAGTTGAGGCTGGACTAGATCCAGCGTCCTTCGCCGTAGAAGAATATCCTTCTGCAGCTCTGTATATCAACTAAGGCACCAATTATAAATACGTCGAATAGGAGGTCTTGGTCTTCAGGCCAAGACTTACAAGCCGAAGAGATTAGCCTTAAGCTTGTCGCTGACTGGTTATAGTTTCTGGTTGTGCAGAGAATTAGGCAAATCCCATTGAATTCAGCAAATTCAGGTTGACTTTTGAGGGGGGAGAAAAATTATACCCAAAGTGTCCCAACAGCAGCTCTGATGCTGATTCAAAATGTCTAGCTGCAGGTCCTTAAAGCAAAAGTGTTTGTTGGAAGAACTAGAAAATAGAAAATACATTTTTATGTCTGAGTTGATGTTTTCTGGAGCCCTGCTTAATGTTATTGAATGTCCATAGGGAATGGAAAGTCTTTAATTAAACAGATGCCAGTGGGTGCAAAATTTAAAGGCCTATCCTGAATGACCCTTGTCATTAATCCTAAAAATCAATATAGTGCGTTAGGTCGTCTAGTGACTTCCAGTCATTTACCTTTCCCAGATGAATGTGGCATCTGGGTCCCATGATAATTACAGGGACCTCCAGCTCTTCCAATTTTAAAGAAAAACAGAATTAAACAAAAAATTGTCGGGATAAAACCAGAAAATAATTACTGACGATTATGTATTTTCACAGCTGGCTGGAGCTAGAGTTATTGAAGGCAACGTGTGATACCTGAACTACCCTGGCATTTCAGCCGGTGTTTTAGAGACTTGGAAAGCTGAAAGCAGAAGCACAGATAATGTTCAATCAGAATTAATGAAGAAGATCAGCCTTGGGGTAGAAAATGGGGAGGAATTAAGCAGTGGGCAGGTTTTAAAATGCTAACATAATAAACATAGGCTGAGGAATAGGGCCCTGGAGTGGGATTGCCCTTGGTTGCCGGGACGGATTAAGTATTCTGATTTACCCCAGGGAAAATGGCAAGACCGCCTTCATTTCTCACGAAATGCCAAATTTTACTTTTCCATCGGAGACGTGAACCATGAGAATTGCCTCTGTGTCGGTTTTGATAACCTAGCCATATGTGCGAGAAGCCCTTTATTTCAAGGCTGCGTTTGATACATGACGGCAGCGTTAGGAGCCTTCCACCCGTGGGACGTCGGAGGAGTCGCCGTCCTGTAAGACGCAAGTTCTGGATGCGCTATATTGAATAAACAAGTAAATAAACTTTTTATGGCTGCCACAGAAGCATGCATATACCGTCCGAAAGCAGCGTGCATTGGCGGCACGCGAGGGGTGAGAGTAGAGAGTCACAAATTCCTTTTGATGAGCGGTTGTTTGAATTTGAAAGTCGTACCTCGTGGGTCTTCGCGCTCCATTTTTGTTCTCAATTAAACTTCACAATCACCAGCACCCGGCCACTTGTTTGATAACTAACTTAAGGACAGGGCCAGAACCTGCCCTTCTCATTTCATTTGAACTTCTCCCGGCAACTTAATTGGAGACAAGGTCAGTGTACGTTCATGTTTCAGGTCTTCCCGTAGTCATAAACTTCACCGCTCTGTGATCATTAAAACACAGTTTTACAAAACCACATTTTATTAGCATTCAGGCCCAAACCTAGTGATACGAGATAGATTCGTATAATCAAAAGGAAAAGTAACACGCTTCTGTGAATAAATGGATGTAACAAAGCGCAGAAGTACTTCAAAGTGCCAGTTTTCAGTAGGGCACTGAAAATGCGTGCAGTTCAGGGATGCTGTCAAAGAAATTTAAAAAACAAAGTTTTGTCAGCAAAACTTAAGGAGGTATTTCACAGGGTATGCTTTTTGACAGAAAGAAAATAAATGGAAATAACTCCCGTGTTACACAGACGTGTAGTTGTGTCCCTCCCCGTAGCTGGTATCTGCATTTCTTGAGAGGCGGCTTCCCTTCCCCTGGTTACTGCTCTGCAATGCTCTGCGGTTCTGAGATGTGGGATGGGACATGTCCCAGCCTAACATTAGGCTGAACTAACCTTAACATTAGGCTGGATCGATGGGCTGGGGCCAATTGTCTGAGGTTCAACAAGGCCAAGTGCTGGGTCCTGCACTTGGGCCACAGCAACCCCATGCAACGCTACAGGTTGGGGAAGAGTGGCTGGAAAGCTGCCCGGCAGAGAAGGACCTGGGGGTGTTGGTCGACAGCCTCCTGAATATGAGCCAGCAGTGGGCCCAGGTGGCCAAGAAGGCCAGTGGCATCCTGGCTTGTATCAGAAGTCGTGTGGCCAGCAGGAGCAGGGCAGTGACCGTGCCCCTGGACTGGGCACTGGTGAGGCCGCACCTCGAATGCTGTGTTCAGTGCTGGGCCCCTCACTCCCAGAGAGACATTGAGGGGCTGGAGCGTGTCCAGAGAAGGGCAACGGAGCTGGGGAAGGGTCTGGAGCACAAGGCTGATGGGGAGCGGCTGAGGGCCCTGGGCTTGTTCCGCCTGGAGAAAAGGAGGCTGAGGGGAGACCTCATCGCTCTCTACAACTGCCTGAAAGGAGGCTGTCGAGAGGTGGGGTCGGTCTCTTCTCCCAGGTGACAAGCCATAGGGTGAGAGGAAATGGCCTCCAGTTGTGCCAGGGGAGGTTTAGACTGGATATTGGGGAATTTTCCTTCACGGAAAGGGTTGTCCAGCACTGGAAGAGGCTGCCCAGGGCAGTGGTGGAGTCCCCATCCCTGGAGGTATTTAAAGGCCGTTTGGCTGAGGTGCTTAGGGACATGGTGTAGTGGTGGGCTTGGCAGTGTTAGGTTTATGGTTGGACTCGATGATCTTAAAGGTCTTTTCCAACCTATACCATTCTGGGATTCTGTGATTTACAGAGGCACAAGGTTTTATCTTTAAGATCCACAGCCTGGTTAATTGTCCCTGCATCTTCTGATGTCTTGTGTGTGTCGGAAGCACTGCTGGGTGCACTGGCTCTTACCTCTGTCTCACAAGCGGAGAAGCCACTATAAATGCACTTGAAGTTCTGCACCGGGAGGTTAAAAATCCCCTGCAGCCTCGGTGTCAGGGGGAAGGCATCATCCCACATTCAGATCTCAAGCTTTAAAAAAGCGTGAATGTCGGTTTTGAGTAAAATTGAGTAGAAGTAGCTCACTACCCGAGTCCTGTCTTCCCTGACCTGTTACCCCATACTACACCTGTAATTCTCCTGAAAATCAGTTGGAAGTAGTAACGTTCTTCAAGGCGAGCGTTGGTGCGTGGCACGTAGCAAGTTAAAAAGAAGGAGGAGGATGTGTTTGTAATCCTGCCGCACGTCTGAAGCGAGGAGCGGAGCTCTCCCCGTCCTTCGGTACCGCCTAAACAAGCTGATTCTTTCAGATCTTTCCATTCCATCATCCCTACTGCGTCTTTCATTCTTCTGCCTTTCGTATCGTTTATTCTCAAGAAATGGAAAATATGAAATGGTTTATTATTTAATTAAGCCAAGGAGCTGGTCATGGAGAGGAGTGAGGATGAGTAACTTCAGTCGCTTGGATAACAAATCAGTTTGGACCCTGGTTGTAAAATGTGCAATCCGGAATATTCCTCTTTGGACATAAAAATTGCCGGCCCCGGCAACATCTGGCAGTTTTTCCCTTCCTTCCGCAGATGTTTCAATACCTTCTTGTTTCCCTGGCCTTTTTAATGGGATTATTCATCATCATCTTCCATCTTTCAACGATTCGACAAAAGCTTTATACCCATTTGTAGAATCTACCTCTTTTTAGCTGTTTGCTCACCATCCTGTCCAAATCCTTTCCCAGCCCTCTCTCAATGCCCGCGATCGGGCTCAGGGAGCTCTTCCAGCGCACGACGCACGCTGAATAGCACCAGATGGTTCCTTTCTCTTCCGAAAGTCACTAACTAACCTCTCTACCCAAAATAGAGTCTTTTGTGCTACCGGATTAGGCCTTTAAATCTGAGCGTTTCTGCTGGCAAGACTACCTTGATGCTTTTTCCATGAGAGGCCCCAAGAGATGCTCTTAAAAAAGCAGGTATGCTTTCCCCTCCCGTGTTACCTTACCACGGTAACCTTCACGCACGTTAAGACTCGCGAACCTCTGTCGCAGGTAGTATTTCGGTGGTATTGTTATGAAAATGAGTAATTTGCAAAGAGAGCGTCAGTGGCTTTATTAAAAAAAAAAAAAAAAAAAATCGTACAGAGAATTAGCGTCGAAGCTGTGTCACGGCCACGGGAACTCCGTCAGTCTCCAAATGCAGCGCGCACCACTCGGTTGCGCGTGCTGTAAGAGGAGGAAGCTCCTTTACTGCTGCAAGGAGCGTAAATATTTAATAAACGGCTTTAGGGATGCATTATTTCATTGTGCTTTTTTGATTTCCTCCTTTTGTTGGGTGTGGCCATGGTGGTGGTGGGTCGCTTGTGCTGATGGGCAGCTAACGCCTTCCTCCAGAGAAAGAGGGAGTTAGCTGCCTTTGAGGGATCTCTGGGCAGCTCCTGATATCAGCACAGCATAATAAGGGCGCATGCATTAACATTATTTAAAATGGAATCTTTTTTTTTTTTTTTTTTTTTTAATATTCTTGAGATTTTGATTTTAATCTGAATCTTAATAGCCTAATTATTTTGAAATTATTGTGCCCTTTGCTTTATAAACTCTTAATCACGAGGCTCTCAGGCAGATATCGTTGAAGTAATCAGCATCAGTATAATCAGTAATTAAAGTGGTAGCCAACTACAGGTGCTGCTAAGTGCTAATCAATTAAGTACATTTGTAATTGAAAACTTGATTGAAGTATTGATAATTACTTTGATCCCTGGACCCGTAAAGTTCCACTTGGTTTTCTTATAGTCGCCTGAAACTCTTCACAGGTTTGCAATATTTCGGGAGGTGAAAATCGACCTTTCCTTGCCTAGCTGATGTCAATAAAAATGGCAGCGTAGAGCAGAAGTGGCTTTGCCAGCCGTTGAATGGCTTGAAGGAGTTTGCATGTTGACAGGCAGCTCTCTGCAGGTGGTTTTGCGGCCTCTGTACCTCTTCACAGAATCCCTGAATGGTATAGGTTGGAAAAGACCTTTAAGATCATCGAGTCCAACCGTAAACCTAACACTGCCAAGCCCACCGCTACACCACGTCCCTAAGCACCTCAGCCAAACGTCCTTTAAATACCTCCAGGGATGGGGACTCCACCACTGCCCTGGGCAGCCTCTTCCAGTGCTGGACAACCCTTTCCGTGAAGTAAAATTCCCCAATATCCAGTCTAAACCTCCCCTGGCGCAACTGGAGGCCATTTCCTCTCGTCCTATGGCTTGTCACCTGGGAGAAGAGACCGACCCCACCTCTCGACAGCCTCCTTTCAGGCAGTTGTAGAGAGCGAGGAGGTCTCCCCTCAGCCTCCTTTTCTCCAGGCTGAACAAGCCCAGGGCCCTCAGCCGCTCCCCATCAGCCTTGTGCTCCAGATCCTTCCCCAGCTCCGTTGCCCTTCTCTGGACACGCTCTTGACGTTGGCAAATGCCGTACAGGCAACGTTGCCTGCTGTACGGGCAACGCAGCGGCCATTGAGCCAGGGACAGGACTCCTGCCTGGCCGGAAGGCTGCTGGC
Source organism: Mycteria americana (assembly GCF_035582795.1). Lineage (NCBI taxonomy): Eukaryota > Metazoa > Chordata > Aves > Ciconiiformes > Ciconiidae > Mycteria > Mycteria americana. Next base: position 981,487 of record NW_027445437.1, read on the forward strand.
AGCATCCGTGTCCGTTTGCTGGTCGGCCTTCCAGGGATTCATGACTCTACGCACCCCCGTCACTCAAAACTAGAGCATCCTCAGCGGAGGGAGGAAGAGCTGAGGATGCTCTAGTTCGTTGTGAGTAATTGTGTCCTTGACACAAGAAGGAGTTAAAATGAAAAGAAATATGTTGCTACAGCTATGGAAATATATCATAGATGGGTTTTCCTGTTACAGGGGTTTTCTTCTTAATGGCAACTTTCTAGCCCGACTTTGAATGAGAAGTCGAAGCTTTGAAAATTTTCATGAATATGATGTTCTTTAAAAGTAAAGAGCATTTCAAGGTAACGGTGTCTCTTATCTACTTTAAAAGGTTTTGTTTTCAAACGTACTTACAAAACGAGTACAAGTTAGTTTTAATTATATAACGAAATGTCGAAAAGTGCCCTCAAATATCTAAAATACCTAAAAAAAAAAAAAAAAATTACTCTCTTCTGCTTAATAAAATGAGAAACTGAAAGCAAGATTCACCTGTCCTAACTTTGACTTCTAAAAGTTCCTGATATTCCTTTTTCTCACCGTCAACTATAAAAAGAGCCTGACGTTAATTTTAAGTGTCCAAAATTAGCTCAGAGGAATCTCACCAATTCTGAAATATTAAAATTGTTTTAAAAGATGGTCTAAGCATACTTATTTTGGAATTCCCGTGTGTCACCCAGCTAAAAAGCACTCAATTGCACTGTACGTGATTATTTCCCAAGTCTTTTTTAAACATATAGAACACAGTTTTGGAAGCAGTTGTGCCTTAGAAGTTCCTGTATTTGCAGAGAGAGAGAGAAAATTATTACTTTTGTCATTATTTGTCTTCAAACCTCACTATTTTCTGTTTGTTTTGTTCCTTTGCCGCCATAACCAAGGATTTTCCTGAGGTTCCTGACTCTTCTAAGCCTTGTATTTGGTTATGTTTCATCCTCTCTTCTTTTCAAGTTAGTGAAGACACCCAGCGGCGTTTTTATCCTTAAGTTTTTTTCCCCAGTATATCATTACTATCACTTTCCTTTTCCTTTTTTTTTTAATTTTTTTAAGATTGCGGTGATCAAATGGTTTAAGTATTTGATCATGCAATTTTAATATAAGAGCTGTTTGGAGAGGTAGTTCAGAAGAGAACTACCCTGAGGAGATGATGGCTGAAAAGGTCTTCATACCTTAACAGTCCTCCCAATTTTTTTTTCCTCCTTCTTATCTTCTCTTGGGGCGAAAAAAAGTGGTTTTATGAAACACCGTGGTTGGGGACTTTAAAATTGCTCGTATCCAAGGCAACTGCCAACAGCCTCAAAATGTATTTGTACATTAATTTGCAGCTTGCACGTTGGTTGTAGAAGGAGAGCCCCTTCCCTGCGGGGCGGTGGGAGCGGAGGGGCGGCGGGACGGGTGCCCGGGAAATAAAGCAATCCATTACAGCAGCCCACGTGGAGTCCGGGGCTGTGCCGGAAGGCGCGGGATGGAAGTCCAGCAATCACATTGCTGGAAAGTAATTCAGTAAGGGTCATAAAAGAGCAGAACTGGTTGGAAAAAATGGATCCAAACCTCATCCCTTCTGCTCCTCACCCTGCAAATCAGCACGTGCTAAGCCCTGTCTTCTTCGACCACCGATGCTTTCGGACGGTTCTAGCAGGACTTTGGGCGTTCACAGCACATACTGTGAAATGCTCTCCTTTTTCTTTCCTTGCCCTAGTGTCGCGGATGGAGTGAGCGTGCGCTTCACTCGCAAGAGAGAAGTAAAAATATAGTTTATTGATACAGAACAGGGAGTTAACAAAGTTCAACGCGACAGTGATTTAACAAGATTCGATGGCGAGGCACACTCGATTATTTACTGCGTAGAGGACAGGGTCAGACAAAGCTGTCAGGGAGAGCCTCCCGTTGAGTGGGGAGATTCGGAAGAGGATCCCCTTGCTTTCTAAACTCCTTCTCGGAGAGGACTTGAGGTGCGGCTGGATCCAGTCCTAGTCCCAGACGTGGTCAACGGTTCATGTCTAAAGGATTATATGTGCGCAATCAATCCTTTATATCACTTAGCTAAGGTTTCCAAGTTTAGCATGCCGTTAGTCACTTCTCGAGGATCTGTTGGGGCAAGGAATCTCTCCGCCTCGAGGAGTAACCTTGAGAGGCGTCCCTGCTCCAGGGGAGATCCTGGCGTGCAGCCCGCTGCCCTGCAGGAGAGCTCAACGGGCTCTTGGGCCGCTCACTATTTATGGGGGTAAGAGGATTGACCCATAGTCATATTTGCATATCAGCAAGAGGTGTAGATCCCTGCTTCAGGCAGCCCTTGGCTACTGTGTTGCCATTCGTCCTCAAGGTCCAGCATAAGCTGGATGTGGCCATGGGGATGACTCCCACTGGTGGTTACTGCTTGTGCGGGGAGCAGCGGGGGGGGTCACACCGCCACACCTAGGCCCTCCTGTATTTTTGCGAGGCCGCTTCTGTGTCCCACCTGGGTCTAAGCTAACACGTCCATAGCTGAGAGCTTGAACCACGTTGCCTGCAAACACATGTGAAACTGTTGATGGTCAAGATGCCGTGAACAAATAATGTTGTCCCAGAGCATTGAAAATAATGACTTAAAGCCTTTCAAAATAAGACACCCTCAGTTCATCAAATAACATCATACAGGATCTTTGTAGGCTCCATAGGTCTGACTTCTAAATAGTTTTGACTTTCCTTATAGTGTTAGGGTAATAAGCTTCTGTGCCATATCCATAGTATAGAATACGTATTTCCTGGGAACTCATCTTCTCTTTCGGGAGAGAACTCGCATATAGCAAGAAGTTATACCCTTTACTTTACCTCGGGATGCTTAATTTCTTCCTAAAATCTCTTATTTTGCAGTTATGCCAGGCTTAGCACATTTTATTGCGCAAATAACACATTGATTTTAATATTTTCTCAAGCCCTATATTATATGTATACAGATTATACGTATTTTTTTAAATGCTGTCTTTTTTTAAGTCCTTCCTTGAGTCCTGCCAGTTTTTCAAAATGTACGTGATTTGGGAGACATTGCACGTTTTCTGTGAGCTTTTCAGGTCGTTTTGATTTAATTGTTAGCAAAACCGGAGCCCGCATGCGCACTTCACCCAGAGGAGATTATTGAGGCCAAGATTAATTGATAGCAGTTAAAAAAGCCACGTTCCCGTGAATTCTGGCAAGCGCAGAAGGGCTCATTCTCAGAGGCACAGGACAAGTTCTCAATGCTCTTAGCAGATCATTGGGAGCCCTTCTGCGGGATGCATCGCTGTGTTCGACGGTGACCGGTCTGACCTACGTACCCAGCTCCCAAGGCGGTTTTTTTAAGGCTGAAAGACGAGTCGAACTGGTCGTGAAACTTTCTATTCAGTGTCCTGGGGGCTTGTGATTATTTGCAACTGTGTCTCGGGCGCTGTATTGTGTTTTTGGCTCTAACCTTTGCTTCTGACGGGTCCAGCTTATTTCTGCTAGTATTTAAATTTGAAGTTCTTCAAGCCTATAGCCCTATTTCAGCTCGCAGCCTTAGGAGGGGAACACTTGCCCTCTGGGTGTATGGAAGCCACCGATACTTCGGAGGGGCTGTAGCGTTGAGGCTTTTTTTATTTTTTGCTGTTCTTAAGAATGTTTAATGTGTGTCACTACAGCATTTGACAGACCTTGGGTATCTTCAGTGCCCATTGCTATTCCTAATAAAAGCTAAACAACGCCAGTAGGAGTACATAAGATTTAAAATAGCTCTGCAAAATCTCGGAACGCTTTATGAAAGTACCTAAAGGTTATTTCTAGTTTCCATACAGAAGGCTTGTTCAGTGTTTCTGTGAGATCATTGCTCGAGTCCCTCACCGAGCGCAGAACACTCCCGGCTCCCAAATCTGCCGTCTGACTCAGGAAATTAGTTTCAAATCCCAGCTCATGGATGGGTCGTATTTGGAATGAGAAATGTGCTATTTCTTGCTGCTGGCCATATGTGGAGAGTAATAGCCCATTTTGTTGTTGCATGAAATCATCAAGTTATTCCTTTTTTGAACTTGTTCCAACTTTTTACAAATGAGGTGAGTGTGTTCTAGATGCTTAATCTACATAAATTCACAACGGACTCTCTTATTCTAGCTTTATTTCCCTTCCCCTACCTTGCAATTGTTCAGGCTTTGCCTTTTAACCTGAGTTAACCAGCATTAACTCAAGCATCCAGTACATAGTTCACCATCAGCTGGTAGATGGGAAATTTTAACCCACAAAATCTCTTCCAAAAATGTGAAATCTCAAACGGGCTTTGATCTTGGGTAGCGCCTGCCCTACCCTTTGAAGGTGCTAGGAGCTCCGTGAGTCCCATCCCATCCCATCCCAATCCAATCCAACCCAACCCAACCCAACCCAACCCATCCCGTCCCAACACGTCCCAAACCATCCCATCCCATCCCATCCCATCCCATCCCATCCCATCCCATCCCATCCCATCCCTGTGCTCTTTGGCAGCTCACGGTGTGCCCTGGGTGTTTTAACACAGGTGTTATTCCCAGTTTGGTTTAGTTTGGCTCCGTTTTTCAGGCAGAATAGCCCACGCCCTTACAGCACGTGATTGCCTCTACTTAAAATCTTAGCGAGTTTTTGGAGTCTTCCTCTAGCATATCACTTCAGGGCTCTGTTGTATCAAATACTTGATTTGTGTGTCTGGCTGGTTTGGTTGTAGGTAATTGGTCTTCCATTGGGGAAAAAAAAAAATCTACAGAATGGAGTTAGGAAAGAAAAAATCAGAAAAAAAGCATATGTGCAGAGACAAAGTGCAACAGATAGACTTCATAAAGCAAGTACTAGTCGTCTGCTACCGTAACTGAATGAATGTTTGCACATATCTGTTAGTTAATATTTATTATGAGTCCAGAGGATTATTGAGTAAAATAAACTGACAAACGGTCTTTGCACATCCAGAAACTTTGATTTGATTAAGATTCGCAAGACTTCTGATGCTCCACATTTCCCATCAATGTAGAGATAATATCTCAGCTTTTTCTTATTCTACTACATAATAGCGAAAATGGGAAAATGAAAATATCCTATGGTTTTGGAAACTACAGGAAAGTTGTTCAAGGTTCAGCTCAGGTTTGGTTGGACCTGTTGGGCCAACGCCTGTTCTCCCTGACAAGGTTTAACAGTTGAACGAGGAGGGATCACGCCACGTAGTTTGCAATCTGTAAAGGGCTATTTTGCAGTGTCCAGGGCGTTCGCAGCTCTAAGCGTGGGTAGTGCTGGGTGTCCGAGTTCACGCGGCGCTGCTCGGGGTGATTTCCTAACGGTGCAAGGAAGGGACCACGCTGCCATTGAAGAAGGCTTATTTCAGCATATGCAGGTGGCCAGCAACCTTTTACGATATTTTTCCATGTTGCATTCCAACCAGGACTAACGTGTTCCTAAAATCCTCTTGAAGCTGGCTTCATTTTACGGTTTCCTTAGGAATCCTGGTATAACAAAAAGGAAATATTTTCTTTCTGTTGGTTACCTCTCGGATGAAGCGTGAAGGATGAGAGCACTAGTCATTACTGTTCTCTCTTAAGCAGAAGAAAGGACAAGAAGCTTGTCAGAACCTTAGTCATTGATTTTCCTGGAGCAAAGGGTCACATGTTAAGTACTATTGATAAAAAGCATCGTTGCGGTGTCCATGGAGACCAGGTGGAGGTGACAGTGAACTGTTACCGTTACAGTGACAGCTTTAGGCGGATCTGCAAAGAACCTGCGTTTTCCTCTAATCATAAGGAAGATCTTATTTATTCTACTTTGAGCGTTAGATCAAACCCATTGCTTCTGTGAGACCTGCTGTGCCGGGAGATGCCGTCACTGTTGACTTCAAGGCAGAGGACGGGGTATTTGGGGTCTCACAAAAACTGCTCAGCGCTTGGAGGTGTCGCAGCTCCAAGTGCTTTGATGCTTCTGCTGGAACTCTTGTTTGTCTTTTTTTAAATCAAATTAGCGTTAAGTTCAGGCTAGAAATAGTATGGCTGCAATAGTTCCTTATATCCCTAAAAACTATGCATGTATAAATCTCACAAGTAACTGTACACGTGCAGTACCATGCCTGTGTGCAACAGGCTTTGTCCTCTGCCATGTTTGGGCACATGCTTGGACATGCTTGGAGAACATGCTTGGACACTGTGACCCTTATGCCAGTGTGCCCTTCCCTTGGGAGCCTTCAGAGTTCTCTCTGCTCGGAAAGGTAGGACCAATGCTGCCTGGTCAGGGTCCCGCACGGAGCACCCCAGGCTCGTGCAACCTTATGATGAAATGGCTTCAGAGAGACTGGAGACTCCTGCTCCAGTCCCAAAATGATTATACCATCTATAGGTCCGTTAAATGGTGGCTGACTGGCCCCATCGAGGGGTTAAACCACCCCAGTGGCAGATCCGTTGCTTCAGTATTGTTCCATTTGCGAGAAACTCTTCTTTGTTTGGGTGGACACTGGCCTGGAGAACCCTTCCTCCGAACGAGCATAACCAATGCTGTCGCTACCTCTCCTAGAGGGCAACAAATTGTCTTGGGGCCTCCCAGCTGTTTTAGCTCACACGCAGCTCAGCAGTCTTTTTTGTTTGAAATAAATTGACAAAATGGAGCCTGTGGTTTGGAAATGATGGTGGACCACCCAACGATCTACTCAAAACTCTGGGTCATTGGAAGATCTTCCAAATTATGTGATTTCTTTCAAAATTCACTTGTGGTTTCTATCAGCTGATTCAGTTCTAAATTTTCTATAAGCGGCACCTTCGGGTAAAAGTTGGTGTTACCGCACTTTCCAGACTGAGAGATCAGTGTGATTTATCCCTTCTCGTGGGATTTTTCAATCCACGATCATTCCTGTAACCACCTACCTGCATGAGCTGTGCAACAGGTCCCTGAAAGTATTCCTGTCCCTCCACTTCTTTACTATTTCTTCTCCATATATATTTTCTTCTTATCTCCAGTCTCTCAGGATACTCCAAGAGTCAAGGGTAAATAACTTTATGGGCTCCTGTGTTCACTCTTCCATCCTGTTTTTAGGTCAGTGCTGCAGGATAGGTGCAGCTGGGATTTCAGAATTGCTTTTCTTGTTGCTCTTGGAAGGGGCAGGGGAAGGATGGAGTTCTTTCCTCCCCTTTTGTGAGAATCATAGAATCATGGAATGGTTTGGGTTGGAAGGGACCTTTGAAGGTCATCTAGTCCACCCCCCCTGCAAGAGCAGGGACATCTTCAACTACATCAGGTTGCTCAGAGCCCCGTCCAACCTGACCTTGAATGTTTCCAGGGACGGGGCATCTACCACCTCTCTGGGAAACCTGCTCCAGTGCCTCACCACCCTCATTGTAAAAAATTTCTTTCTTAAATCCAGTCTAAATCTGCCCTCCCTTAGTTTAAAACCATCGCTCCTTGTCCTGTCACAAATGCGTCCTGAGAAAATGTGCAAATGCTCTGCTTTCTTCTCTACCTGGGAAATGGGGCAGTCAAAGTGCCTTCTCCTCGTAGCTGGGCTGGAATATAACCAAATGCCGAGGTCCCGATGATAAGAGCGTGGCTCAATGTTGTGCAGCGATCAGAAGAGTTGGGAGTGCACCAGTATCAAAGAATGAGTTACCTTTAGACGTCCTCAAAGCTGTCAACAGAAATACGTTTTAAAGCCACTCTCTGGGAGTTTGCATTCTCCCATAAACATTTTATATGGAGGCAATTTCAATATGCAAAGTGACCAAATCCGTTTTTAAAACAATCGCTCTCTGGTTTGAAAAATGGAGTTTGTTCTGCCCTAATGCAAAAACCTGCGCATTATTTCACTCAGCAATGAAAACGTGAAGTATTGATTTTGAAATGTATAATTGATTGTAACAATAAATCACTGGGCAGTATATGTGCAAAATTGATTTTTCTATTGCAATAATTAATTTGATATGCGCTATAACATATTTATGCAGGGACTAAGCAACTCAGTAATGGTAATAAATTGTATTTGGTCAAAAACTATCCACTGTGATGTGGTTGACTTTCCTCTTTGTATAAAAATCCGTAATACGGTGAGTATAGATACAGTGGTGCAGTTGTGAGGCCTCGCTCCGTGAGAAACCCTTAATACCCTGAATACCTTATATCGTGCTGAGTAAAAACACTCGAAGGATTGGAGACTTGCAAGGAACAGCTGCTGCCCAGATTGTTTTAGCAGAGAAATGTTGATGTACAGTATCAGCTCCCTTATCAGTCCAGCCCAGTAAATCTGGTGGGTTTTCCTGGACAAATTGATAGACACTGTAATAAAGAATAGAATGAATAGACATATGGATGAACATGATATGACGAGGAGGGATCAATACGGCTTTTGTGGAGGGAAGTCCTGCTTCACGTGCCTATTAAAGTCCTTTGAAGGAATCATTGAGCGCATGGGCAAGGAGATCCAGTTGATATCGTTGGCTTGGGTTTCCTAAAGCCTTTTGATAAGATCCCTCACAAAAGGCTCCTGAAGAATTGAGTTGCTGCAGTGTAAGGAAACAGATCCCTTTGTGATAAGCAACCGATGCGATAGAGAACAAAGAACGGAGAGGGGTGTTGGCTTGTCTTGGCCGAGGAGCGCCGGCGGTGGAGTTGCCCGGCCATGCGTGCTGGGGTTCACGCTGGCTAGTGCACAGGACGGAGAGCGAGGAGGAAACAAGGGTTAGCGATTTAGTGCAGCAGAAGTGAAAGCTGATTGCTAAAAATCCTGACAACGCTGGGTGACTGGGAGATAAAAGAGTAAATAAAATTCCGTGTGATTAAATATAAAGCGATGCAGAGAAAACACGTCTACGTGCTGCTTGGGAAGGAGGTCTTGCTGTTAAAAGTCTTGGAAGCACAGTGGTCTGCGGAGGTAGAAGCATCGCTGAGTGTTGGGGTTCATTGGGAAATTAATGGGGTTGAGAAGAAAACGATCACAGCAGCGCTGCACAAACCTGCCGCGCACCCTCCGCCAGACGCGGGAAGGAAGAAAAGGTGCAAGAGAAGGTGACGGGAATGGCCAAGGCCATGGGCTGGCTTCTGTATCACAGTGACGACATTCCTGCAGACCTTTCTCCAAGGAGAGAGGTGGCGGAGACGGGTGTCTGGCCGCGTAGGGATGTGTCGGGAGCCATCAGGAAGGGACGGTTTCAGTTTGGGCGATTAGGCTGAGATAAGATCCCTGATACAATCTAGGCTAGACAAGCGGTATTTAGAAAAAATAAGCGATTAGTCTTGGTTACTTGCATTGCTGCTGACGCCGGCGAACGGCTCGGCGAAAATTCTCTTCTGTGTCGGGGTCGGCAATAAGGTTATTCCCAAGAGGTTTGACTTTCTTTACATTGATATAATGAGGGTGCAGGAACGTCTCCGTCAACGCCTGTGGAATTAAAACGGCACAAAATTGTTAGAACTGCTCAGGTTGATGTTTGCATCCTACAGTCAAAAAGAGGCGACTTTGGGCTGAAAAGCGAAATGAGTTGCAGTGTCTACTCAACCCCAGAGCTGACATTTATAGTACCCTAGGTATTCTAGGGGCCTGTTGAAATGAAGAATTCCTGAAAAGGGAGAAAATGTATTGCATAAATCCATTGTCCATATAGCCATCCACTGCTAGAGAATGTATAGTTTTCTTTACGCCAGTTTGAATCTTTTTAGATTTGATTTGGTTTTCTCCTCAAAATAACAACTTAGTTGAATACATGTTACTAGAAAAACATTGCCTTTTTCTGTTTCCTTTTTTTTTTTTTTTTTGATTCATTTTATGTGCTTTATTTCTGTCATTTCTTTGCCCCCCCAAAAAAAAAAAAAATCAACAATAATATCTCTTCTTTTACAGAGCATCAAAGTTAGCTGGTTGCCTCCACCACCAGGTACTCAAAATGGATTTATTACGGGCTATAAAATCCGACACAGAAAGACTACCCGCAGGGGTGAGATTGAAACACTGGAGCCAAACAACCTCTGGTACTTGTTCACAGGTCAGTGTTCACATGGTACAGCCTTGCAAGGTTTTGATGAATTAAATGCTTTGGGAATAAAATATACTTTCACTTCAAGGGAACATTGATTTCTTTGCTGGTAGGTAGCATTTATTGTGTTGTACAAAGACAGTCTTTATGGAGCTTTTTTTAAACCAATTTTTTCCTTAATGCTTTTATCATATGTTTTTCTCCTGGATTTTATCACTAATGAATTTGAAGCTGCATTTCTTGTGTCCAGTATCTTAAGCCTCAGCTGATTTGGGTTTTTTTTTAGAGCAATTTCCCTAGTTTCTTTTCCGAGATTTTCAATGGAAAATACCTCCTCACAGAACAAAAAGTGCAACAGCGGACCATAGCAAAACTATAATTGCGATGAATGAAAGTAGCCTGATGAGTATTGTAAGGGTAACAGTGAATTCTGGTAGCCGAAAATGAATTTCACCTGGGTTCTTGCATTACGCCCAAGACATAACTGAGAAAGCAGCAAAACAGCAAGGGAGAAAATGAAACTTTGTCAAAGTTTTGCCCCTGAATTCAGTATAACCATGATTTCACCTCAAATGACGTGCATTACGTTTACTTTCACATGGGACATGTCGTGTGTGAGAATCAGAAGTAATTCCGAATTGCACGTTTCCGAATAAACCGTATCATTTTCTGGTTTGGAAGGGAAACCAGTATTTTATTTCAAAATGAAATAAAAGCAAAAGTAGAACAGCTTTACGAGGAAGACCTTAAATATTGAAATCTCAACTTGGTCATCTAACGTAGGCTTTTGACCAAAGTCCCCATGGGACCTCTTGTGAAGGCTACATAACTAATAGCTGCACAACAAACAACTGCTTTCTGGGGGGAGACAGCATGTTAAGTGTGTTCGACAAGTTGCAAAGGTTCTATTTTCTGGCAGATGAAGTAGAAACAATGATGAAAGCTGCTCAGATGTTTGAGTTGCCGCCGCTCTGATGGCTCAGGGAAGAAAACATAGGGATGCAGTCAAAATCGCAGAGCGAAGGCACGTACCTCCGTCCCTCCGCTGCCACCATCCCTGCGGATCCCGTCCCTGGGGAAGCAGAGCAGATGAATCTCTATTGTGGTAGATCCCCACATCCAGAGCAAACTCTTTCTTCCACATGAATTATTCCGGGCTTGAAGAGCTGCGGGAGTCCTGGTGGGACTGCGGGCTGCAGGCAGCCCCCAGCCCTCCCGCCTGCCCTGGCTGCCGCAGCCCCGCCGCGGCTCACCTCCCTGCAGCCCAAAGCCAAGTGCTTTGTTTCACAAAGCTTGGGAATACGTACCTTAGAAAGCAACTAAGAAAAATATCCAGCTCTCGTTATTACTTTCCGCATGCATATATTGCGATTGCTGGAAACGGAGCTATGTGGCTCTTGTAAATGGACATTTTAAATATTAACATGTAGGCACTTCACATCTTTGCTGCAATCCTGTTTGGTAGGCAGGTGCTTTACGGGATAATAAGAACATCTGCAATAGCAGAGGAGTTTAGAGTTACAACACAGGTTTTTAAATAGCCGCTATCAATTTTAGAGTAGGCTTCCATGTCAGCTAAATGTTAAACTGCTCTTTTTAATTATGAGCGTTCTTCTCCGGAGAAGGTTTGCAATTAAATGAAACGGGTTTTTCCTGTGCTTTGTGGTCAGTATAGACTGAGCAAAAAGATAAACCCATCCCCCAGTCATGATTCTGTGATTCTGTGATCCCCACCTCAGGGACTTGGAAGTCTTGTGGCACATTCAGGAACGCTGCAGTAATTGTTTTCCGATGGCTTTAGCCACAGAGGAAAACGTCTTGTTTCTGAATTCGTGCTTATTTCATAATATTGGTAAGACTTTATATTTGTTGCCTCAACTGTGTGCTCCGAAGTTAAGCAGGAGCACGGGAGAGGAAAACGCTCTTCAGTTGCTAACCTGGTTCCTAGCCTGCAAATTCTGTGCGTAAGGAGGCCGTTCCTGCAGTTCCCTGCACGTTAAAAGCAGCGAGCTGTTTTTGTTAAGGGTGCAATTAATGGCTTAGTTACCTAAAACAATTCTTCATTTTTCTACTGTTTGGACTTCCATTTATTTTGTATGTATGAGCGCAACTGATGGGAATTACAACCCAAACTGGTCCTGGGCCGGTGCAGCCCTCATTCAGTTTTTGAAGCCTTTACTTTTGGTCAAAAATCTCTTTTCCTGCGGGAATAACCACCTTCCACCCAGAAACAGAATCACAGAATCGCATAGGTTGGAAAAGACCTTTAAGATCATCAGGTCCAACCGTAAACCTAACACTGCCAGGCCCACCACTACACCATGTCCCTAAGCACCTCAGCCAAACGTCCTTTAAATACCTCCAGGGATGGGGACTCCACCACTGCCCTGGGCAGCCTCTTCCAGTGCTGGACAACCCTTTCCGTGAAGGAAAATTTCCCAATATCCAGTCTAAACCTCCCCTGGGGCAACTGGAGGCCATTTCCTCTCGTCCTATGGCTTGTGACCTGGGAGAAGAGACCGACCCCACCTCTCGACAGCCTCCTTTCAGGTCGTTGTAGAGAGCGAGGAGGTCTCCCCTCAGCCTCCTTTTCTCCAGGCTGAACAAGCCCAGGGCCCTCAGCCGCTCCCCATCAGCCTTGTCCTCCAGACCCTTCCCCAGCTCCGTTGCCCTTCTCTGGACACGCTCCAGCCCCTCAATGTCTCTCTGGGAGCGAGGGGCCCAGCACTGAACACAGCATTCGAGGTGCGGCCTCACCAGTGCCCAGTCCAGGGGCACGGTCACTGCCCTGCTCCTGCTGGCCACACGACTTCTGACACAAGCCAGGATGCCATTGGCCTTCTTGGCCACCTGGGCCCACTGCTGGCTCATATTCAGGTGGCTGTCGACCAACACCCCCAGGTCCTTCTCTGCCTGGCAGCTTTCCAGCCACTCTTCCCCAACCTGTAGCGTTGCGTGGGGTTGCTGTGGCCCAAGCGCAGGACCCAGCACCGAGCCCTGTTGAACCATTCTGCTACGCCCCTGCCCAGGCATTGCTCGGAGGGTGCTGCCCGTCCGACATCCCCACGTGCCTCTGCCGTATAGCTCAGTCTGCAAACCGGTCGGTGAGACACCGTGTGGAGCTGTGGTGTGCCGGGGGAATGCGTTTCTATATATTTGCATATATATTTTCTATATATATGCATTTCTGTCTATTTCCTTACATATGGCAAATCCAATGGACTGTTAGGAGAGATTTCATTTGACGCAAAATTTATTGCAAACTCTGGTGTTGTCATTAGTTTGTTTTTTTCATCTTCTGCTTTCTGTGTGATGCTTATTTGCCTTTTTTTGTTGTTTTTTTGTTTGTTTGTTTTTTAACCAGGACTTGAGAAAGGAAGCCAGTACAGTTTCCAGGTGGCTGCCATGACAGTGAATGGGACAGGGCCCCCCTCGGACTGGTACACAGCAGAAACACCCGAGAACGATCTCGACGGTAAATGCCTTTCTTTTAAAAGCTGTTGTCACCGAGAGCCTTCTAGCGTCTAGCCAAGGGATGTCCCTGCAATTGTCACCCAGGCAGAGGTTAGGGTGAGGTGCCCTAAACACCCACCAACAGATTTTTTTCTCGTACTCCTGGATCCCATACGCCTTGGGTTGTGTTTCTCTGTCGTCACCAGGACCACGGAGTTGGAAAGCTTTATTAAAATAATTCCCTGCCAGAATTTAGCTCCCGAGCATCATGGCCATTTGCAATAACGCAGTGAAGGGAAGCTGTAACTTCATAAATGATGTTTAATAAATTTATCTATTTTGTTATTAATAAACGTAATCAATCAAAGAAACAATGAAAATGATGCCAACAGTCCTAACGATTCTCTAAGCAAATATTCAAATAGGTCAAATCCTGTTTCCCAGCCTTCATTTGCAGATGTTAGAAATGCAGGTTGGCAACGAAGCTGCGTAATTAGTGACAGATGACGGGATGCAGACACCTGAAAACCGGGGGCTGTGTAAATCAGTGCAGACGCTGACACAAAAGGGGAGAAAACCACTGAAATGAAAGGGTTAGATAAAATGACTGGAACATTTGAAGTAGTAAAGAAAAAACCTACCTAAAAAAAATTAAACGGAGTACAAATCAAATGGAACAAAGAATCTGACAGATGGAAGTCACGGCCAAACTACAGGCAATCCATAAGAAGCAAATAGGTAGCAGAAAGGAGATGAATAGAAAATAAAAGGAAACTGATGAAAATTGCTATGATTTTTCAAACAAAATAAGTCACCTAAAAAGGATCAAATGCAAACTGGATGAAAGAACAAATAAATAATCAGTTTAAATGCAGCATAGTCCTTGATGTTGCCTTTCTTTTGACTGGCCTGATTTCCTTATGATCTCAAAATCATCCCTTGCAAATTGAAGAATTTCTGCCTTTCCCTATGTCCAAATGCAATTTTCCGGCAGAGCGGGAGCGACTGCAGCGCATGGCAGGCAAAACGGGAGAAGCAGCACCCCGTGGTTTCTCAGCAAGGTTTAAAAGAAGACGCGGTGCTTCTAGACGCGTTGTAACTATACCAACGGATCACGACGTGCCGCGGTGCATGATGATGCCTTTCTAATTGCGCTTTGCCTAGGCAGCAGTTTGAGAAATGGTGGTGTTAAGGTGTAAACAGCTGACTTTCCACCGGCGAGAGCCAACGAGAACTTCTGAACGCACCGCAGGATGCAAAAAAAGAAAGGCGTTTGCGCACACGTGGTTTGAGTTGCGTTTCGTACGTACCCGCTGCCTTCCTCCGAAGTTTTCGTGCCCAGGTAACGCGTGTGCGCGCAAAGACGTTAACCGAGTAGTCGCAGGAGACGCACGATGGAAGTAGGCGCACGCGAATAAATTCGAGCCAAGCCGTTTTGTGCGTGTATCGTGTTTACGTGCATTTGCATTTGCGGTAGTGATGAATGACCCTCCTGAAGCTGCAGCAGCCTGACGCTGGGAACGCACCGTGTTGCATACTCGATCCAAATGCTCTGAGAAACCCTGGGGAGAAATCCGCTTATTGCTGTAGTTATGCAGAGCCCTGCAAGCGTCGGCTAAGGAGGGAAAAGCTGGAGCAGAGGCTGGTAACCGCAATCCCCTCTCTGCTGCTGTGGCTAATGCCATTTCTCTTGCTTTCGCTGGAAGCCTGCTTGGCATCAGCAACACGAAGATGAACGGTATCCCGGAGAACGGCGTCAACTCCCAATGGATATTCATTTTAATTAGTGTGTTTTGTTAAAGTGATTAGAAATCCAAACATAGCTGCTTCTTCAAGGTTCCCTGGAAAGCTCGCGTGCCTTTACTGACAGCTGGGAAGGCTTTAAATATTTATTTGAAGCCTCGAATTTTGTGCTTTAAAAAGAAAAAAAAAAAAAAAAAAATAGAAATTGAAAGCAGCGCTTTCCCCAAAGGGTTTGATTTAAATAGCTTGAGCAAGGATGCAAGAGAATCTCTGATCAACTTTGCAAAGGTATCCTCCAGGAAAATGGGTTTAGGATGCTTGGTTTCTGATTACTGCATTGAACAGATGGAAGCTGTTATACGTATTAGATCTAGTTTAGCTTCAGCTCTAAATTAGTGCTTTAAGAGCATGACAAGCTAGCCTGCTATCATACTGTAATTTATACTGAAAAGTGATTGGGGAAATATGTGGACAAAATGGGACGAGTAAAAACTACCCTGACTTTGTAAAATATACACCTTTGAATGTCGACGAAAATTGCCGAAGGGGCCCAAACGTAAAGCTTTTTTCAAGTTTGCCGGCGGAATTAGGGACCTTTAAGTAGCACTGAGTGCAGCATTCCCTGGACGAAAGACACGGGCGCTCAAACCATCACGTAGAAACACAGCGAAGGACTCGGGAGCACGTGTGAGCAGACGTGGCATCCCGGCAGGAGATGTCACACCAGGCAGCGACACACAACTTCAGCTTCCATTTCCTGGCAACCTCGTTGTCCGTAAGGGAAGAGACTTAAGAAACGCGGCACGGAGAAATCTGATTTCATAGGCACATCTCCTGAGGAACTCTCCTCCTGCGTGCCAGGGGCTGGGCTGTGGGGCTGGCTGACGTCCACAGCTCGTGTCTTTGAGCACGGCATTTGCTGACAAGCACTCAAAGATTTCCCGACGTGAGAGCAAGCGATAAACTCCTGGTGCGGTTAAGAGGGGGGCTGGAAATTTGGCTCATTGAGGACCTAGGATGAAGAACTCCTTTGGCCCTTGGGGTAGGAGAATGGGATCTCAAGGTTGCTTCTCAGTAGTTCTGGCGTCGTGTTCAAGCCCAGGAGAAACGCAAGTAAACGTCTTGGTCTAGAACTGCAAGGAAGTAGCCTGACAAAGAAAACAGGAATATGAGAGACGTATTTCAATAAGAGTTTTACTTCTGGATCTCCTGAGTGCTGGGACACTGAAGAGCAGCAGAGCCATGCAAAGGCTGGATGGTCCGGTTTTCCTGAAGAATTGATGGATTTAGATGTTTGGCTGTACGTTGTCATCGTCAGAAGTCTTTCCTGTGGAAAACGGGCTTCGCTGTAAAGAGAACCAAAAAAAAATATTTTGTTTGAGGGCAAAAAAAATTATTCCATTCTGACTTTTAACTTTGTACTTGGGGTTGTGAAATACGTGACCCGAATTCTAAAATTCGGAGCTGTTTCAGAATAAGAACGTTTTCTTCCAGAGAATGTTTGAAAGTAAAGCTAATTAAAAATGTAATTAAAATTGCTTTATAGAGAAAGCTGAAGAAAAAAAATGCATCTTCAAAAAATAGCTGTGTTTATGAAACTTTAATATTGGACAAGTAGTTAAAAAATGTTCTTCACCCCAGCTTCATTTTAGAGACTTAATTCACGAGAAGGGTACAAGAAGTTAAACTGCCTTTTGCTTTCTGAAACAAGAAGTCATGGTTTTGCTCTGAAATGCATGAATCGTTTCTTTGAATTGTTTGAAATAAAGAATAGGAAATGTTTGAATAAAGTAGTTTTAACCCAAACGGCTGCCTAGAGGTATCTGTACTGCAGCTGAAATCCCTGCGTTGTGTCAGATGTAAAAATTATTATTTGAAGGCAATCGGTCCTTGGAATGCTCTGATCTCCTTTGCTGCCTGCGTATTGCTACTTTTAGAAAGTTCGAGGCATTGCAGCATTGCTACGTTATCCAACTTCTCACTTCAAGGCATTAAATTGGTATTTTATCTTTGGGGCCTGTAAGAAATGCTTCGGTCGTTTGTTTTCCGAACCGCGCTGTTCAGGAATAGCTGCTCAAATCATTTTTGCTTCTGCATTAAAACAAAGGGTGGGGAGCGGAGCGGGGGTAAATGGCAACGTAACGTGACTTACAGCGGCGCTCCCGGTGCAATCTCTTTCTTCTTTGTGTGAGTAGCTGCTTTTCAGTGAATTTTCTTCCACCTTTAAACAAGACCCCCTGCTTTGCAGTTTTAAGGAGTTGAATGCAAAGGACTTCTAAAGTTGCTGGGTGGTTCAGACCGGTAACGTACTCATCCCTGAAGGCGCAACAGGTTTTCAGAGTGCTCTGATGCGTTCGTAAGAATTCGTCCGAAAGCACGTAAAAAAATCCAAGGACGTGTGTATGGCACTGCTTATTGAAAAGGGTTAATTCTTCTTTTTATTACCTTTTTCCAAGGTTTACAGTGGGAATGCTTCACAACTGTGAAGGGTCTTTTGTTGGAGTTTACATCATTTTCTCTTATTACTGGTTTTTCTACCCTGTCCTTGTTGCCTTCCATAGAAGCTTTCATCTATTATATTGCAAGCCTTTTTATTGGGGAAAAATAGTAACTTGTCTCTTTCTGCTCTCAAAAAGACAAGCTACTGTGCGGCTCCTCTGAAGAGACTTGTGATATGGTAGTTCTCGGGTAAACTCAAACAAAAGGCATCTAACTCATCTAACCTTTACAGTAAAATTAGGCTCATAGAAGGCAAATAGACTTCAAGTGATTAATTACTCCTTAACGTAATGCAGTTTACCAGGCAATACCCGTAAATAAAATATTTTATTCTATTATTTCGGTTATGAAATGTTGGTGTATTATTGAAAGCAGCTTCAAAGCGAGACGTCCGTGTCCAAGAGTTAAAATTCACTTCTTGTTTTCACGGGAAGGAGACAGCTTATTGCCAGAATATACTAGTATATCGCTAACAAAGTAAAGCTTTTTGTTCAATAATCTGTGAGCACAAAGACAACTCGTACGATCAGCTGTCAGGATCCTGCTGAACTTGCAAATTGACCAAGGAAGAGAAAAGTTATCCTACTGGAAATTCTCTTGCAGGTCATCTTTCATTTTCCGGCATCATTTTAAATCTCTCTTGTAGCCTTATGCTAAAGGTGGAAAGCGCTAGGAGATAACTGTTTAAAACAGGATGAGGCGTATCGGTGCTCTTGGAAGGGAAGGATGTAGCTCAGAAATGAAATTGCATGTAAGCTCTGCATGTAACTCCGGGGCACCTGGTTGGGTTTTTTGTGCGAGCATTTGAATCGAAACTCAAACCTTATGAACAGTAACGTTGAATGAATAGAATATTAATTGATACCTTTTTTTTTTTGGTTTTTTTTTTGTTGGTTTTTTTTTTTTTTAATCCCAGAATCTCAGGTTCCTGACCAGCCAAGCTCTCTTCATGTCAGGCCCTTGACAACAAGTATCGTCATGAGTTGGACTCCGCCGCTGAACCCAAACATTGTCGTCCGCGGGTACATCATCGGCTACGGCGTCGGCAGCCCGTATGCTGAGACTGTGCGGGTGGACAGTAAACAGCGTTATTATTCCATTGAAAATTTGGGTAAGTGATTGTTGTCATTCATTTCATTTCATGGAAAGAGGTTCCTCTGAGATTATGCTGGTTTTGTAGGTTGATTTTCAGGCTGTCACTGGTGCTTGCTTTATATGTTGCTTTCGTAGGCTGCTTCTGCATTCCATTTCACATTTGGTCTTCCCTTCAAAACTCGAGGTACTCTCAAACATGTCAGATTTCTTTGATCAAATGCTCATTTTATTCCGTAGATCTTATTAAGTCGTGTGCTCCTAATACTGACTCCCACTTGTGCAGAGAGCTGGACCTAAAGATGTTATTCCCCAGGCTGGCCCCCCAGGTTTGAATTTAATGGCCATCGCAACACTCCTATTTTGTGTCTGTCAAAATGGTGCCAAGAGAGAGGTGGTTATTCATTATTCATGGCCCAGCCTCTGTGACGGTTCATCTAAATTCTGAGCATGGTACGCAGGGACCTGGATACTTCCAGCGGTGACAGGCCGTTCTCCTAGCACTGGGAAAGCAGCTCAAAGTTTAAAGGAAGTCAAAAAGTTTAATGGTTTCCTTGTCGTTTCTTCTTTAGCACTTTTATTCCAGGTAAAAATGGTAAGTTTTCTGCTTAGTAATCTGGGAACGATCAGATGTTACAGGAAGATTCGTTAACTTGGTGCACTAGGGGTGCCCAGCTAGACTAGTTATCTCGATTCTGTAGGACCGAAACTCTCTGATATCTGGGGACACTTTTCTTTGGAATTGGTATTTTATAGCACCGCGAAACTGCGTCGTCCCACCTTTTTGCTGTTTCCTCGGGGAAACCCGGAGAGTGGAATAAATTGGGTTTACTCTTACTTCATCGAACAGCTTCTCTATGTCCAGATGTATATTTCATGATGGAGGTATTTGCAAAGAGCCATGCATAAACACTCCCCAAAATTCAGTGGGTTCTACAGAAAAAGGCAGATTTGGTAATGTTTTGTGCAAGCGTGAAGTTATTATGCAAAATGGAAAGACGTCTGACTGGACTATGGAAGAAATTTTGTGGAATATGAAGATAAAAGCTGTTACTAATGAATGTGCGTGTCTAATAACTGATGGTGAGGATTAAATGCAAAGTGGTTTTTTTAATTCCAAAAGGGATTTAAATTCTCCCAAGCCTATTTTAAGTTGTTTCGTATCTTAAATGAGTTTTCAGTTGAGTCTTCCACCACTGTTCACCCAGAATTACTAGAAAAGAAAATTTTATGGACAGAGCTATCTAAGCCACTGTGCTTTGGCTTCGGCAAAAGCTGAGGAGGAGATGCCTACACAGCTCAATTTTATAGACTTCCAGATGGTCAGCTCTCACTAAAAGTCTCTTGATCAACAACTGGAGAAACCTCTTGGGTTTTGTGAAGCTTTAGTGTTTGTCTTCCTTCACGTATTACATGACCAGGGATTATATTTGCTCATAGGACCTCTGGTAGCCACTACCGTCAGGTGGAAGAGATGCTAGGAACAACTTGTGGATAGAGAAGCCTTCTAATAGGGTAACTACACTTGGTATTTGTGGAAAGCTGATGGTGTACTTCAGCTATGGGAACTGTTTCTGTGGACTAACAGGCTTCTCCCGTATTCTTGGAGAATATATACTTGCGCCGACAAGCAGAAGTACGTAGAAAGTCCAGCAAGTCCGGGAGGGTGTTTCACTAATATACTTTAAATACAGAAGTAACACTCGGACACCTAGAAAATCTCAAGAAACTGTTTTGAGCGTATCGAGTATTTACTTACAAATAATTCGGTCAGTGAAATCAGGGTTGGTTTTTTTGTTTTGCTGAACGTCTTCCAACAGACTGAGGTTTCATGAAAGTTACTAATTATTCAAAGTAAGTATAAGGAAAGTATCTTTTCATTGTACCTTTTTTGGTTTGATTGCAAATATACAAAATGTGAGCAGTGTAACTTAATTGTCATTGTCCAGATAAGCCGCATGCATCGGGTCCCTAACTGGATAAGGATACAAGCACTTTGGTCACAAATCCGGACGTGCACATTTTAAATTCGACTTCTCTGAACATTCACATGTACAACTTTGAAAATCAATTTCCATGAATAATTGCACTAATTAAATTCCATCATTTAAATATCCACAGAAAATGAACCCCAGAGGGATATGACCAAGGGCCCAGAAAAAGCTTTTAAAAAATTAGAACGGTTGCCAACACTTCCTACATTATTCACCCACTTTATTAGAAGCCATTACAAGAAAATTACACAAAATGATGAGACAGAATGCTTTTCCTAATAAAAATACTGTTTTCCATAAGGTTAGGAGTCAAAATGTGCTGCTGGCAGGAACGAGGGGAAAAAATATTTCCTAGCTCTTATCCCACCTGTTGTAAAATTTCCCGTGAAAGCTCTGCACGAGGGGTATCCGTTCTCTTAAACGCAACGTGCGGAAGCAACAAGGAAGTCCGATACCTAAATAAATGATGAACTTTCAGTGAGTTTTCTCTCCCCTCCAAAGACCTCCTTCCTTTTGATGCTCCTGGCTTTCAGCGATTGCTTCCTCTTGGCTCCCCCGCTCTCCTTTGTCTCGTTAGCCAGAGCCTGCGGAGAGGTCACCCCGCTTCGCCTCAATCCAGCCTGTGATCTGTGTAGCTGAAAAATTGAGGTTTTGCCGCTTCCCGAGGTTCACTGCAGTGCTGCTTTTTATTTTTCCTTTGTATGCTATTTTGAAGCACGCTGCGAACCCTGTGTATCATTTAGATTCTAGAGCGGTAGGTACTTTCATTAAAGAGCAATCAGATTTGTTTGACATCAGCTGCCTTTCAGAAATCCTGCCCGACTCTCATTTACAGACACCGTTTTTGCACACAGATGCCCAAACCCAATAATCCAGGTCCGTGTCAGGCATTATTTTACTGCTAGAAGCTCGTGCTGTAGTCCTGAGAGAAATGACGGTGGAGGACTCCTCTATTAAAGCTGGTGCCATACTAGGTTGAACAGGCACGCGAAACACCCCGATGCCCTATGTGTGCGCGTACATGCACGACGGATCTTTTTCCTAGGAACGATTTTCTCCGTTCGGTGTTCAGGCCTGCACAAAAGCACCTCCTGGAGATCTTTCCAAAGACCTTACGGGTGAGAGATTGAGAAGAGGGATGCACATGGGTGTTGAAAGTGGAAGCTAACAGCCCCCAGGCTGGCCCACGAGCTTTATTCACTTCCCAGCATCGGCGAGACGGTTGCCCTGGAAATTCCTGCCTTCGGGATCCCCCTTTGGGGGTTCCTGCCATAGATATGTGATAGTATTACAGAATCACAGAATCCCAGAATGGTACAGGTTGGAAAAGACCTTTAAGATCATCGAATCCAACCATAAACCTAACACTGCCAAGCCCACCACTACAGCATGTCCCTAAGCACCTCAGCCAAACGTCCTTTAAATACCTCCAGGGATGGGGACTCCACCACTGCCCTGGGCAGCCTCTTCCAGTGCTGGACAACCCTTTCCGTGAAGTAAAATTTCCCAATATCCAGTCTAAACCTCCCCTGGCACAACTGGAGGCCATTTCCTCTCGTCCTATGGCTTGTTACCTGGGAGAAGAGACCGACCCCACCTCTCGACAGCCTCCTTTCAGGCAGTTGTAGAGAGCGAGGAGGTCTCCCCTCAGCCTCCTTTTCTCCAGGCTGAACAAGCCCAGGGCCCTCAGCCGCTCCCCATCAGCCTTGTGCTCCAGACCCTTCCCCAGCTCCGTTGCCCTTCTCTGGACACGCTCCAGCCCCTCAATGTCTCTCTGGGAGTGAGGGGCCCAGCACTGAACACATTACGGTAGCAATTCCGGCTTGTTGGCTATGGAAGGCTGCAGTTCCTTGTGGTGATATTTGTGCGGGTTTTGTTCCTCCTTCCCTAGCTTGTTTGCGCGGCCGTGGGTCGTTGTTGGCCACCCACACGCACACCCTACGAATGCAGATGCTTGGATACGACTGTTGGTCTGGAAGTACTGGGTATGTCTGGAAATACAGTAATTTGTTGCAATTTGTACTCTTATGCGAAATTCTATAGTGCTAAAATCTAATCCTAAAGTACTTCCTACTATCACAAAGTGAAGTTGAGGCAGAATCAGAAACAAAAAGTAGCCCACGCTTTAAGCTCAGGACTGATTATCTTCTCTGCAGCCAGGTTGTGGAGAAGACAGTAGCTTTATTTATGGTCGTGGTGTGTCAGTGTTCGGTAGTGAAGCCTTTGTGATAGGACAGAACTAATGATAAACTCTCTGACCTACACCCTAGACCGTTTATTTATTTTACCCAACTTCAGATGTTTAACTGAGTCACCTGAGTTTGAGCCATATCAGCCCGTGTTCCCTCTCTAGTCCATCAAGCAGGAGAAGACAACAGCAAGGATAGTTCAGCCCATTCAACAGCTCCATCATCTGATTTTTTCTCCCTGTTGACCACGGTGGATGTCCATAACGGTAACTTAGCCGTGGTGTGCATTGTTACGCATCAGAATTCACCGTTCTAGAGCTAATTATGAAATTCCAAACATCTTTGCACCTTCAGTCTGCTGCTAATGATTGATTAAAAATGCTTTCTGTGCAGTACTTACTGGTTTTGGATGGGAGTCAGATATCAAAGTCTCTTTCAAAATCCTATTAGACGCTTCACCGCGCCTTCGTAATCCTAAATACTTTTAAAACTCTGCTTGAACGTCCAAGGCTTGGAAGCGACGGACGATCTCCTGAAGTGGATCACCCATAGGGGAAGGATGGAGACCTACACGCTGACAGAGTGGCCTGCTTTTTAATTCCTTCCCTCTTGATAATGCAAGCCTAACACCAATACGCACAAGTCATATGGCAGCTTTGCATCACGTTTCAGGTCCTTAATTGACTCCTTCCTTCAAGCAAAACTTCTTTAACGCCTGAATCAGCCTGTACCCGAGCTGGTACAGCACTTGTCTGACTAGTACACTTCAGCTACTGCATAAATCACTTCAAAACCATGAAGAAAAGTACTCAGTCTTTCATAATAGTGATTGAGAACTGTATTCTGTGTGATGATCATCTTGAATACAACTACACAGAGGTAACACTTGTACTCTAGAATGAGTTAAATAGGGTGATTTTCTCATGACTGAGTGGTCCTATTGCCTTGGAGACACTCTCCACAGGTGCAGAAGAATGTAAGAATATCCAGAGACTTAAGCTTTGTCAGTGAAGAATTTGTTGTATTTTCTTTCTGCCGTGTATGAAAGATATTTGATGGCAGTCTCATAAATTTCAGGAGCAAGCATCCCCTGCTCTCATGCAACCTTTTCTGTGACAGCGAAATCAGTGCTTGACTGACTCTCCGATGAATAATTCTAACAAGGAGACCCACTTCTAGTGAGCCACTTCATTTTCTTTTCTTTTTTTTTTTTTCATATTTTTTTAATTCTTTGCTTGTGATTATAAATGACAAGGTTATTGGCTGATTAATGGCGGGTTTAACAATATTGGAAAATTCACGGATGCCAATTCTGGTCTTTTATGCATAAGAAGTAACGATTTCTGTACTGATCCAACTCAGAAGGTGTTAAGCGTAGTAATGAACCGGCTGGGCTCATCTCCATGGAGCTCTGTATTAAAGCTTACTCATGAAATAGAAGTTTAAAAGAAAAAGGAAGAAGCGTGCAAAGGAGATTTCCATTTGCCGATTCTGCAAACATAAACCCCACGCTAGCCGTAATAATTTGCATAGAACTTTGACTAGATCATAAAGCTGTATTTTTAATGAATGTACCGGAAAAATGAAACGTGGTAACTTTATCATAGCGTCTTCCCATATGTTAACGACATTATTACGTCATGCTGGGATATTTTGATAAGGCAGTCCAGAGTATTTCAGTGACTTATTGGAATAAGGGGAAGAGGTAGGAGGCTGAGACGAGAAGGGTGGTAGGCTGGGCGTAAGGAGACCCGAGGATCACCATCAGCCTCCCGTTGCTGCACGCTGTGGCCTCTGCCTTTGCTCTACGTTAGTGACATCCCAACAGCAAAAATGCTTTAAAAAAAGCGTTTGAATAGGAACAGCAGAATAATTCTGCAGCGGATGACAGGGTGGTTGCACCACGCGAGAGAAAGCAGAGAGGTGCAGATTTGGAAACCGGAGGCTCGGTTTTAAGCTGATCAGAAAAGGTAATTCCTCTGCCTCCATAATAATACTTCCACCTGTAAAATGCCCTAAGTCTTTCCATGAGAAAAATGTGTATAAAAATGACTATTTTACAGATATTTGAAACTAAATGTGATGGGAAAGCTGTACCAAATTCCCGAGTCTTACAGAAATGTGGCCTTTCTTCTTCAGAGCACATCCCTTCCTCTCCCCTTACATATGTGAGAGCAGAAGAACAAGGTGTAATTTTAGAAAGAGTTTTTAAGTACGGTTGCCTTTATGTGACCTAAGAAAAAGCTACATTCACCTCCCCGAGCGTGTAGCAATGCATATGCACCCTCTTGAAAGAGTTGGATTGGGAAGCTGGAGTGCACGTCTTGAAATATTATTTTCATGTCTCTTTTTAACTTGAACCTTTGATCTTCCTGGCCCAGCAATGAAAGCAAAGTGCATAATATGCAGCCAAACCTAGCAAAGACTTTTCAAAGTTACTCCCTCTCCTCCCATAAAGCCTGGAGCTACACACGTCTGAAAATTTTAAGCGCGGAAGAGAAAACCTAATGGATGTGAACAATCTCTGCTTAATTAGTAGTTTGGAGAATTAGAGCTGCCATATGAATAATAAGAACGTATTAACAACTCAGGTCGGTAAGTCATTTTATAACGCTGGAGGGGGCTGCACCGTCTGCCCTGGTCTATACGGCCTGGTGTCTATACTGGGCTCTATACGACACGGCGAGAGATTGGCAGTCGGGGTGGTTTTATCTTTGCGCACCTTGACGCAAGTGTTACTGTTCGAGTGATCCACCGGCGTTTTGGATGGCACAAATGTTAAACTTTACGGATCCCTGGGTTATTCAAGGAATAAAACTTAAAAAAAAAAAAAAATACCGGCAATTAACAAGTGACAAGAAATGAAGATAAAGCTTCTAGATCTGAATTTATATTTTAACAAACATACCAGTAGGAATACAAAGGGCTCCATCAAATTCACCTTCATCTTAACTGCGGATCAGATTAAATTTGACCCTTATGCATAGACGAGGCAAAAAAACGTTTTGTTTTATTGCGAAGGGAGAGAAAGAAGGTTCTTCATTTTCTTTAATCTTTGCAGATGACAGTTGTGGATTATAACAAAGACATGAAAGGGAACAAAAAAGCTTTTTAATGTAGTTTTGGGTTGTTTTCTTCCCTTTGCATATTTAATACAAAATGGAGCAGTGAAAATCAAACAAAAATATGTTAAATTTTATGCATCCCACTGTTTCCCTCATAGATCACATTAAAGCACAACACTAACAAGTAAAGGCACTTTGAGACTCCAGGGACTGCTCATTTTCTTTCTTGCCTTTGAAAACTGACTGTCATTTACAGAATGCTGCCATTTCTGCAAATCCTTCACGCGACAATTTTCTTTCATTTCTCCCTGACTTTGCTTTGCTTGTAGAGTATGGAGAAATTGCTCCCAAGCCAAGGGTCAGTTTGAGATCCACACGCTATTTACATTACAAACAGATCTTGCGTAACACCCCCAAATCAGATATTGTGTGGATTTTAAGAGCGTCCTCATCTTAAAGTGAATTTTAGCCTGCCCAAATACCTGCGTGTCGGAATCCGCTCGTACACAGAATGAAGTCACTCTGGTTGACTTTCTATAAGACATTTTAGTTTGTTTACGCCTCAATTCTCCGGCTGTAAAAAAATAGCTAAACAGGCTTCCCTGACAAAATGTTTAGGATCTATTGACAACAGATGGAAGACAAGAGCTGAATATTGCTCCTCTTCGTTGGGAAAGAACAGAATGCCTAAGAATAACTCGTAATCCAAATTATAATGTAAATAATACAGAGAGCCAAGAATATTTTTTTCTTGATGTTCCTTCATCAACAACAAAATAAAAAAAAAGAGGAAGCTTTGTTGCAAGGCTTAGTTTTCAGGCAAAAGGATGGATACGACGCTGTGCTTCGCCTTCTCGAGTCTTACTGATAGCTCAGTCGCGGATGCCAAGGAGATCAAAACAGCTAAGTGACCCAGGCTTATAGATGCCCATTTTCTTGGATGAAAGCCTTATTTTTTGCGAAGGAAAACACAACCTCGCCTCACGGTACAACTTCCATTGTTATTTTATCTTTGTGCGTACGAGTGCCTGAAGAAACTTTGCCCACACAGAAGTTAACCCTACTGGTACGTTAACGGTGCTTCCTCTGATGTCGGAAAGCATCTCGAGTCACGGCTCTTCATTTTTTATTCATTTGTCCGTATGTCTTACACTTCATTTTCTGCTACGCTACTTTACTTTCCCCGAGTCTGGCTGCATTTGTAACATCAATAACAAATGTATGTGATACGCATAGGGATTTTGTTGTTGTTTCGCATCCCTACCGACACGGAGTGCACCGAGCTTGCAATGCACCACGGGAGTTGTAAAGGTTCACATCTCTGCAGGAGACAAGACCTATTTCTAAGCATGCTCAAATTACAGCCTTTGCTTAAAAAAAAAAAGCCCTGCACACTTTGTTCCGCTGCACACAGGACACAGCTCACAAGAGAAATCAGCAAGCAGGCATAATATATGATGAGATGACATCTTAAAAACAACTGTAAATATGGATTTGCTGTTCATCTCCTGAATGACATTAAAATAAAAGCACTTAACAGAATCTCATTATAAATTCTCTTTGCTCCGTTAAACATTTTCCCTAGCGTTTTACAAGTTAAATGTTTCCAGAATCAGCCGGAGTACCTATAAATATACAGGCACCCCCAGAGTAGGGAGGGACATCGTTGTCATCCAGCTGCGGCAACCTGTGTTGGTGCCATGACCTTCACTGGTTCACTGCAGGGTCATGTCCTCCCTGCGGTGGCATGGTGCCCCCACCCGAAGGCACCACGGCTCCAGGCTAGGTCTGCGTTGACTTCTCGGGATGACTCGCTGAGAGATGTCTTGCCAAGACTCAGCCTGGGAGAAGACAAGGAGGTCGGGTTGCTGAAGGACGCTGCTGGAGCTCACGCTGCAGCAGAGGAAGGCAAAGCGCCAGGTTTTGCTACCTAACCAAATCTGGGAAGACGGCTGGAGTCCTAGTTTATCATCCAAAGAGCTAGGACCTGCCCTCAACAGTTGTAACAGATTCAATGGTGAGCTTGGGTTAAAAGTTACAGGTTAGGTTGTATTCGTTTGAAATGTAGATGTGTAGGACCCTCCTCTGTCCCTCGTCCCTCACATCTCTGTGAAGCAGATGGGCAGAACTGTGCTCCTCAGGGACAATTTTCAATTAACTTCAGGAGATATTTTAAGCATGTCTGCGTATTAACATATCTTTGCTATTTGTGCTACAGTAGGGCCCAGAGGTTCGAGATGAGATCGGGGTTTCATTGTCTAGTTAACATAGAAACATATTGTAAGACTCTACTTCAAAGACCTTATGGGCAAAAGACTAAAGGAAATAGGGAGAAAAAAAAAAGTTAATACCACAGGGACTGGAGACACACAAAAATCAGTGACTTGCCCATCATTTCTTGAGACGTTTGTGACGTACTGCGGATGTGGAGCCAAGTTTGCAGAGTTCTCTATATTCGCTCTCAAAACAAATGTTTTTGGTTTTTTTCCTAAAGAGGTCTTTAACACTCGGGAATTTTCCCAGGACAAAAGTTTCGGATTTGGATGCCTCAGTCAGCAATCTACATTACTCTTCCCGATCCTAAACAGAAGGAATTGATTTTCAGGAGATACTACTACTCCTGATGCTTAAAAAACATGTTATTTAGCTGGCTTTCTTTAAACACTGGATGAAACCTTTTGGCGTGGAAAAAATGTGCCAAATTTCCAAAACTTACATTTTGTGCTTTCCGTTCACGAAGAAGATATTAGGCCCATCCTCTGTAACCTTGGAAAATGCATTCTTGAATTTTACAGCATTTGGCGAGTTTAACTTAATTGAACAGAGTTCTTCTCTGTTATTATGGATTGTTCAGTTTACCAGAAGATGTAAATATATGCTAATTCTGTTGTGGTAGAGACAGGATAATTCACTGGTAGGTCTCTTATTTTATCGAAAGCGATCATGAGCTCTTTATTACCCATTTTAGCCTTTCTGATAGGGACTCCTTTCCAAATTACCTGATACATTCGATGAAATAACATCACAGAAATTATCTCCTCATCCACCCCTGAAATGCAGCCGTTGCTGATGTACAAAGTGCCTAGAAGGAATAAAATAAAACTGTTTTTCTCTGGCTGACAACATGGGAGAAACTCATTTGGAGAATTTCACCGTGATGGTCTATTCTAGTGGAATATTTATAGTTAAATTTGCTAATATGATTAAAAGATTTTTTTTTTTTTTAATGTGGCTATCATTTCCCTAGATTGTGCTGAAATCTGCTTCTAAGCTTTGCTCTCCAGGGGAAGTGTATATTGTCCAAGAAGTGGAATACATCACTTACTCTTTATTTTAATGGGGTTTAATCTGCACGCCATTAGGTGCCCGGTGGATACTTGTAAAATCAGAGTCAAGGTGCCTTTATTTTTGGTCTGATGGTAATTTCACAGAATCCCAGAATCGTATAGGTTGGAAAAGACCTTTAAGATCATCGAGTCCAACTGTAAACCTAACACTGCCAAGCCCACCACTACACCATGTCCCTAAGCACCTCAGCCAAACGTCCTTTAAACACCTCCAGGGATGGGGACTCCACCACTGCCCTGGGCAGCCTCTTCCAGTGCTGGACAACCCTTTCCGTGAAGGAAAATTTCCCAATATCCAGTCTAAACCTCCCCTGGCGCAACTGGAGGCCATTTCCTCTCGTCCTATGGCTTGTGACCTGGGAGAAGAGACCGACCCCACCTCTCGACAGCCTCCTTTCAGGTCGTTGTAGAGAGCGAGGAGGTCTCCCCTCAGCCTCCTTTTCTCCAGGCTGAACAACCCCAGGTCCCTCAGCCGCTCCCCATCAGCCTTGTGCTCCAGACCCTTCCCCAGCTCCGTTGCCCTTCTCTGGACACGCTCCAGCCCCTCAATGTCTCTCTGGGAGCGAGGGGCCCAGCACTGAACACAGCATTCGAGGTGCGGCCTCACCAGTGCCCAGTCCAGGGGCACGGTCACTGCCCTGCTCCTGCTGGCCACATGACTTCTGACACAAGCCAGGATGCCATTGGCCTTCTTGGCCACCTGGGCCCACTGCTGGCTCATATTCAGGCGGCTGTCGACCAACACCCCCAGGCCCTTCTCTGCCGGGCAGCTTTCCAGCCACTCTTCCCCAACCTGTAGCGTTGCATGGGGTTGCTGTGGCCCAAGCGCAGGACCCAGCACTTGGCCTTGTTGCACCCCATACAATTGGCCTGGGCCCATGGATCCAGCCTGTCCAGGTCCCTCTGCAGAGCCTGCCTACCCTCCAGCAGATCAACATTTCTGCATAGAGGAGACCAAATCCCCCCGGGCTTCCCGACCCCTGGGCAAGACACCACTGATGCTCTAATATCGTATGTGTATTATGCCTGGATATCACAGTGTATTATGCCTGGATATCTGGCTAGCCCTGCCACTGCGACTCTCAAAGCACAAATTTATTTAGTAGTCTGCTAAATGCAGAATGTTTTCTCCAGGGTCGGAGCCGGGCACCCTCCCTTGTGAAGACATTCCTCCTGAAGTTGCAGAGAAACCCCTCCGATTCCCTCCGAGCTGTCTCACACAGCAGGATCTCCAGCAGGAATTCCACCTGCTTTGGGCTTCCTTGTGGCACTGCTGGTTGAAAACTTTATTTGTAAACTGTGCTTTGGGCTCCTTAATGCAGATAGGGTGGTTTCCATTTTCCTGGCAACGTTCCCCAGCCCTGGAAGTCGGGGCAACCACAGCCCTACCTACAACCCTCCGTTCCAGGTCTAGCTTACAGAAGTACGCTACATCTGACCGTGATGTTGGAACTGCTTTTCTCTCCTGATTTCTCAGAATTCAATAACCCTTGTCTGCAGAGTTTATACTTCAATTCGACATTTGTCCTATAGATAGATTACCTTTTCCTGGCAATAAACTAATGTTACTAGGTCTAGGAACTGATACTGCTGCTATTGATTACTAGGTATAATGTTTTCTCAAACCCAGACAGGATTAAATGAGGCTGTTCTCTGGTTGCTTTTTTTGAGATAATTGTGAATGACTGCTTTTCTGCCCTTTAGAGGGTCTTTCAGCATCAGTGGCACTGGCGGGACACACAGGGCATAGCCATAATTCTCTTGAAGACCTTTTCTCTTTTAAAAGGGCATTTCCTGCAGGAGTTACTCTGCTTAAAACAAAATCTTGCATTTGTGTCTCTACTCCTTTCATTGCTGATAAAGGGGAGTCAGTATGCTTTTGGTGAAGCAAAGAGTGAGAGCAACAGAGAGGACAGAAGGGTCCTCGGTCAGCAGCTGGCTTAGAACTGCCTCCTCAGCTCGGCACCAAAGCCAGGTTCCTCCTCTCGTCACGTTTATGTGAGCAGGTATTAATTATCACAGAATTACTTAGGTTGGAAGGGATCTCTCAAGTGGTATGGTCCAAGTCTTTGTTCAAAGCAGCTTCGAAGGTAGCTCTGGGTCGCACCAGCGTCATCTGCAGCTGACTTCTGAGCACCTTCAAGGATGGGTGTTGCACAACCTCTCCGAACCCCTGCCTCAGTGCTTGACAACCCTCATATTTATTTTTTTCCTAATAACTAATAAGAATTTGTCTTGCTGCAATTTCCGCCTTGTCCTTTTCCTGCAGGAGACAGTCAGGCCCCGTCTGTTTTGACAAGATATCTTTGTTTCCGCTTTGTCTACAGGGAGGCCATAGCTCCTCGTGATGGATACCTCACTACTGTCTCTGCCATCCCAAGGGTAGACTCCTGTAGCCTACAGTTAAAAACAGCTTAATAATGCAGGGAAAAGAAAAAAAAAAGGCAGAAGGTGGCAGCTTTCCTCCGCAGCAAGCTCTGGCAGCATGAGCAGGTTATTATACTGTACTCATAGATACCCGCTGATGCTCAAGCAGAGCAGAAGGGATCAGGTCTCGATGAACTGCTACTTCACTTTTGGTTAGGATCAGGAAAAGCACCGCCAAAGGTGTTGGGAGAAGTTTATTGAACGTATAACTTTATCGTTCTTGTATTGGCTACATTGCATTAGAAGGAAGTCAGATGGTTTTAAGTGCAAGACAGTAGCTCTGGGTGGTATAATGGGATGAGCAACGTTTTCGTGATGATCAGGAGATCCCATCTTAGCTTCGACTCTCCCAGGGTACCAATCTGTAGAGCACTCTGCAGGTCCCTCGGGTCAGGTAATTGTTAAAATGGGAAATGAGAAGAGGACTTGAGAAGGAATTTTTATTTGAGAGAGAAAGGAGCTGATTTGGAACATCAGCTGAGTGCTCTACCCTCTTTCCAACACTGTTGTTTAAGGCGAGGAGCTTCCTTGGGTTGGAGTTCACATCTAGTTGTCAAGCGTTTCTTTTATATTTATAGTTTAAAGAGGAAATTAAATTATACATGAAAACTCAACATTTCTCAAAAGACCCCATGTAACGGCTGTGGAGATGTCACAATTTACCCTCTTAAAGAAGAAAATAACCGTGGTATCTTGAATGAGTTGCTATTTGTTGGTTATTTTCTTTCTGTCAGTAGAAGAAATCAATTTTGTTCATGCTTAGTTTGAACTTCTTGTCTTTTTTTTTTTTTTTTCCAAGTTGAACTGCAGAACACAACTTTATTTCCAGAGCATGTTCCACACCAACACTGACATGGGGATTCTTGGCTGATGCTCTAATTAAAGCTGAATTCTTTGCTCAGCTTCTTCAAAGGCGAGAAGAGATTTCTTCTGCCAGGGAAAAAAAAAAAAAAAAAAAGGCAGCATATAATTCTCTCCTTCTCCTGCTCCAGAACAGCAAATAGCAATGGTAACATCATTGTTATAGGTGGAGGAAAATTCAGAATTTATCTCTGAATTCTTGCAGCTGCACTGCAACTGGCATCTCTAAAGCCCCCGTTTCTTTGTTTCTTTGCGGTGTTCCTGCCAGGAGCACTAACGACCCTTCCGTTCCATTAGCTGCTGCACTTATTAGCAGGTTTATACGAAAAAGCTTTCCTCATTGGAACTCCCACTCCAGTCAGTGGCATTTTACCAAAAAGAGCACCAGAACGACCCCGCAAGTGTTAGTACCACACAACGCAGTTCAAAAAGCAACCGTCTGCCACATGATGATCCTAATGTTTTTTCACTTTTTCATTGTATTGGACTAAACCGAACTCTAATAGTGCGTTCAAACGATGTACTGTGGCAAATTGCCTTTTTTCCTTTTATCTACGTGGAGACTCGAGCAATTATTTATTGCTCCAGTTAGCAGCAGCTCAAATTAACCACCTGACTTCTTCATGTTTTTAACAGAAAGCTACAGATCGCCTCCTCATCCCAACCTTAGCTCATTTTTACAAATGGAACCTTACCCAACCTAGTTATAAACATAAATCGTATGTCAGGCTGTTCGACTTATAAAGTTTGATGGCCTATATATTGTGCTATATGGGCCGTTGTAATGAAGTATGTGCTCTATAGTCTCCATTTGTAAATTTTCCGTGAACTTACCGCATTTTTCCACCTAATTTATCAGTTTCGGTGAGTATATTTTTCATGATCAACTTCATAGTAAATCACTCCTTTTGCTTATTCGTTATTGGGAATTCACAATGTATTTTGATTAGACGTGACAGTTCTGTGGGGTTTTGACAATAATTTCTGGAATCGGGTTTCTCGAGTAACCGTTCACATTTGAGAAATCAGTGTTCAGGGTGACATTCTTTCCTGACTAATGCCTTGTTATTTAAAGTTTAAGCCAAGTGAAGTCCAGCCGTCTGCGCTCTGGCCATAATCAGCGGAGATACGTACCGACCCTTAGAGGCTGGTTCAGCTTACGTTTCTCGAATACCGATCTTAGCGTGGGATGACTTGTCCTTCAGAGGTGCTTGTCTCTTCAGTCACTATAGGGACAGCCCTTATAAACGAAACCACGTGCCTAATTTACAGAAAGCAATACGATGGATCCATTGTCTGTCTCTTTACGTCCTCTTCAATGCAGTCAGCGAGCTCACTGCTGGTAATAGCGACTAGCTGGTACGTCTCAAAGTCCTAAAACGTCATCTTTTGGTATTCTTCCCTGCCTTTCCCAAAGTCTACCCTAGGGAACGGTCTGTATTAACCCCTTGCATCACTCTGCCAGCCGTCTTTCAAACCTCCTAAATAGGCAGAGCAGCTGGGACATGGGTAGAAGGAAGAGATGGAGTCGGTCTAGGCCGTGCATATGAATTTCTTTTTCTTCTGCAGAAACTACTGACTGTGACGTTATTAAATTCTCAGCTAAATAATGACTTTGTGTCTCAGTAAATAAATCTTCGTGTGGAATCTGGAGAGTTACAACACTTAGTTAAATTAGAAATTAAAAGTAGTATGCTAATATATAGTGGAAATCATGTGAAAATATAGACTACCTCTCTGTGAATACAAAATAATTTCCTTATGACTAATGACATTACAGTGAGTACCAACTGAATTAATAGCCGTACAATACTTAGCGCAGGGAGTTATTAATGCACCAGTCATTCATTTGGCAATTTTTAAAGTTTAGCTCTTTTGCGATAGAAGCACAGAAGTCACCTGAATATTAAACAAATACGTCACTGTTTCTTCTGGACGTAAAATTAAGTACAAAACATGTGGGTGGAAAGGATATTAGTAACCATATGCAATAAGTACTTAAAGATTATTTACTCATTTCAGAGTCACTGTAATAGTATTAATCATGCTGAGCTGATTTGGTGTTAATGTAGATGAAATACGTAATTCTGCAGCAGGTCTTTTGCAATGTCACGTTAATAAATGCCTCCTCACATGCAAACATTTGTTATTTTTCAGTAAAGACCGTTGAGGAGGCAGTTCCCATCTTTGGCGGGTGTATGAGCGCCCAATGTATTCAGCTGCAATTTTCTTCTGTACAAATAGAATTAACAGATAAAAAAAACGGGGGGGGGGGGGGGGGAATATGAAGGAATTCGCATGGAAAAAATCAGGAAAATGGATTGCCTTGTTTTTCTCAGAAAACAGCAGCAAAAACCAACATGGAGCTGACGTGCTCATTTCACTTTGTTCCATTTAGGGATATATTTAGAGTAGCCTCGTGGTAAACTAGGACATGCAAACCAGCACAGCACATCCGTGCACCCAGAAGTTAATTCCCATGTCTTATTTGTTGTCTGCCACATACCTTCACAGAATCCCAGAATCGTATAGGTTGGAAAAGACCTTTAAGATCATCGAGTCCGACCGCAAACCTAACACTGCCAAGCCCACCACTACACCATGTCCCTAAGCACCTCAGCCAAACGTCCTTTAAATACCTCCAGGGATGGGGACTCCACCACTGCCCTGGGCAGCCTCTTCCAGTGCTGGACAACCCTTTCCGTGAAGGAAAATTTCATATTTACAGCAAAGCATGAGGAGTTCTCAGTGAGGTAAAAAGTGGTCAAACGGCTATTACTGATGTAATTCTGACATCAAGAAATTAGGGAGGGAGGCTTTTTGCTCAGCGTCCAGAAAGCGATATCCGGGGCGCGTGAACTGTTCTGGGCTGGGTTGAGGAGCGCGAGTTCCACCCACGCAACGCTGGAGAGCTGGATGCCTGTGGTTCACAGCCACGGGACGACACATCGGTGGTGGCCCTCAACCATCTCTTCCCACATCATCCCCGGGACAAGAGCACGTCCTCGTGAGGGTCTGTGCGGGGCTGGATGCCTCCCTGCCCGCCAGAGCTCAGCGCCATGGCCCTGGCTCCCCCAGCTCCATCCGGCAGCGTGCACGGCAATGAAGGGCAACGGAGCTGGGGAAGGGTCTGGAGCACAAGGCTGATGGGGAGCGGCTGAGGGCCTTGGGCTTGTTCAGCCTGGAGAAAAGGAGGCTGAGGGGAGACCTCCTCGCTCTCTACAACTGCCTGAAAGGAGGCTGTCGAGAGGTGGGGTCGGTCTCTTCTCCCAGGTAACAAGCCATAGGACGAGAGGAAATGGCCTCCAGTTGCGCCAGGGGAGGTTTAGACTGGATATTGGGAAATTTTCCTTCACGGAAAGGGTTGTCCAGCACTGGAAGAGGCTGCCCAGGGCAGTGGTGGAGTCCCCATCCCTGGAGGTATTTAAAAGCCGTTTGGCTGAGGTGCTTAGGGATGTGGTGTAGTGGTGGGCTTGGCAGTGTTAGGTTTACGGTTGGACTCGATGATCTTAAAGGTCTTTTCCAACCTATGCGATTTTGTGATTCTGGGAGCTAGCAGGAAGGCACTGGCACCCCACAGCATCCCTCTCCTCCATGTAGCACCGCACGTGGCACCGCGTCCGAGGCTTCCCCTGCTCAGAGCCGTGGGTCAGGAGGGGTACGGCTGACGCACAAAGTTGGTTCCAGCTTTCTTATGCAGGCAAAGCTGCAGATGGTTTAGAGGAGAACTTTGGTCACTATTGATGAAGATAGCACCAGGAGATTGAGATAAATAAAGCCTTTGGAAGGGCAACAAGAACGATGGGCAGCAGTAGTGCTTGCTCATCACTTCCTTTGCACAGGCGTTTGCTTAACTTTATTTTCTTTTTTCTCGTTTTTCAGGAAAGCGCTTGTCCGTTCCGCATCCCAGATCTGACTTTAACAGCGTGTGCTTTGTTTTGCCTTCTTTGTTTTCTCCTGCAGAGCCCAGTTCCCATTACGTGATCTCCTTAAAGGCCTTTAACAACGCAGGCGAAGGGGTGCCCCTGTACGAAAGTGCGACCACCCGGTCAATGACAGGTGAGTTGCAAATGCTGGTTCATGATCTGCTCCCCATCGGTGAACGTTAGCCTTACAAAGGCGCGCGTTAGGCAAAACGTTTTGGTCAAGGCCATGGAAGACAAGAGCTCTACGAAGGCGCGCATTAGGCAAACATTTTGGTCAAGGCCATGGAAGGCAAGAGCTCTACGAAGGCGCGCATTAGGCAAACATTTTGGTCAAGGCCATGGAAGACAAGAGCTCTGCAACCTCCGGGTCCCTGCTAGAATACATCAGCTTCATTTTCCACTTTATTGTAACTACACAGTTCGAATGAATTATTTACCCTTTCCAGAAATTTTTACCCTGTATAAATTTAATGGGATGCTCACAAGCGCTTGCTCTTTGGTGCGGGTTGGCTTGGGGAGAAGCATGACTCCCAAACAATTTAAATATTTAAAGATCAGGGCAGAATAGTGGTGAATAACTTTATTGAATTAAGCCCAGATGAAATTATTAGGCTTTTTTTCTTCATTTTTAAAGCAGTTTAAATTAAAATGAATCCGTTAAAAACACGCCGTCGTCATGCGCGTTTACAGAAGCATGTAGAGGGGTTGCAAAAGGTGAAGGCATATACCGATAAGATTTTCCTGGCAGGATAAGGCTCGCAGAAGGGATTACCTAGTGGTCATGGAGCAGGGTGCTTTTAGGCAGCTGTTTTTCACA
Organism: Mycteria americana; assembly: GCF_035582795.1. NCBI lineage: Eukaryota > Metazoa > Chordata > Aves > Ciconiiformes > Ciconiidae > Mycteria > Mycteria americana. The sequence continues at coordinate 1,018,862 of NW_027445437.1, forward strand.
GATGCATCGTTGGGACGCTAGCAAAGTTATAAAATCGGAATTTTTCTTGGGCAGCACTGTCTTCCGGACTGCCTCGTGGTTTTTTTGCGATCACTGGTGTGCGGGTGGGACTGATGAGGAGTTAGAAGAAGAGAACTGAGGGGGGAAAAAAAAAAAAAAAAAGGTGTTTTTCCTCTGGAGCGACACCATCATTTGGTGAAGTTTTTTTCTCGTGTTTCACCCATGGTGTTCAGAGCTGCCTGGAAGGGGAGCTGTGTCACTGAGAGCAAACCCGATCACTGACGCTGGCTTGGGTGGCCCACGAGGAATAAATGAACCGAATGGCATTTCTGTAGCTCTAGAAGGGAAAACAGCTTTTATCCGTATGGTTTTGTGAAGTATTCCCATAAGAAATCTTGGAAAGTCAGAAGGAGAAAGAAAAAAAAAAAAAAAGAGATTAATTGCACAATCAAGGGCAACCGTAACAAGCTACATTAGATATAATAAGTGTCGGGGAACTTCTGGCTCAAAATTATTAATCTTTCTTCTTGTCTGGAGTCTACAGAGGTCATTCTTGCTGAGTGTGTGTCTTGTAAAATCTTTTTCCAGTGAGTTTGCCTCAGGATCCATATATACTTTTATTTTTAAGGGGTTTGTTCCCTGTCAATTCTATTTAAAAATTACCTGCCTGACCTGTGGGATTTGATTTTATGTCTGTATATAACCTTTCATAAACAAAATGATATCCAGATGTGAAAAAGGTAATTCAGGCTTGGGCTCTGTTTTGCTGAACCGACTCAATGATCATCGGCGAGAAGTCCACCTCGGTGCTTCTCTCTTATTGCTGAGAGACGTCCGTACCCGGAGCATCCCACCACCTCCCACCCACGGGACGCAGCCTCTGAAAGGAGCCGGTGGCCTGCGTCGTTCGTGGAGGACCATCTCAAAAAAGGCTTTTAGCAAAGCAGGAAAGCACAGGAACTGTGTTCCCCACGCAGCGGATGAGCTGACGCACCCTGGGCACCAGAGAAAACCCAAAACTGTGTCTTTGTGTGTCGGTTTAGCATATACCTAGGCATTCTTGGGTGTCTGCTTGTGTGGATGTGGTGTGCAAACTAAAGGTTATATAACATGCAATATTCACAAATCAACTCCAAAGCGAGCAAGAAACTATTTTCTGTCGAGAGCTTGTAATTTCCAAATGACAGATGTCCACGCATAAATAATAGCAAATGAAACTTTGATGGAAAAAAAAGAGGCAGTATTTAGGGACCTATTTTCAGCCACCGGTGGATTATAGACATTTCCTCAGGTCAGTGGTGACGTGTTTCAGAAACTGAATTATCTTGATTGATCGAGTCTGACCCTTTATTTTGCTAAACCCGGCCTCTCTTCATAATCTCCTCTACAGCAGGACTTCAGTTTTCAGTATGGGAAAGAAAAAGGGAAAGGAAGTGCAGTATTTGCTAAAATACCGACTCGGCTCCAGTCGCGTCAACTTCCATCATAAGGTTGTAAAAAAAAAACCCAACAGAAACAGGTATGGCTCACCTTCCAAAGTTTATAGCCAATTCTTTTGGAAAACTTCAGTTCAGGAAAAGAAACTGTTAACTTTCAACTTGCAGAAGCTCGATTCACCAGGTTGGGGCAAAAAAAAGAGATTCAGCTGCCCAGTCCTCCCCGTGTGGATCGCGTGTTTGAGTTTTGGATCTCTACAACAGCGACCGGGTTGCTTCATTTCCTTCAACGCTCATATTCAAACTTCTTATAAAGCAGCCTCTTATAAAGAAGCAACACAAGAAGCAGGTTGAACCTAACGGCTTATCATACATTTTAAACATCCTCGTCTCCTCTGTTTTTCCTTCCGAAGGCTGTGACCTCCCAAAGTTCTGAATAAGAATTACAAAACCCTAAAACAGGAGTGATTAAAAAGTGTCAGGAGCTGGAATTGCACATGGAGCAGACAAACTGTAGCAACTGTCAGTGAGGAAATATTAGAGTCATTTAGGCTTTGATTAATTAGTTAGCAGATTATTTTAGGGGGGAAAAAAAAAAAAAACCCAAGCAACCTTTTGGCGTGCTTTTGCTGCACTTTACCCACTGCATTTTGAAATTGGATTTAGAAAAATCACAACTGGTAAATAATGAGTCGGTAAGTTTAGTTTTACAAGATAGGCCAGAAGTTGACTGGGTGCTTCAACAAGGACAGAGGTCTTGAAACCAAGTAAGAAACAGGGTCTGGTTCCCACGTTGGTGCCATCACCGTGCAGCCCCAAAGGGCAGAGACAGAGCCCCGGAGAACCCAAGAGCGTGAAGGTCATCGGGGCCGAACCGACCGCTGATCAGGAGAGGAATTCTGTACGCGGGTGGTTGGTGGTGTTTTTCCCGTGACGGTAACAGCAGTAATCTGCTGCTGACCCAAGGTCTGGTTCCTCTCTCAAGCCACCATAACTCAGAGAAACCTCCTCTGCAACCAAGTGGAAGGAGAAGCGTGGCCACAGTAATCTCGACAGCCACAGTTAACTGGATGTGTCAGCACGCCACTCAGATCTGAACTTTTGGAAATGAAACGAAATGTGCCGCTGTCTCAATAATTAAGCCAGCCAGAATTTCCCTCTGACATTGCACAGCGCACCGCCGTGGCATGCGCGTGGTGCTCAGCATCTTGCTTCCCAAAGACCACCCGGTCACAGACACATGGGAGAGGAACTGTGCTTGTTCCTCGAGGAAGAAGCCCACTCGAAGATAATCCACGTCTCCACGCCTGGATATGCGTATTTAACACGCTGACAGTATTAAAGCAACAATTGCAAGATCTTCACTTCAGCAGTGAAATTGTTATGTTCTGTTTTGCCTAGCAAACGCTTCAGCAGATGCAGAATATGTTCCTTTCAAGAGCCTAAAACCAACAAAAGAGCCTGAAAGAGGCTGCCGAGAGAGAAAAGCATAGGTAACACCTACACACGTAAGAGTATGTCGTGTCTATACATCAGGTTGGAAGACGACAGGCTCTCCACTTTGTAGGTGTTTCCAATAACATTTAAGTGATTCAATTTTTTAAGAAAACGTAAATCGTTTTGAGGAGAGACGCTGTGCATTGCCTTCATCTTGTGTGAAGAAAACACAGCATACCTGGGAGTCTTTAACCAAGTCATGAAAAATAGCACTTAGCGCTGGTTAGTTTTGTTGTAGTGATGTAACTGAAATGTTGCCGATGCGTTCTCATTTTGCATTAATGCCTTTCTTTCTGTTCTCCTCATGTTCCTCCTCCTCATTAATGCCATGCATTTAACCCATTGTGATGTGTGCCCCTTGGTGGCTGTTTGTGTTTTGGTTTGTTTTGTTTTGTTTTTCTGTTTTTAACTTACCTATTCATTTATTTTGGAATGCTCATTTGGTGATGTATGGACCCAGACCCCATTGATCCATTAGAAGTTGATTTTTATCCTTTGCTTGATGATTTCCCTACCTCAGTCCCAGATATCTCCACCCCCATGCTCCCACCAGTAGGTGTCCAGGCTGTTGCACTTACGCATGATGCAGTGAGGGTCATCTGGGCAGACAACTCTGTCCCAAAGAACCAAAAGACTACGGAGGTTCGCTTCTACACGGTCCGATGGAGAACGAGCTATTCGACAAGTGCTAAGTACAAGGTGAAATTTTAACACGTTATGAATTTATGAGCTATTTCATCTCTTCATATTTTATTTGCAAAGACTCTGAATTGGCTTTTATGAACTTCCCTCGACCAAAATTCCCAGTTCAATCAAAAGGAGACTTGCCTGAGTAACTGCTGCTTCCTAGAAACCTATGTGTTTAGTTGGATGAAAATGCTATATTTTAATTCCACATGCCAATTGTTGAACGTTTTGATCTTTAGTCTTTACCAATCAGATATAAATCAGTCACAGATTTGGTAGCACAAGAGTGTAGCACGAGTAGGAAGAAATACCAACTGCAAACCCACCCACACCGTACGGCAATTCCACTCACCCATATTACGTATTCCCAAATAGCAAAAAATGGAGGTTAGTTTATGAGAAAATTCAATTTGAATGGATACGGCAGCGGCACGCTACTTTCTGGATGAGAATTTCTTTTCGAGTCCTAATGAAAGCAGTACCAAATCACGTGCGGTGCAGCGAAGAGATACGGTGGGACAGGGAGTGGGAAGGAACAAGCACAGCCTTTAGGCTTTTTTGTTCGCTTGTTTTTGAACGATAAGCTACCATTCCCCACTATCGTCAGCTTATATATTGCATCTCATATAACACCCGCCTTCCCCGTGATGAGCATGTCCTTCCTCCCGTGCCCTACCATAAGTAGCTGGTTTTGCTTGCCTGAAGGATGGTATTGATCCATAGTGAGTTGCTTGCTATGGATGTATTGTTATACTGCAAGTGGACGCCTCATTTTTTACTGTCCTAATAAAAGCAGCTTCATACAAGTCATTTTCCCAAGGACTGTGGAACAGGCCATGCTCTTTCCAGCACTGAAGCTCCTCCAGTTAGGGCCGGAATGATGTGTCTAAATACAGGTTGGCATTTCTAAACCCCAGAGGATGGCTCTCCGCCTCTTTAGGTTTGGGGTACACCTGTCTTACAGACTCTCATCTCGAGATCTTTCCCAGGTAATTTTTGGAAGAAGTGGGGATGATGGTGGAGAAGGTCTTGCCTTCAGTCTCTTCTCTGATTGTGATTTTTCAGCTCCGTCAGAATTTGGCTCGCTGGCACTTGGCTGAGTCCACGTGCTGCCGTGAACTATCGATTTCAGTTGCGCTACCCCTGATTTGCGTTCACGTCAGCCGAGAGGAGACTCGGGTCAGCTGGCTTTTTGCTGCAGGTGCTGACCCGCTGTAAAGCTTTTCAATAACAGCACATCTTTACAAGGTATAAAGCCCGTACCTTGCTTTTACACCTACTGCCGTACTTCTGACAACCTCAGATGCCGAGATGATGATCTGCAATATAAGACCCAAATTTTGTATGCTCATGCAGCTGTAACAAGGTAATTAAGGATGCCAAAACAATGCGTTGTAATGTTTTGAATGCCATACCTTGGTCTGACTCCTATTTAGAGATGGATTTCCAGGCCCAACAGAATGAGGAGTATAGCACAGGGAAGCGCAGCGAGTCACAGTTCTCTAGCGATGAAATCAAAGCTCCAGAAAAGACGGCATTATGTTTTGCCAATCACAGTCCATCATAACATTTTCTCTAGTTTCCCAGTGCATTGACTGGGTTGCATGCAGTGGGAAATGGTTGGTGACAAGCAAAAATGATCAAAAATAGCCCTATTAATTTGCTGTGCAGGAGAAGCACGCCCTGCTCGGAGGTGTCGAGCTCATTGTCCTTCTGCTAAAACGAGCGGGTGGACATCTCTCACAGAGCCACCACCCAGGGCTCCGGGAGCCATCGAGGAGCAGGAGACTGAAGAGGAGAGGAGCAAGAGTGAAATGACCTTTTTTTTTGCCATCATCTCTAGTTTGAGCAGTCTATGGGTAGCGTGTAAAGAGCCGGTCTGATTCATTTATTCCAGCTCAATCACCCAGAAGCAGAAACAATGACAAATCTTTCAAGAGGGTCTGCTTTCTTGAAATAGCCACATTTTTTGAGGAAAACAAGAAAAAAGCTATTATGTTATTCTTTGCAAACTGTGGGGAAAAATTCCATTTTCTTCAGAGGGGTTTGGATCAGGCTCACAAATAGATTCCCCTAGCACTTGCCCGTGCATTGGCATTGAATTTCCAATTCTTTTGAGTTTTTCCCATTAAAGCCTCCCATTGCTTCAAAAATGTATATCAAATCTAATAGAACGAAGGGTTTAGCCTTTCCCATTGAAGTTGGAAGTTTAGAAATTTAACTTTGCCCTGCCAACTTTACTTTGTACAAACCGTCCCAAACGGGCATGGCGTGGCATTACTAAAGGTACTTGCTACAGTTGCACCCCCTTCATCTCAATGGGATACTAACTTCAAGGATGTTTGCGACTATTGAAATGCTAATATTTAATATTGAGCGAAAAAGTCAAAGAAAAACACTCAGCTGGAGACAAATAACTTTCTTTTTAGAAAAAAGAACCCAAAGTCTTTATGTGCCACTACAGACTATTTTGTCCAGGGTTCAAACCCTATTGTTTTTTCCATGTGCATTTTTCCTGATCATGGGTAATATCTGAGCACTTCCACAGTGGTAGTTATCAGATTTACTTACCCTCAGTCATGCTGAGGAGTATTTTATGCCATAAATCATTTCATTTCTTCCAAAATCTTTTCTGGGGGAGAAAATTATTATTCCCTATATTGCAATCCAGCCTTTAGTCGAAGAATAATTTGTATAAACTCTAGCAGGTAGATTTGGCCAGCTTTGGCAAGTGGCTGAGTAGTTTGGTTGAATAGTTTATGAACACATAGGTTATAAGTGCTGTCTTTGCTTCAGTAAGACTTTTTCTAGAGGGAGAGTCTCTGCTGGAGTAAACCCCTAGTACAGATAAGTTGCAAAACTGCTAATTTCCAAGAACTAGGAATTTGAATTGAGTATGAAGATGGTAAAATCTGCATGAAGTCTTCTTCTTTGCATGAAGACTTCTTCTTCTTCTGCATGAAGAAGAAGTCTTCTTCTTCTTTGCATGAAGACTTCTTCTTCTTCTGCATGAAGAAGAAGTCTTCTTCTTCTTTGCATGAAGACTTCTTCTTCTTCTGCATGAAGAAGAAGTCGTCTTCTTCTTCTGCATGAAGACTTCTTCTTCTTCATGCAAAATATTGCATGAAGTCTTCTTCTTAAGTAGCATGCAAATCATCTGTCAGAGCACCCGTGGTAAAACAGCGTACCATATATAGCCCATTCATTAATCTCTCTGCAAAGTAAATTTCTCCCGCTCCCCCTTGAATATTACGGCTTTATTCTGTGGTGTGCTGGCAACTTGATGTGCCATTTTTAGTAAAGGTCGATTTCTTTTTGAATCATCTGATGGTTAGCATCAGAATGGCATTACTGATGCGTGCCTTCTTGTGAACCGGCTTCCCAAATGTGAACATCAAGGTAGTCTTCTGAGGCAACGTCCTAAGTAAGTTGTCCTTACTCGGTCGACTTTAGGTCTATAGGTATATAAACATATAAAAGTGCCCAGCGCTTTTAACTCACTGGCCTGTACGTTGTTGACGCTGGAGGATTGCACACCAGCTTCTGTAGCTTGAAAAGCGTGGGAATTGATTTTATTCAGTTGTCACCAATTTGTCCGATAATTTTCTTCTCACTTGTCTCCTTTGATACTGGTGCGGTTTGGCTCAAATTGTTCCTTACTGCAGGCTGAGGTAAAAAGCTAAATCGGCTAAAAATAAATGAACAATTTCATATTCACATCAACATCAATATGTTTAGTTGTTCATAACATATCGCAGTGAGGCAGATCAATAATATGTTTCAAATATAATCTAATACATAAACATATTATATTTAACCAAGAAAAAAGTGTGTTTTATGAATACAAAAATGCATCTTTATGCAGGGGTCCAGGGTCATATTTCCATCTCTGTCGTAAATAGGTGTTAACCCCAGGAACGGGGAAGCCTTAGTCAGGACCATTCTAGGGGTAAAAATGCTTTCTGAGCCTCCACTAAAAACCAGTATATATTTAAACCTTTTTTTTTTTTTTGAAGGAACCCATCAAAGAGGCTGGAAATGACTGTTTAAGTTATGGAAATGTTCCTATTTTTTGTCGTTATATGGGCAGGGATGAAGGACACAGGGTTAGCTTCCAATTTACATTTGCAAAAAAAATGCTTTGTCTGGGAAAAGAGAAAGAGAAAGCATCACAACAATTTATTTAACTGCCTAAATTATAGGCAGCAAGTTTGGTACTAAACTTGGTACTATAGTACAATGATACTAAAAATACTCCCGTTAAGGTACGCAGTAGCGATAGAGCTATTTTGCTTGAAAAAAGGAATCCATTGTAACTGTGTTTTGCTTGGCTACCAAAAGCAAAAACACAGCAAACATAGCAAAAAGAGTGGCTTTAAAGACATTCTCCCCTCCATCTCTTTGCAGTCAGCAGATACAACCGCCCTGAGTCACACCGTGATGGGTCTGAAGCCAAACACCATGTACGAGTTCTCCGTCATGGTCACCAAAGGTCGGCGGTCCAGCACCTGGAGCATGACCGCGCACGCCACCACCTATGAAGCAGGTAGGGCAAGAGCTCATGGAAGGGCTTGCTTTGGGTTTTTTTTATTTGTCATCAAAAGCCTTGTTCAAGTTCATCCTAACTGCGTAATCCGACAGCGTACCTACAAAATCAACTGTCTGTCTTTGCTTTTTTTCATGGGTAGCAAAGCAGAGCAGTCATTCTACTGAGCTCTGTCGTCATTGCAAGAAGTTAGGAGATGGTAGTACGTGTGCGTAATACTTTGCCCCATAATATAACGAGTATCTGTGACCTTTAATGCTAATGATTTAAAATAGTGTTCGCTTTTCAAAGAAACCCAAGATCAGGTGAGAGCAATTATTCTTTTATTATTAGATACTGATTTTGCTACTTCAAAATTTTGACTTAGGAAGTTCTGTGTGTCTCAAGGTCATGAGTTCCCATCTTATCCGCTTAGTAGAAAGGACTCAATGACTGCTTCTATCTAATGCACATCCTTCTTGACTCAAGAACTA